>NC_072737.1:162743212-163099400 GCF_026930045.1 Uloborus diversus | reverse complement strand
TTTTTTTTCTCTTCTCCTTTAAAATTATAATTAAATAAGCATATGCTAAATAAAAAGTATTACTTCTTCAATATTCCGGTTTTCAAATTCCATTTTTTCTAGGTATTGTTTTCCAAGACCCAATCTTAAGATATCCTCAAAACAGTACTTTTCTAGATTTTTTTTTTCAAAACAAGCAACTTGTACCTATGATTACACAATTCCATCTTTATTTTCAAGATCAAAAAGTCAAAACAGCAATCTTGGTTACAAGAGCAGTTTAAAATAAATAAATACTCTGCTTCTGTAAATGTATATTGAAAAATATTCGTAAAAGGAATAAATTTTTCAATCATTATTTCTCTTCAGCTGATAAAGAACTTTAAAGTTCAACCCAAAGGAAAGATCCTAAATTGAAGAAGAAAAGAAAAAAGGAGCATTTTGAAGCATTCTCTTTTCCTTGAAATCCATCATATTATATAGCAGCCAATTTACAAATGCTTACAGTATAATCGAATACAGTATTTATATAATATTGCTAATTTTGATGTTGGCGAAATGGAAAATCAAATTTTAGAAACAACTCCCCAGAAATTACCAGCCTTTCTACTGTTTTGTAATTAGTTAATCAATATCAAATTTCAATAAAGGAAAATAAATTATCTTACAAATTGAATTCAATTGAAATTGAATATTGACAGTAGGTAATAAATAAAGAATTTAGGAAAAAAGGGGGGAGGAGGATTTTATAGCAAAAGAAGACAAAAAGAAAAAAAAAAAGGAAAAAAAATTACCTACGTCAGTGGCGTACCAAGCATGGGTGACACCCGGGGCGGTAATTTGTGATGTCACCCCCCCCCCCGCTAAAACGCAAAAAAAAGGGATTGTATATTCTGTGTAAATTTGAAATTCATACAATTTTCAGAAACAACTAGTACTTTTGTGAAAAACTAAATTTTAAGTGGGATAATGTACAAAAGAAAAATAAAATTTATAAACGCTTTTTACATAAAATTTGCCCTAGACGCATTTGTGCAGGCCGTCGAACGGTCAAAAAAATAAGAGGGAGTAGGAAATTCCTAGCCCCTTAATTATTTCAAATGCATTATATCTTGAAAATTTGGAGTGCCCCCGATTCCCCCCCCCCCCCCCCCCCACACCTTACCTTAATTCCTAAATGATGGGTTTGGTTACAAGAAAGTGGAATCAATGGAAGTTATCAACCGTAGCCGAATGCATTTTCATTCACAAACTAACATTTTACATTGAAAAAGAAGTTCTTAACACGTGTCTGCAATTTAATTCGGATGTTTGTGCATTATAATGTTGTTATTAGTTAAGTTAAGCATTTTAAGCTCTGAAAACTTATTGCAAAGCGAAAAATGTTGCATATATACCTATTTTATGTTTTCAGTTATAACCCCCCCCCCCCCGCCCCCTGCACCATTTTTAGGGTTGGCCACATCCTAATTCGTTTTCCTCGTGCCAATACCTATCAGAAAAACCAACTACTGCCGTAATTTTATCACAAAAATTCCACGGACAACCACTTTTCCCCTCCCCCCCCTTTCACTATGTTCAAGGTTCCTAACATTCTAATTTGTTTTCTGCTTGCCAATACTTTTCAGAAAAACTAACTCCCGTTTTTGTGTCACAAAATTTAACGGAAAACCACTTGCCCCCAGCGCAGTTTTAACCCTCCTCCCTCCCCTTCACAATGTTCAAGGTTTGTAACATTCTAATTTGTTTTCTGCTTGCCAATACCTTTCTGAAAAACTAACTCCCGTTTTTGTGTCACAAAAATTTAACGGAAAACCACTTGCCCCCCCAGCGCAGTTTTAACCCTCCTCCCTCCTCTTCACTGTGTTCAAGGTTCGTAACATTCTAATTTGTTTTCTGCTTGCCAATACCTTTCAAAAAAACTAACTCCCATTTTTGTGTCACAAAATTTTAACGGAAAACCACTTGCCCCCCCCCCTCCCCCAGCGCAGTTTTAACCCCCCTCCCTCTCCTTCACTATGTTCAAGGTTCGTAACATTGTAATTTGTTTTCTGCTTGTCAATACCTTTCAGAAAAACTAACTCCCATTTTTGTATCACAAAAATTTAACGAAAACCACTTGCCCCCCCCCTCAGTGCAGTTTTAATCCCCCCCTTGCCCCCTGCACCATCTCCAAGTTTGGCAACATCCAAATTCGTTTTCCTCGAGCCAATACCTTTCAGGAAGACAAACTCCCAAATTGTATCACAAAAATCGCACAATCTCACCTACTTTAGGGCAGTCGAGATTTCGCTCCGCAAATAAGCGCCCGAAAAGTCACTTTTCCCCATCTTTTGCGATTGGAATCGCTACTTGCGAGAATTTCCTTTCGAGACCGCTTTTTTCCCTATAGCGCCATCTAGTGAGGCGATCAGAACTAATCTCGCAAGGTGAATTTCGAGCTTGGAATAAGCACCCTGGGTGCTTATAAGCACCAAGCAGGGTGCTTGGCAAGCAGGGTGCTTCCAAGCAGGGTGCTTGGAATAAGCACCCAGGGTGCTTATTCCAAGCTCGAAATTCACCTTGCGAGATTAGTTCTGATCGCCTCACTAGATGGCGCTATAGGGAAAAAAGCGGTCTCGAAAGGAAATTCTCGCAAGTAGCGATTCCAATCGCCAAAAGATGGGGAAAAGTGACTTTTCGGGCGCTTATTTGCGGAGCGAAATCTCGACTGCCCTAACGTAGGTGAGATTGTGCGATTTTTGTGATACAATTTGGGAGTTTGTCTTTCTGAAAGGTATTGGCTCGAGGAAAACGAATTCGGATGTTGCCAAACTTGGAGATGGTGCAGGGGGGCACGAGGGGGGGAAATAAAACTGCACTGGGGGGGGGGGGGGCAAGTGGTTTTCCGTTAAATTTTTGTGACACAAAAATGGGAGTTAGTTTTTCTGAAAGGTATTGGCAAGCAGAAAACAAATTACAATGCTACGAACCTTGAACATAGTGAAGGAGAGGGAGGGGGATTAAAACTGCGCTGGGGGGGGGAGCAAGTGGTTTTCCGTTAAATTTTTGTGACACAAAAATGGGAGTTAGTTTTTTTGAAAGGTATTGGCAAGTAGAAAACAAATTAGAATGTTACGAACCTTGAACATAGTGAAGGGGAGGGAGGGGGGTTAAAACTGCGCTGGGGGGGCAAGTGGTTTTCCGTTAAATTTTTGTGACACAAAAACGGGAGTTAGTTTTTCAGAAAGGTATTGGCAAGCAGAAAACAAATTAGAATGTTACAAACCTTGAACATTGTGAAGGGGAGGGAAGGGGGTTAAAACCGCGCTGGGGGCAAGTGGTTTTCCGTTAAACTTTTGTGACACAAAAACGGGAGTTAGTTTTTCTGAAATGTATTGGTAAGCAGAGAACAAATTAGAATGTTAGGAACCTTGAACATAGTGAAGGGGGGGTGAAAAAGTGGTTGTCCGTGGAATTTTTGTGATAAAATTACGGCAGTTGGTTTTTCTGATAGGTATTGGCACGAGGAAAACGAATTAGGATGTGGCCAACCCCAAAAATGGTGCAGGGGGGGGGGGGGGTTATAACTGCAAACATAAAACAGGTATATATGCAAAATTTTTCGCTTTACAACAAGTTTTCAAAGCTTAAAATGCTTAATTCAACTAATAACAACATTATAATGTACAAACATCCGATTTAAATTGCAGACACGTGTTTCGGTGGACACGTGTTAAGAGCTCCTTTTTCAATGTAAAAAATGTTTATGAATGAAAATGCATTAGGCTAAGGTTGATAACTTCCATTGATTCCAGTAACCAAACCCATCATTTAAGAACTAAGGTACGAGTGGGGGGGGGGGGGGGAATCGGGGGCACTCCAAATTTTCAAGATATAATGCATTTGAAATAATTAAGGGGCTAGGAATTTCCTACTCCCTCTTATTTTTTTGACCGCTCGACGGCCTGCACAAATGCGTCTAGGGGAAATTTTATGTAAAAAGCGTTTATAAATTTTATTTTTCTTTTGTACATTATCCCACTTAAAATTTAGTTTTTTTCACAAAAGTACTAGTTGTTTCTGAAAGTTGTATGAATTTCAAACTTACACAGAATATACAATCCCTTTTTTTTTGCGTTTTAGGGGGGGGGGGGGGTGACATCACAAATTATCGCCCCGGGTCTCACCCATGCTGGGTACGCCACTGACGAAGGTATTTTTTTTTTGTCTTCTTTTGATATAAAATCCTCCTCCCCTTTTTTTTCCTTAATTCTTTATTTATTACCTACTGTCAATATTCAATTTCAATTGAATTCAATTTGTAAGAAAATTTATTTTTCTTTATTGAAATTTGATATTGATTTACTAATTACAAAACAGTACAAATACTGGTAATTTCTGGGGAATTGTTTCTAAAGTTTGATTTTCCATTTCGCCGACATCAAAATTAGCAATATTATACATGTATTCGATTATCGTGTGCGCATTTGTAAATTGGCTGCTATGTAATATGATGCATTTCAAGGAAAAGAGAATGCTTCAAAATGCTCCTTTTTTCTTTTCTTCTTCAATTTAGGATCTTTCCTTTGGGTTGAACTTTAAAGTTCTTTATCAGCTGAAGAGAAATAATGATTGAAAAATTTATTCCTTTTACGAATATTTTTCAATATACATTTACAGAAGCAGAGTATTTATTTATTTTAAACTGCTCTTGTAACCAAGATTACTGTTTTGACTTTTTAATCTTGAAAATAAAGATGGAATTGTGTAATCATAGGTACAAGTTGCTTGTTTTGAAAAAGTAATCTAGAAAAGTACTCTTTTGAGGATATCTTTGGAAAACAATACCTAGAAAAAATGGAATTTGAAAACAGGAATATTGAAGAAGTAATACTTTTTATTTAGTATATGCTTATTAAATTATAATTTTAAAGGAGAAGAGAAAAAAAATCTGGAACATATCTTTGAAACTGAGATTATTGTTATAATTGCAACTGGGAGCGGGGGGAGGGTTGGTTTTTACATTACTAATCCTAATATGGAAGATTATATATTCTGTTATGTCTGCTCCCATCCCCAAAAGCTCAATTAGCACAACAAACCTTTTACATTTTATAGAGGTGTCCTCCCCCAAAATATCCGGTTGACTCCCCCCTCCAAAAGCAAGAGCCCCCCAAATAAAAAAATACCCCTCAACCCCCTTTAAAAATTTCAATGGCGCAGTCATCTCCATGCCCTAACACTCCCCTCCCTGCATTTTAGTGTTTTTTTTTATTCAATTTGAATTAGCAGATTTTTTCATCAAGACTTTTGAATGCCTCTAAACCTTTCGCACTCTGCACTTCATTAGACACGGCAACAACATATTATTCAGTCCACGATTACGAACTATTTGTATTTTTTCGTCTGCATTTATGAGGGTTAAGATTTTTTTTTTAGTATCATTATTTTTTATTTCGATTATAGTTTCTTGGGAAAAATATATTTCATATAAGACGTTCTTACTAATATAGATGGTGTTATAGGGTAAATCAACAAAATTTACGGTTAATTTTTATCATATTTATGTATTGGCTGTTTTCACCTTTTCGATTTTTGTTTTAGACACTAATATTAAAATATGCAAAAAATATGACTTACTTTTTGCCATTCGACTAAGCTTTTTGCACCGGAGCACTCGGCCATTTTTCCTTTGTGTACTATTTTGTAAAATTCTCGGAGAATTAATTTTTAAGAACATCTGGGTTTGCTTCAAGAAAATCTAAAATTATTTCGGTGTGATTCTTTGTAACGTAAAACGTATTCTTTGAAGAGTAGCCATTAGCGTGCCAGTCATCAAAGTTCGCGCTCTTCCGTGCAAGGATTAAACAAAACAAAACTAGCTGCGCTGAAAGGACATTGGTTGGAAGAAGTCACGTGTACCTCCTGGCCGACCAAACTAATCGAAAAAATCGGCGCCTCTTCGATAGACAGCTGCGAGCTGTTCAGAATTCAATGTTGCGAGATTTTTTCGACAACATCGATCACGTGACGGGAAATCTCGAAGTCGAAACGAGAATTGTTTGGAATGAGCGCCCTGATTTGGTGTTCGTTTGGGAAATCAAAATTTTCAGAATTCATGTTTTCAAAATTGTAATTTATTTGTTCAATATTTTTTTCTTTTTAATTCCATAGAACAATATTTTTAATTTTCTCAAAGGTAATTGTGTTTCTGAAAATTGGCAACATATTGTGCTTTTTCAATTTTTAGATCTTAGAAACATTTTATAAAATTTTACATCGCGAAATGTTTGTCACTTTTAACTTTTTTAAGTTATAGATTTAAAAATTAGTTATTCATACCTTTTGGATACATTTTTGGAATGTGTTCGAAGTAAGTTATTTCCGTCATGTTTTATTGTTCTACTAGCCTGTGTGCCCGGCGTTGCACGGGCTACTTAAAAAATGAAAGAGCTGTTCAATTGATGTTTTTGTATTATTCTGACATCAGTTTCTAAAGCGCTAAGGAGTAAATAATTACGCGTAATGCAAGGTTTGCAAAACACCAGTAGAGCATATTTTTGGCAAAAACCTCTTTAACGTTAATCATATTTATCAATAATACAAGTTATGAGTATTTTCAATTAGCACAAAAGATGAAAATATATGCATTCTCAACTATAATATGTGCTCACTTTAAACTGAATTAAATCTGATAGAATATATCTGAAATATTTACAGTGGCTCCCAAAAGTGTTCGTACACCTACAACTTTCAATGAAATAGGCCATTATCCATTGGTTAGAATAATATTTCGGAATGAGTATTTTATTGTAAGATCTATGATCTGTTTTTAACAAAATTACATGAAAATTTTTAATAAAACATTAAAACATAATTTTTAAAAAATGAAAAACCAAATATTGCCGGAAATTTTATCTCACAAAAGTCTTTGTACACTTTGAAAAAATGTCAAAAAATTAATAAATAATCTAACTTTTTACAAAGTTATTATTTAGTAGAATATCACGCAGTATCAACAACAGCTTTTAAACGTCTGGGAATAGATTTCATTGTTTTTTCATTCTTTTTTTGTGCAATTTCTGGGTAAGTGTTCAGCAGCACTTCGAGTCTTACTGTTTCTAGTTCGCTTTTTGTTTCAATGGTGTATTTTCGTAATCTAGCTACCAGATATCTCCAAATATGTTCCATTAAGTTTAAATCTGGCGATTGAGAAGATATTTCTAAGCTTAAGAACAATTCTTGAGGCACCAAACGCAAACGTGTGCTTCTTATCGTTATCTCGATAAAAAAACAAAGTTGTTTCCAATTACCAAATTTTGGGCTAATAGTTTAAAATTGCTTTCTAAAATATTTAAAGGAACAGCATGATTAATTATTTCATCAAAAAATTCCAAATTTCCAAGTCCTGATGCTGTAATGCACCCTCACACTAAAACACTTTCACCGTCCTGATTAACTGATCCAACTAAGTTCTTCAGATTAACTTCCTCATTTTTTCTTCTATTTACAATTATACAACAATTTAACCCAAAATGATGAATTTATTTTCATCTATAAGTAAGACGTTGTTCCAAAACGTTTTGAGCTTATTTATCACTAGCAAAAATACCCGGCGTTGCCTGGGTCAGTAATAATTATTAGAAAAAATCGTTACTTGCTTTTGTTTTCTGCTTTAAGTGAAAGAATTTAAAACACATCTTTTTGGCGTGATTGAAAATCGAGTTTCTTCCTTACCCATAAAACTAAAATAGCAATAAGTATAAAGAACAAAGTAGTATTGATTTAGAAACGAAAGCACTATATTTAAGCATATACAAATTTAAAAAACATGAAATTAATCTTCTCATGTTTAAAAAGATTAATCTGTTGATACTTTTTTTTTAACATGGAGTCTAAAACCTTCTGTGTATGGCTAATGAAGTACGAAGTGATTAAAAAAAAGTAGCTGCGCTCGTAATCCCCTTATACTTGCTTTAGTTATTTCGGGAAATTTCAATCATTGTGGCTCTTGGTGCGATTTTACCGAATTTGCGAAAGTCGTTTCGGGGTACCTTCGATGATGCTCCCCCATTCTTTCCATACTTTGTAAAACGATATGATATTAATTTTCGTTACAGAGATATCGCCCCAGATGCTGAGATATTTTTGGTCACCATAAAATGGCGCTAAACAGTTTCATCCGAAATGTTACCAAAATAAGTAATAAAATTTGGTGATCGTTTGAAATTGTGCAAAAAGGAAAATTAATGGAAGTTTTTGTGCTGTTTATGGATTTGCCTAATTTAGTTGCTGGATTATTTAACACGGTAAAAAAAGTCTTTTGAAAATTCTTTGATTGGCGATATTTTGTTTACATGGTGAAAGCTGAGAAACATTATGACGTAGTCTTCGGCTTCAAAAACAGCAACGTTGAAAAAACTGCCAAATGCATCAGCTACGGAAATCTTTCTGCAAAAATTTTGGCGATCTGCTGGTTGTTTGGATAATGAGTAAGTGTTCAATCAGCATAAATAATAATAAAAACCATTAATTTCATTAAAGTTCCGTTTAAATGGAAAATCATCAGCCAAATCATGTTTTATTTGCCAATTTTGTGCAAAAATCTTATTTCAAGATTTGACTTGAGAAAAGCCTTGAACAATCACGAAAAGCAAAGAAAGTCAACAATACAACAATTGTCGCTATCGACAGGGAGTTGAGATGATACACTAAATACTGTATTGAGTTGAGGAAAGCCTTCGAACATGGATCTAAAAAGCTCATAACTCGTTTTTTATTCTACTTAGAAATTTCGAACAGGTGCCATCTTCAGCAGAAAAATCAGAGCTTTCGATGGACATATAATGTAAATATGTGCAAGTATTTTTTCATCCCAATATTAGAGAATTTATAAAAAATTGTGTTTTATTGCCCCCCTAAGGGGGTTTTGCCCCCCATAACGGGACGAAAACTACCCTATGTGTTATTCTGATGCATAAGCTATATTATTGTAAAGTTTCATCAAAATCCGTTCAGTAGTTTTTGCGTGAAAGAGTAACAAACATCCATCCATACATCCATACATCCATACAGACAAACTTTCGCATATATAATATTAGTAAGATTGATTTTACGACGGAAAGCGCAAGTTTACTGTTTTTCGCACGAACAAGAAAATTTCTGCGGGAAGAGGTCCCCTTTAATCTAGCTAATCAGAGAACTTGGCGAACAATTTTAGGTGAAAATTAAACGTAAAATGTTTCATTCAATTCTGCAGAAACTTTTTCAGCCCTCAAATGTGTATTTTTCATAATTTTTTTAACTGTAAACCTCCGATCACGCTTTGTTAACTTTACCAGTTGGCTTTTTCTCACCTTGTTTTTGATCCGATTCTTGTCTTTAAAGAATTTTATCAAACACTTCACTATAGAATGGTATAAAAGTAACTAATTTAGAAACATTTCAAAGCAATTTTTGGCTACTGTGAGGGAAAAAAATCAAATTTCGAATCGTGTTTGTTGTTTTCTACGCATACTTGCCATTTAAAAATAATAAGCAGAATATTAGGGAATAAATAAACTAAAAATTAAAGGCAAATGACTTTACAGTGTCATTACAATGCAAAAAATAATAAAAAAAACCACATATGATAATTTTAATCATGAATTTATTCGAAAATCTTTCAGTGTACGATGACTTTTGTGGCGTATTTTTTCTCAGTCTCATCGTTTTTTAACAAATTTCAAAAATAAAATCTGGCAATATTTTGAAAAAAACTACTGGGTTTTATTCAGAATGGCATAGGAATGGTGTGGAAAAAAATGGACTTCATATTCGAATTCAGTTTTGCGTTATTTTGTTTTTACTACAAAATTTCAAGGTGTACGAACACTTTTGGGAGCCACTGTATGTACAATTACAATCAGCTTTTTACATAAAATGACACACACTTTTTTGTTGATTACGTGAAATTAAAGCACCAAGACTTATTAAATACCAATAAGCATTAATTTAATATCAAGCCATCAGATTTCAATTAAGCTTTAGTTAAAATCCTTAAAAACAATCTTTTTTGTTCAACTCTGTTTCACTTAAAGAAATCCAACCGATCTTAATTTAACGTGTTCTTTTAACGATACAAACTGTATTGCAAAAATCGAAAGAGGAAGGAAAATGAGATTTATTACAATTCGAAAACTCACCCATGTGACGGAAAAAAGTCCAACAAAATAAACATAATTAGTCGCACATCCTAAATGTACCCAAATATGAGGCCGGTGAATGATAAACTTACACTTCAATCAATTCGCAACTCCAACGAACTATAGGGGGCAAAACTAAAACAAACGCACATGGTAACGAAGAAAATGCTAAAAGTGTTGTGATTTTTGTTCGTACGTATGATTTTTTCGCTTTATTCTTTTCAAATTAATTTTCAAAGTCTTGTGGATATTCTGGCCCACGTAGAAAGAAATGAGAATTCAAGAAGCATTACTAAACGTCAAAGATTAATGCAAAGTACGTAGTTCGTACTTCTAAGCAGCTATTTCCACGATGTTGAATCCGATATTTATCAATTCTTGATAAAACTAAATAATAATTGTGGCCTGACAAATTGTTATTTCAAAGAATATGATGCTTTTTTGCCTTGCTTGGCTAGCGCTTATTGTTTTCCATTTGTAGCTGAGTTATTTCTCTCGAATTCCCGAATCGGTTAATTTAAAAATTTTCTGTTTCGATTTTTCTAATTTCTGAGTTACAATTTAATTGTGTCATGTTATGCAAATCATCAACAAAAATCTCACGATATATGGTGGTAGTTTTCTTTTCAGTTGATTGACCATTATTTCTTTTCACTTATCGAATTCTGTAATCTTACTACCATTTTATTCCACTCATGATAAAAATTAAAAATGGTTTAACTAAAAACGCGAAATCTCGCCAAGGCTACTTTGCTCGCACTATACTAAAACTATAACTCTAAACAAATTTGGCGAAACCTTTCAGCTGAGAATAAAAGGAATAAAGTAAATTCTTTCTCGGTTATTCATTTTGTTCTACGATAATATATTCAAGAAAATATTTTGCATACTGTACATTCCAACTAAATGCTGCTGTAAAATATGGTAAATTTAATTAATTTAAGATTAAAAAAACTCCCATATTCTTACAAATTCATACAAAACAATAAAATTTTTTACCTTGTATAACGTTATCCAAGTTTGTTAATCCAGAATTTTCGCTTTCACCAATTATTAAGGAAATAATGAAAACTAACATTATTTTGAGGAGCTCGAGAATGCTACTAAGGGACGAATTAATTTCTGTAGCTGAAAGCAAACTAAGACACATCGATTGCGTTAATAAATACTCAGAACAAACTGCCTGTGTTTACGTCAACAGACACACATGGAACGCAACGTGGCAATGTTTTAGTTTCATTTGCAGTTTTGTAAATCACCGCAAGGTAGCGTATTCGAGCGCTGGAGTTCCGAATAAACATTACTAAAGAAACATTTTTCATATGCTGAAAAGAGTTAAGAACGTTGAATGTGAAAAAATAAGAAAGGACAGACGATAAATGTCCGAATAGAGCAACCAATTTTAAACTAATTGAAAATGAAATTCTAGATGGAAACGTTGTTTTAAGATTTGGACAGCAGCCAAACAAATCTCTTTTGACACAGTTATTAAAATTTTATTTGATCATCAATATGCAAAATGGCAACAGGAAAGAAATAAAAATTCCTGAATAGCGTTATGTTAATTAACGTTTTAATTAATATCTCCGCTAATTAAAGTCGTACAATTATGAGATTGGCCCTATTGTTTTCTTTGGAAAATTTCGAATTGATCGGTATCTCGTTTGACTCCCGATTTGCAGTGGTTCTCGAGAAGATCGATCTTCAGACAGACAGACAGACAGACGGACGCGAACAGATTTTAATATTATAGTGGATCGTAAATTTAAAATTTATTAATTATCGTAAGAACTTATTCAGTAAATTATAAGTATAATTTTAATTAATTTTAATTATAGAAACGATACTAAATTTTCATAAAAATTTAGTATCGTTTCTACAATCTAAATTACAATTACAAATGATTAATAAGCCACTACAAGTCACGGAACTGTACTTGATGTTGTCCTTGCAAGATTTTTAGACAACATACCATGCAAAAATTTCATTGCTTATTAATTATAAGCCAATTGTTTATTAATTATCGTAATAACTTATTCAGTAAGTTAGAATTATAATCCTAGTTATGATAACGTTCTCTGAATGGATCTTTTGATGTGATTTGACGTATTTAGTAGATCGTTTTAAGTCTTAATTAAACAGTAAGTATTTTTAGTGGCTTTTTCTCAGATTATATCAGACTAATGTCGTTCTCTATCCAACTTTCACTATTGTTAAATTTCGGTAGTAATTTATGTTTCATTTTAATGTTCCTTAGGAAATTAAACATGTTGATAAAAAGTATAGCACCATATACGTCATGAACCTTTTCGTTCACATACGTCATGACATTTTATTTCTTTTCCTACACCTCCGCTTCTAAATATTTTTTTTTATTTAAAAAATTCGTTAAATTAAAGGAAAAAATAAGTTAAATATTACACTGCAATGGAAACGTAAGGAGCAGTATCGGCAAATTTTATTTAAAAATGTTTTTTACTCTTTTGTCAGGCGTTGTACTTTAGCTTTCTTGTACAAGCTTGCTTATTTGCTTTCCACTGAAAAAAAAAAGAAAAGTCAAATTCCATCATTTTGCTATTGTTAGTATCGAATCCAAAACACGTTTCTTTTAATGTCTCAAAAATTCATCTTGACTGCGCTTTATTTTCCCACGTTTACGTTAACATCTTGAAAAAAGTTACCTCTCATTTGTCTTTTCTGAAAACTTAATTTTAAAGTAAGAAAAATAATATAGTTCTATAAAGAAAATAGGCTTAATGATTTGTTTCTTTCCATATTTTGCAATATTTTAAAAAGGAAAAAAGAATTTTAATACTTTTTTTTTTGGTTTGTTTCTTTACGGTTGCGGTCAGAGAAAGAAAAAGGTTAATAAAAGTTGTAGTTACCAAGGTGATAGTTTGAGCAATCCGAAGCTCCGCCCCTTTTCTTTGGATCAACTCTCATTGGATGATTTCTTTTATTTACATTGTAGTACTTTGTTTACATTGAGTCGTAGGTGCCCAATTTGATAGTTTCTGAAGAAATACGCCAACGCGACCCGGTTACCGTAATTCTACCGTATTTTTTCAAAAACTACCAAATTTGGGACCTACGACCTAAACAAAGGAAATCATCCAATGAGAGTTGACCCAAGGAAAAAGGGCCGAGTTCGGTTTGCTCAAACTATCACCTTGGTAACTACAATTGTTTATTAACCTTTTTCTTTCTCTAATCACGCAACCTTACAGAAACAAAAAAAAAAAAAAAAAAACTTTAAAATTCTTTTTTTTTTTTTTTTATAAAATATGAAAAGAAACAGATGATTAAGCCGATTTTTACTTTCTTCTATATCTAATATATAGAAGAAAGTATTGGATTCGTGCAAATTTTCGAATTTCGAATTTTGACGGATTCGAACGTTTTGAGGTGTGCTGAGTCCATTTCGACTATTTTTGGAAAATGTCTGTCTGTCTGTGTGTGTGTATGTATGTGTGTGTGTGTGTGTATGTGTGTGTGTGTGTGTGTGTCACGTCTGTGTGTGACCAGTTTTTTGTGGCAGCTCTACAACAAAAACTACCGCATGAAATTGAACGAAATTTGGTACACATATGTGACCCTATGTGAACTTGTGCCCAT
Organism: Uloborus diversus; assembly: GCF_026930045.1. Taxonomy (NCBI): domain Eukaryota; kingdom Metazoa; phylum Arthropoda; class Arachnida; order Araneae; family Uloboridae; genus Uloborus; species Uloborus diversus. The sequence goes on along the minus strand of NC_072737.1, from coordinate 163,085,640 downwards.
TGGTTTTTGGCGCGAATTCCTCCAAGGGGGGTGGAGCAATGGGACGTTTTTTGAGTTATGCGTGATTGCTATTCCTCAGGAAGTAACTGGCAGAATCAAACAAAATTTGGTCCATATATTGCCCCTAACTGGAGCAGGTGTTGATTCAATTTTGGTGTCAATAGCTCAAACGGGGGTTGAGTTATAGAACGTTTTTTGTCGTGAATTGTGACTGCTGTATCTCAAGAAATAACGAACGGAATCAAACAAAAATTTTTTGACAAGTAGCCCTTAGTGGGTATAAGAGCTGATTTTATTTTGGTGTCAACAGCTAAAAAGGGGGGTAGCGCAATCGCCCGTTCTTTTTTTCCATTGTGAGTGCCCTATCTCAAGAAGTAATGCTACGTTCTGTTTGAAATTTGGAATATATGTGAATCCATACGTAAACAGGCTTTGGTTCAATTTTGACTCCAATCGCTCCAAGAGGTGTTGATTTTTTTTTTTTTTTTTTTTTTTTTTTTTTGCGAATAAAAATAGTTTTATTAATGCAACAATTCGCAACTCCAACGAACTATAGGGGGCACTGTAGTCACTGTCTAATGGCGGAATTAAAAACTAAAGCAAACGCATGTGGTAACGAAGAAAATGCTAAAAGTGTTGTGATTTTTGTTGTTATGTATAATTTTTTCGCTTTATTCATTTGAAAAGATTTTTCAAAGTCTTTTGGTTATTCTGACCCATATAGAAAGAGATTAGAAACCAAAAAGTATCACGAAAGTAAACAATTAATGCAGAACACACAGTAAGTTGTTCTTAAGCAGCCATTTTCACGATGTTGAATTCGGAATTCATAAATTTTTGGTTCGCTTCGAAAGCATTTTCATTTTGTACCATTTTTTCTATACATTAGTATACGTTATATCCAGTTTCGTGACATTTCCGGCATTTGTTGACATTTTTGTCACATAGTGCACATACGTGGCAGACTGTCAAGAGTAACGTTTAACACTAGATAATTTATTTCTATGACTATATGATTGGATATCTAAAGAAATCATGCATTTAATTCATTCGTCATGGAAATGATTTACCTGATATGCGAAATCTTGTCAAGATACATTATTCTTTCACACAATTTTAAAACCATAACCTTATAAACAGATTTTTGGCGAACTTTTATTTTTTATTGTTCAAATTCTTAACGTTCTTTCTGGATTTTTCAATCTGTTCTGCGATAAATATTTTCAAGAAAATTTATTTGCATACTTTCTATTTCAGTAGGATACTGTAGTAACAAAGGTTATTTAAATCATTTATGTGGAATTAGGTTAAGGAAAAGTGTCCAGTCAATGTTGTTAAGTTCGTTTTTTTTTCTTCATCGAATTGAAAAACTGATATTTATTCAAATTCACTCAGAACAAAATAAATAAAATGTGTACTCACAGTTTATATATGGTGGTAGTTTTCTTTTCAGTTGATTGACCATTATTTCTTTTTACTTATCGAATTCTGTAATCTTACTATCATTTTATTCCACTCATGATAAAAATTAAAAATGGTTTAACTAAAAACGCGAAATCTCGCCAAGGCTACTTTGCTCGCACAATTCCAAAACTATAACCCTAAACAAATTTGGCGAAACCTTTCAGCTGAGAATAAAAGGAATAAAGTAAATTCTTTCTCGGTTAAACATTTTTCATTTTGTTCTACGATAATAAATTCAAGAAAATATTTTGCATACTGTCCATTCCAACTAAATGCTGCTGTAAAATATGATTAGTTAAATTAATTTAAGATTAAAAAAAAACTCATATTCTTACCAATTCATACAAAACAATAAAAAATTTTACCTGGTATAACGTTATCCAATTTTGTTAATCCAGAGTTTTTTTGTTTACGCTTCCACCATTTAATACTTTTTTGAAAGAAATAAGGAAAACTAAACATTATTTTGAGTAGCTCGAGAATACTACTAAGGGACGAATTAATTTCTGTTGTTGAAGGCGTTCTTAGACATGTTGAATGCGTTACTCAAAACAAACTGACCGCGTTTACGTCAACAGATACACGTGGAGCGCAACGTGGCAATGTTTTAGTTGCATTCGCAGTTTTATAAATCACCGCAAGGTAGCGTATTCGAGCGCTGGAGTTCCGAATAAGAAAGATAAATCGTAATAGATTGTCGTCTGCGTATTTCTCGAGATTTTAATTGTATGGAAATGATCGGAAATATTATCTCAATGAATTAAAATTTTTAACTGTTGCCATCTTATGTTTTTTAATAAATAAAATATTTGTAATTAATTTAAGTAAGGCTTTTAAAGTAACTTTCAATTTTCGCTCTTTGCTTTGCTTTTACAATAATTCAGACATTGGGATGGTCGTCAAGTTTTTGCATGTGTCATTTTGTTTTTGTTAGGAATATTGCTTCCTCGTCAAGCATGGGGAGGGATCAGAAAAAGGAAAAATATAGAAGAAAGTTTCGTGATGGCCACAACATACTAGTTTTTTTTATAGAACTATGTTATTTTTCTTGCTTTGAAATTAAGTTTGCAGAAAAGACAAATGAGAGGTAACTTTTTTTTAAAGATGTTAACATAAACGTGGGAAGATAAAGCGCAGTATCTACAGAGATGAATTTTTGAGACATTAAAAGGAACGTGTTTTGGATTCGATACTAACAGTAGCGAAATGATGGAATTTGACCTTTCTTTTTTTTTAGTGGAAAGCAAATAAGCAAGCTTGTACAAGAAAGCTAAAGCACAACGCCTGACAAAAGTGTGAAAAACATTTTTAAATAAAATTTGCCGATACTGCTCCTTACGTTCTCATTGCAGTGTAATATTAAATTGATGAATTAATTTAATGAATTTATTTGATGAATTTTTTAAATAAAAAAAAATATTTAGAAACGGAGGTGTAGGAAAAGAAGTAAAATATCATGATGTATGTGAACGAAAAGGTCCATGACGTATACGGTGCTATACTTTTTATCAACATGTTTAATTTCCTAAGGAACACTAAAATGAAACATAAATTTCTGCAGAAATTTAACAACTGTAAAAGTTGGATAGAACACGACATTAGTCTGAAACAATCTGAAAAAAAGCCATTAAAAATACTTACTGTTTAATTAAGACTTAAAACGATCTACTAAATAAGTTAAATCACATCAAAAGATCCTTTCAGAGAACGTTATCACAACTAAGATTATAATTCTAACTTACTAAATAAGTTATTACGATAATTAATAAATAATTGGTTTATGGTAGCTATAATAAGCAACGAAATTTTTGCATGGTATGTTATCTAAAAATCTTGCAAGGACAACATCAAGTACAGTTCCGTGACTTGTAGTCCCTTATTAATCATTTGTAATTGTAATTTGGATTGTAGAAACGATACTAAATTTTTAGCTCGATCAGAAGCAAAATTAACAGTAAACTCTCCGGTTAAAATTAACGGAATTGTATAATAATCTCCATTAACTAAAGCAGAACCTTCTTGTGTATAATTTAAAAGCTGTTTATGAATACATTGAATAACACCTGAAACACTTTGTTTGGAGATATATATATGTTGGCAATAATAGTTTGTTTCTCTGCTTCATTGAAACATTTCACTATACACATTTCACCAATATCGTTTTGTGTAGCCGTATTAAAACTTGTTGTTCTTGCTGTAAATGAACGGCATTCATTTTATCAGCTTTTATCTTTTCTCTGTGTCTTCTTTACTAGCCGTTAAATCCCGGTTATCACAAATTTGCCATTTCAACTGCGCTTGCGCGCGGACTTAGCTTTTTGGGCTTTCTGTTTTAAGATTTCGTGTTGCTTGTTTATATTTAGACTGAGCGAGAGTCCCACCAAATTAATGAATGCGATTAGAATATTTTCACAGCGATTTCGTGATATATTATATGAAACTACGGATATGAATAACTGATAATCTTAAGAGAAAAATGACACTTCAATATTTATTAGTTTAGAAATATTTATTTAACATAAATGCAAAACACGTTGTAAAAAACTTCAAAAATGATTGGAATATTAGTACAGATATCCGTCTTTTGAGGATATTTTACGTTAGGCGTAAACAACTTAGTATTATACATTTTTATTTGCGGTTTGGCTTTGTATTAGAAGTGATGCTGCAATTCTAGTACGCTCTTCTGAGGTTAAAAATTTAGTCCTGAAAAAGGACACACAAAACAGACACCTAATCCATTAATAATTAAGACGCAAAATTCAATCTTTACCGAGGCCTAAAAACTAAATCAAAGAAAACTTTGTGATTTCTAATTTTTATCTGTTGTTATCTCATATTTATTCCTAAATTAAAAATGTTTGTAATTAATTTTAGCAAGATTTTTGAAATCAGCTAAGTCTGCCGCAAGCGCAGTTGAAATGGCAAATTTGTGATAACCGGGATTTAACGTCGAGTATCTTCTTTGGCGTTCAGCATTTGAAGATTATGTTTGGGTTGGTTGTATATTTCGTTGCGAGTGTTGTTGGGTCTGTTGCTGATGTTGATGCACATCTGCATTGACTTCCATTTGAATAGCCCTAACTAATGATTTGTAAATAAATATTGAACGTTTGAATACGTAAGAGAGAGAGAGAGAGAGAGAGAGAGAGAGAGAGAGAGAGAGAGAGAGAGAGAGAGAGAGAGAGAGAGAGAGAGAGAAAGGTGCTTGCTAGTTAGATTTTTATTTAAAAAAAAAATAGAACCGACTTCAAAATTACTCGAAATGAAAAATAATTTTATTCTTCGATCCCCATTCAGACTACTTTTAAACATAAGTTTTGCTGTCGGCGCAAAAACATTAGATTAAATGACGCGTCGTTTCTAAATATTTCGTTTATCACAAAAAAACACTCAAACTTACGAAACATTATAGATTTTACTCTGTGATGAGCAAATTAAATGTTTATTTATTATTTTTGTTTTCTCCGCCGTCCCCAACCCCCGCGTTGCGGAGTCTGTGGGGATGAATTTCGTTTAAAATATGTACATCTCATCACAGTTCAAAACCCTAAATGAAGCGAGATATTCTTAGTATAACTAATCGCAAAAATGTTTTCATTTTGAAAATAAATTTAAAGATTAAATGCTGTTTTTATAATATATTGTTATTAAACTCACCTTTCGTTAGGAGATAGCGTTATGTTGCGACGATCATCCATCTTCTGTTAGTTTCATTACTTTTTCTACTATCACTTAAAGCTTAAAGCTGGCCCAAAGAATAAAGAAACAAAATTTCCCCGACCATGTGCGTTTCTGTCCTATGCGCGTATGCACGAACAAAACGAATGCGAGACGAGAGTTGCGCCGTTACGCGCGTTGTGTCACAAATCAATTTACCCTCCCGTAAGAAGTTGTCGCTTCAAAAAAAAAAAAAGTATACTACTATCCGTCATTTCCACCGACGCACAGTGGAGTATTTGACTGAAAATCCTGGCCAAAACTAGTTTGAAATTTTCACCCTTCTGAAGGCGACATCCTTGTGTGAGTTTGTGCGCTGTACGGCGAAGCTATCCCACTTATAGACATGAAACTTGGTATACAAGTTGTCTGAAATGTCTAATGTTACAATTTGAAACTCGATTTTTAAAATTTGAATTAGAAAATGAAATATTTAATATTTTATCCACGGTTTAGACTTTTGCATGTTTACGACCGTAAAAACGATCCTAGTAAACGTAGAAAAAAACCTCAATGCATCACTAGATAGGAAAAATAATTTTCTTCAAGATTATGGTTTGTTTGAAGTTCTAACGTAACTAACCGAATTTCTAAGAATTTACAAAGGGAGGTCACTTTTTCGACTTTTTTCAATTATTCAATCCATGTAAACTAAAATTCTTGCATCCAATATTCTAATAATGTTATGGCTCTAAAACTTTTGAAGGAAATAATATAAACACCTTACCTTCATTTACAGCGAAAACGGTGAAGTTATGTTCTTTCACTGATTTATAATGATTTTTTTTTCAATGAGTTGAAATAAAAATTTTCAATAATTTTCACTCGATCCGAAATGAATGCCACGGTTGGCTCTTTGCCAATAATGCTTAGACAAGTGATAAGTAAACAAGTTCGATGCGAATTGCTGTTTTCCTTTGAAGATATGTAATTAAGTGCACTGTTCGAGGGGGGAAAAGAGCAAAAAGCGGTTAAAAAAATCCTAGTATTCTGTACAAAACTCTAATTTGAAACCAAAAAAATAATCAATTTTATTCTTTTCGTTTGGTTTCAATTATTAAAACCCTGAGTTAATCATGCACAAAAAGAGTTAAAGACAAGGGTTTCGGGGTTACAAAGAACCTTTTTTCTATTGAAAAATAAATAAATAAATAAATGAACTAGGATATTATAACTGTAAAAACACTCGAAAATGGATATTCGAAAGCTCTTTGTTTTTGAATTGTATATATTGTACTCGTACCTTGGGTCGATCCTTAGTTTTACATCGTGTGATGTGTCCCGCTAAAAATTGTACGAAGAAATTTGGAACTAAAATTTTATATAACTTTAATTTCACAATGAGTAGGTAAAATGTCTTAAATATGGATAGCTCGCTAGTGTAGGAACGTTAGGAGACAATTACAATTGTCTCCTAACGCTAGCAAGTGTGTGTGTGTGTGGGGGGGTATTTCCCCCCTTTTGCTACGTATAAGGGGGAAAGACCCCCTCCCCCGGCACATTATTTGCAGCAATGATCTGAAAAAATATAAATATTTATTTATTTTATCTAAAATCTATCTCAACTTTAAGGAAGAGCAAATTTTCTTAGCGAGATCACAAAATAATTTAATTTATTAACTCATTAACGTACATGAGAAAATTAACATAACTGAACGCAAACACATGTTTTAGGGGTTCAGTGAATCTCTTTAGCGATGCATAAAGGTAAGCGTTTTCGAAATTAATTGGATGATTCTCATTCCATAACTTACATCTTTACACATTGATGAAGCGCTTTCTCATAACCATGAAACTCGTGTCTGAAATTTTATTGTTGTTTGTGCGCTCAAATATGTCGATCTTTTCATTCAGTAGTACTTATGATAACTTTTTTGCAAATTTATTAAATCTTTGTAGGTAAATTCAGTTTAAAATCATGACTTGTCACAAAAAGAACGGATTATGCACTTTTTTTAAAAAAATCATTTAAAAAAAGGGCAGTTGTAGGCGGAAGTTTTTACTTCCTTTTACAAAAAAGGAAGTATTGTATTCGCGAAAAAATTTTCACTCAAAAATCGCCCTTAATTTCCATTTTGCTCACCCCCAAATGAATGTTGAGTTTTTTTTTCGATTCGACCACATGCGGAAAAGTGCCTAAGAATGTATAGACACGCGAAATATCCATTTTGACCATCACCGAGGTAATTACAACGACTTTTCTCGTGACGTCTGTATGTATGTGCGTATGTGTGTATGTGCGTATGTGCGTATGTGCGTATGTATCTCGCATAACTCAAAAATGGTATGTCCTAGAAAGTTGAAATTTGGTACATAGACTCGTAGTGGGGTCTAGTTGTGCACCTCCTATTTTGGTTGCATTCGGGTGTTTCTAAAGGGGTCTTTTGCACCTTTTTGGGGGGAAATCATTGTTAATTTCGATGCAAACTCAAGTGGTGTTATAATTTGGCGGTCACTTGGCGATATATCGCCAGTCTTTTGGTTGCCAAGTTTTGTCGCCAACTTGGCGAAAAATTTGGCGATTTTTTTTTTTTTTTTAAATCTGCTTTCAATGTGGCCATTGCTAGTGATATTTAAAGAGTTAGAGAGAGAATCTTATTAAAATTGCAATAATAGGGAAATAGCATTAAATTGGTGTAAAAGGAAGTCATGTGATGCACACATCAGCTCGTTTTTACTGAAATTAGCACTAGAGACTTTGCCAAATACGATGCAACTTTCAAAACAGCCCGACCAAGCCCGACACCCATTTAAAAAGCTTTCTCTAGTTATAAATTAAGGCGAAAAGCCTTTAAAAATCTCACGTACCAAGTTTTCTTTATTTTTTTCACTAAAAGAAAATAAAAATATTTACTTTGATTTATAATTAGCACTAAGCCCTGACATTTCTTTATACCGTAAAATTGGTTTGGTTCAATTCCATTTATTTAGAAAGCCACAAAAAAATCTACATTGAAACGTAGTAATTAAGCTGAAACGTAACAAAAAAGCGAAAATTCTTATAGAAATCTCACCTTTCACTGAGGCTATGAGCAATTGTATGTGACTCAAGTTTCCAAAACAGGTGCCGATCGATGCACCAGTTAGTCAACTATCATAGAATAAATTTTCATAAAAATCGGGTAAATTTTTAATTTTGGACTTTTGGCCAGGATTTTCAGTCAAATACTCCACTGTGCGACGTATCCCCACTACAACTTACACAGCGTCCTTTTCTAATACGGTCGGTTAATATGCCGGACCCTGAATGTGATAGTGAAATCTGTGCATAACAATACTGTCCAAAACAACAAACCTGTCTACAAGAATATTTTCTCTGATCCCAACAAAATTCTCATTTACCCAATGTATTTTCAATCTGCCTACAGCGATAATCACATTTCAGTCGCACCTGTCTAACGATAATTTTTCCTTTTTTTTTCTTCCAAAAACAAAACCTAGTTTATTTAGTTATTAGGCTTTTTATATCTTAAGAAACCACGCTACGAATATGAGATATTAACAAAGGATAGGAGCACGATGCTTCAGGATACTTTAACTTCTTTGTTAACCGTAGCTACTTTTTTTAAAAATGGAAAAGAATTGAAAATGCGGTAGCAAAAATTCCCCAAATGGAAACGAACCTTACTAAAAGATACCCTTTTTGATGATTTTAACTAGTGATGCTCCGGATATCCGTATCCGTATCCGTACCCGCGGATATCCGAGAAAAAATAAAGATCCGTATCCGTTACTTTTTTGACGGATCTTAAACGAATCTTTTTTATTCTAAAATATTTTAAATATTTTAATAAAAGACTCTCAAATTCCGTTTAAATTAGGTTTTATTCCCTATTTAAATTATAAGTTATTATTTCAGAAGCCAACGGCCCTCTGAGACATGTTTTTTTTTTTTTTTTAATTTTTAGTTTAATATTAACTTTTGTTATTGATATGGGGTTTCTGTTTTTCTTCATTTTTTTTTCTCGGCATCCTTCAAAAAAATGAGACAAAATTCTCTATTTACTGTTTATAAAGGTGTTCCCGGCTCTGTTGTTCCGTCGGTCGGAGTAATCTGGGTGGAATGGGTCAGCGCTTATGCTGAAATAAAATGCGAAAAATTATTTCTAGACTATCCAGTAGCAGCTTTACATTCTTGCTCCTGTATCCTATATCTACCGAGCAAGCTAGAAATAATTTTTCACATTCTATTTAAACATTAATGCTGCGCTGACCCAGTCCTTCCAACTCTCCATCAATTTTAACAGAGATTTCTTCAAAGAGTAAATCATAGTCTTGATCATATTTTCGCCGTAGATGACATTTTTTGAATAAACAGTGTTATTATAGTGACGGGAATACGTTCCGTAATAAATTTTACACTCAGATAGTTGAATTGGGCAAAAACATTTTGAGATCCGTATCCGTATCCGCGGATCTTGACACTAATGATCCGGATCCGTATCCGGATCCGCGGATCTACTTTTTTAACGATCCGGCACATCACTAATTTTAACCAAATTTTTATATCGTTAAGATGTTTCTGATGCTGATAGTCTCTAAAACATCTTTGCGTAGTATGTATATACGTTTTCAATTTTTATTTTCATTATTTAGAAAGTCTTAATATTAGTAAACGATTAAATTACCTCAAATTAAATCCTCATATATATAATAGCGAGTTCACTGATCGAATAACTCTCTGACGTCATTAACAATGAAACTCGCACCATAGCATTATAATTTGATAATACTTTTTGGCAATTACTTTGGAAATTACTTTATGAGATAACAAAGGATAGGAGCACGATGCTTCAGGATACTTGAACTTCTTTGTTAACCATAAATACTTCTTTAAAAAAAAAGAAAAAGTATTGAAAATGCAGTAGCGAAAATTCTCCAAATGGAAACGACTAAAATATGCCCTTTTTGATGATGTTAACCAAATTTTAACGTTTCTGGCAATAAAAAAAGTATACTACTATCCGCCCATACAATATAATACTAATAACATTGCAAACAATATATATTCAAAAAAGCATTTAATCTTTAAATTTATTTTCAAAAGAAAAACATTTTTGCGATTAGTTATGCTAAAAATATCTCGCTTCATTTAGGGTTTTGAACTGTGATAAGGTGTACATAACTTCATCCCCGCAGACTCCGCAACGCGGGGGTTGGGGACGGCCGAGGAAACAAAAATAATAAACAAACATTTAATTTTGTAGTAAGTTACAGCCCTAAAGCCAGGGCTAAGCAAGGAATACTTAAAATACACCGCCAGCTCAGTTATTCCATCCGAGGACTGCAGTTTCGTGCTTTTTAGCACTCATCAGCCCGGAATAGGAATCACACCAATCTTTATAATTTTCTTACTACAAAATACAATGCTTTGCCATCAATCTTTGAGTTGAACCGCACCATTGCTGCGGTCGCTCATCTGGTTTGTTAATTCTGCATTAGCTACCAGTTTGTTTGGCTCTCTTGGCTCCCTAAGAGGTTTTTCGCCTCCAGCTCATGTGATTCCTATTCCGGGCTGATGAGTGCTAAAAAGCACGAAACTGCAGTCCTCGGATGGAATAACTGAGCTGGCGGTGTATTTTAAACATTTAATTTGTTTATCACAGACAAAAAAAAAGTTTGACATGCAGGGAAAGGCTTTATTTTGACAAGACTGAACAGGATCCGGTGACTCGACTGCTTTACTGGTAAGACTGTCATTTTAGAAGAATGAAGAAACGGAAAAGTGGTCAACAATGAATGCCCACTATTGGAGTTTAGGGTGAATCCACTGGGGTTGAAATTTCAACTATCAAACTATCACCAAATAGGCAATTGCTTCGTTCAAATGTAGAAGCAATTTTCACCCGTCATACCTTGGCAGGCAATTTTCTAGTTATCATTATAATTTTATAATACTTGAATCAAGTTAATTTAGCTATTCTTTACTAATAATAAAGCTGAAAGTCTCTCTGTCTGGAAGATGTCTGGATCTCTGTGACGCGCATAGCGCCTAGACCGTTTGGCCGATTTTCATGAAATTTGGCACAAAGTGAGTTTGTAGCATGGGGGTGTGCAGCTCCACGCGATTTTTCGAAAATTCGATGTGGTTCTTTTTCTATTCCAATTTTAAGAACAAAACTATCATAAGATGGACGAGTAAATTACGAAATTATCATAACGTGGAACCGTAACATGGGTACAAGCCAATTGGCGAGAAAATTCATCCTACATTATTTGTAAATATACAGGCGAACCAAAAGACCTTTTAATTTTTCTATTACGGGCAAAGCCGTACGGGTACCACTAGTTTTGAATAAAACTTATTATTTTTTTTCAAAGTTCTCACAATATGTATAAAGGGATAAATGTCTGCACAAATGTCCAAACTGTCTACAACGATAACCTACCTCCCTGTAACAATATTTTTTAGGTCCCAACAGTATCGTTATAGACAGGTTTTGCTGTAATAACAAGAATAGAGAAATGAGCAAAATGAAATGATGCTACAAAAAATTGAATCCATTTAAAATAAAAAATTATTAATGAAGAATAATCGTAAATAAAAACCACCCTGCCGACTTGTCTCAAGTATGCCATTCGATATTGTTAATTATACACTTACAAAATCAAGAAATATTCACGAACAAAATACGGTGCTGTATTTGCTGCAGTTTCAAGAGATAATTAATCTCGGAAATAGATTGAAATATTTGTAAGTATTGGCACATGTTTGTTGAGTCTTTTGTTTGGTTAATGACTTAAACAAGTTTTATAGAAAAACTATTGATCTGTGTATTTTACTGTGCATATGCAAATTTATATATTTATACTTTTCCTGTGGCAACGCCTCTGGGATTGCGGTTTTATACTGCGGTCTCTGGGACGAACAGCAGAAACAATAAGACTGCGGCGGCATGATGTACAAAATATAATGGTTCTTCAATAAAACCAAGCAAAACTACAATTGTGTCAGCCTCAGCTATTTCTCAAAATAAGTTTTACAGTCCACTACCAGCGATCAACATATGGTCCAGCAGCCGGACAATAAAATGGCTAAAACATATAATAAAGCCGAGTTGAACCGATTACGGGGACGCGTAAAAGCAAAGCTCACGATTATTACTAAATTTGATGAGAAAGATAAAGAATTGTGTGAGAAGACTAAAGTTGAATGCGAAAGTAAATTACGTGATATCTTGGAATTAAAACAAGAATTAAAAAGGCTCTTCGAGTTATACGGTGAGTTAAAGTTGGATGAAAAAGAAGAATTCGAGTGTGATGAAGTCTTCATGGAATTGGACTCTATCTGCGACACTCTGGAGGTAAACATTAAATATTTCCTTACCGGGTTTACTGATAAAACGGATAAGTCTAAAACTGAAGACTTTAGCGCTAACAATTCATTAAAGTTTGATTTGGCTGCCAAATTGCCTACTATCCCGTTACCTAAATTTAGCGGTAGAATTGAAGAATTTGCTAACTTTAAAGGTCAGTTTCAATCCATGATTTCTGCTAATGAAAACATTTCAGAAACTCAAAAATTATTCTATTTAAAAGCTGCCTTACAAGGTGAAGCAAAAATGTTAGAAACTAGTGAGGACACGTTTAAATCCTTGTTTAGTGCATTAGAGGCTAGGTACGAAAATAAACGTACAATAGTGGATCTCCATATTCAGGAAATATTAGGATTAGAAAAAATAAATTTCGAAAACTCAAAATTATTGAGAAATTTATCTGATAAAGTTAAAAAGAATTTAAGAGGCTTAAAAGCGCTTAATTTAGAATGTAATGATCTTTCAAATGCGATAATAACGAACATTGTTCTTCAAAAGCTAGACAAAGATTCTAGAAAGGCATACGAATTATCTGTAGCTACTAAAGAAATTCCGTCATTACATGAATTATTACAATTTATAGATAACAGATCTAATGTACTTGATCAATTAAATACGAGCATTTCTAACAAAAATGTAAAAGGGTTTCAAAATCCTATGTCAAAACCCAGAAATTTATTTATTAATGCCGATAAGAACATTAAACTTTGCTTTATGTGTAATGAACAACATTCTTTATTTAAGTGTAACCAATTCAACAATTTAAATATTTCTCAGCGCTTAGAATTTGTAAAGAATCACAAATTGTGTAGAAATTGCTTAAGGCAACACAAGTCTGAGTGTCGTTCAACATTCAAATGCTCGGTATGCTTTAAAAGGCATAATACATTGCTACATTATGAAAAAGACAAAAATGACAGTAAATCAGTACCTTCAAATGTAAATGTTAATAATTCGTTTTCCGCGATAGAAGAATCATCGTATAAACAAGAAGCGTCACTCGCAAGCACGCTCCTGGCTCAGAAGTCAGGAATTTTATGTACCGTTTTGATGTATGTTACCAATGCGAGTGGAAGGAAAGTGAAATTAAGAGGAATTTTAGATAGTGGCAGCACTGTAAACTGCATTTCTCGTGAAGCCGCTGAATTTCTTGAGTTAAAAAAGGAAGAATCGAATCTTTTCATTTCTGGTATCAATGGTAAAGAGAGTTTTGTAAAAAAGTCAATAACTGCAACAATTTCAAACGAGAAGGGAGATTATACAAAAACTACAACCTTTTTAATTTTACCAAAAATTACGGGACTAACGCCGATGAGTCGTCTGGATGTGTCGCGGTTAGATTTTCCCAGCGGAATCGAATTAGCGGATTCTGAGTTTTTTATTCCTAACAAAATTCATGCATTAATTGGGTGCGAATTCTTTTTTGAATTGCTTAAGCCGGGGAAATTTAAATCAAAAGATAATTCTTTATTTTTGCAAAACACAGTGTTTGGATTTGTAGTATCGGGAACAATAAATAACGTAAAAGTAAATTTCTTTGCGGGTTTGACTTCCGAAAAGGAAAACTTAAATCGTACAATTCAGAGATTTTTTGAGATTGAATCGTTTCCTGGAGATACTGGGGATGACAAAAATGCTTCTGTTGAAGAGTTGTACTGCGAGGAATATTTCATTAAAACAACTAAACGCGATGATTCTGGTAGATATATAGTTAAACTTCCGATAAGGGAAAACAGGAGGTCATGTTTGGGAAACTCCAGAGATGTCGCAGAAAAACGTTTGAATCAACTTTGGAAAAAATTAAGCGAAAACGAAGATATGGCAAGTCAATACAAGTGTTTTATGGACGAATATCTGCATCTAGGGCACATGGAAAGGGAAATTGAGTGTCCTTCAAACACGGACAATGGTTATTACATTCCACATCACGCCGTTTTACGACCAGATAGTGTATCTACGCCTTTACGGGTCGTATTCGATGCTTCAGCAAAAACAAATGAGGGTAGTTCACTAAATTCAATTTTACTCAACGGAGGTATCGTTCAACAGGACTTGTTTTCCATTGCATTGCGGTTTAGAAAACATCAATATGCTTTCAGTGCTGATATAAAAAAGATGTATCGGCAGATATTAGTAGATCCTGAGGATCGAGAACTGCAAAAAATTCTTTGGAAAACAGATCCGTTTGGCCCCGTTGAAACTTATCATTTAAAAACTGTAACGTACGGCACAAAATGTGCGCCATTTCTGGCCACTCGAACGCTAAGGGCTTTGGCAGATGATGAACTCAAAGATTACTCCGATGCATGTGAAGTAGTTCGCAACGACTTTTATGTTGATGACGTGCTGTCGGGTTCAGAAAGTTTGGATCAGGCTAAGTTCCTACAGTCTAATCTCATTAAAGTTTTGCAGAGAGGAGGAATGGAACTCCATAAATGGGTGTCTAACCATCCTGAATTAATACTAGGGGATACTCACCATGAATACTCGTTCACATCTCAAGAGATAACTGTCAAGACATTGGGAATGTTTTGGTGTTCAAAATTGGATTATTTTACATTTAGAGTGACTGTGGATATCAAGGAAAATTACACGAAACGAGAAGTTCTAGCCACAATCGCAAGAATTTTCGACCCCTTGGGTCTAATACAACCAATTATTTCGAAGGCAAAAATTTTCTTTCAGAGACTTTGGGTATTGGCACTCAATTGGTCGGATCCTCTCCCTCCTAAGGAGTGCAGGGAGTGGTTGAGCTTTTTGAAACAACTTCCAGTTATAAATCAAGTGCAAATTCCCAGGTACAGTCTTCTTCCTAAAGCAATTACTATTCAGCTACATGGATTTGCTGATGCTTCAAAACAAGCTTTTGGGGCAGTTATCTACTTGAAATCGACAGATGCGTTTGGATACATAAAAACGAGTCTCTTGTGCAGTAAATCAAAGGTATCTCCTCTAAAAACCTTAACAATACCTCGTTTGGAGTTGTCATCAGCTCTGCTTTTAGCGCGACTTACATCCAAGATTATACCCATATTGCAGTTGCCAATAGATAATATTTATTTGTATAGTGACTCGACCATTGTTCTTGCCTGGATTAAAACCCCAGCGGAGAAGTTAAAGCCGTTCGTTTCCAATAGAGTGAAGGTAATTCAAACGATGAATCAAAATTACCAGTGGCGACATACCTCTTCTAAAGATAATATAGCGGATATTATCTCTCGTGGACAAGATGCAGATGTTCTCTTGACAAATAAACAGTGGTGGGAAGGACCAGAAATTTTAAAACAACCTCAATCACATGGACATTCATTTGAACTAAACGATCTTAATCAAGTTTTATATTACAGTGAAGTGAAGGATACTCATGAGACTGTCTTAACTGCTACAGAAAATGATTTGTTGGTAAATTTCCTGAATTTGAGTAATAACTATCAAAAATTAATTAATGTATTTAGTTATATTCTTAGGTTCATTTACAACTGCCAGAATAAAGTAAGGAAGATTGGACCTCTAACAGCTGATGAGGTCACTGCCAGTGAGTTAAAACTTTCATCGTTTGTTCAACAGGAAGGTCTTAGTGATGACTTTCAGCAGCTAAGTTCGGAAAAACCAGTAAAATTGTCAAGTAAATTAAAATTTTTGTTACCTTTTTTCGATAAAAATTCAAATGTCATAAGAGTCGGAGGTCGTTTGTCAAATTCTCAATTACCCTTTGATGCAAAGCATCCAATAGCATTGCCTAAAAATCATAAGTTATCAAAACTCATTTTATTAGATTTACATCTAAAAAATTGCCATCTTGGTGCGCAAGCACTATTGCATGCATCTAGATTAAAATTTTGGATAATTCATGGAAGAGATCTCGCCCGGAAAATTGTACATGAGTGTGTGATTTGTTCAAAATACAAACCACGATTTTTAGAACAGAAAATGGGAGACCTTCCACCTGAACGCTGCCAACAAACATTTCCCTTTTTGAATACTGGCACTGACTTCGCAGGTCCATTTTATATTAAAAATAAAAATCAACGTAAAGGAGCATTACAAAAAATCTTTATTGCAATATTTGTATGTTTATCAACCCGTGCTGTTCATTTTGAAGTTGTGTCGGATTTGACGTCTGATTCATTTATTGCATCATTGAAAAGATTTATATCCCGTCGTGGAAAATGTGCTGTTTTATTCAGTGATAACGCAAAAACATATATCGGTGCTCACAAAGAGCTCGACCGCTTGCATAAGTTATTGAGTCAACCAGATGAGATTTTATCAAAATTTCTTTCTATTGAAAGAATAAAATGGAGGTTTATCCCACCCAAATCTCCTCATTTTGGAGGCATTTGGGAAAGTGGTGTCAAATCATTTAAATTTCATTTAAAACGCGCAATGGGCAAATTGATTTTTACTTACGAAGAATTTTTAACAATCTCAAATCAAATCGAAGGGATTTTAAATTCGAGGCCTTTAATGCCACTTCCGAGTGATGCAGAAGAAATAGAGGTTTTGACTCCGGCACATTTTTTAATTGGCAGAACAATGTTCACAGTGGTAGAGCCAGAGTTGTTAGATTTGTCTGATAACAGATTAAAACGATGGCAGCAAACAACAAAAATAATTCAGCAAGTATGGAAAAATTGGTCGAGAGACTATTTATGCCATTTACAACAAAGGTCAAAATGGTGTTTTTTGAAGGAAAACGTTGCCATTGGGGCAGTGGTTTTGATAAAAGAAGATAATATGCCTGTAAATTCGTGGAGCTTAGGACGTGTAATAAAGGTTTTCGAAGGCCGGGATAAATGCATTCGAGTCTGTTTGGTAAAGACTGAGGGTGGTACATTCAGACGTCCCATAACTAAGTTAGCAATTTTACCTGTTCCAGTGTAAAGTGGATGATTTTAATTAACTATATCTATTTTAATGTTTACATGTTTTAATTGTAATTGAGTTTTATATCTGTTCAATTTACTTCTGTGCATTTTATGGTATTTTACTGATAATTTTATTGATTAATATTTTTGAAATCTATCAATTTCAACGCCGGGAGTATGTATTTTACTGTGCATATGCAAATTTATATATTTATACTTTTCCTGTGGCAACGCCTCTGGGATTGCGGTTTTATACTGCGGTCTCTGGGACGAACAGCAGAAACAATAAGACTGCGGCGGCATGATGTACAAAATATAATGGTTCTTCAATAAAACCAAGCAAAACTACAATTGTGTCAGCCTCAGCTATTTCTCAAAATAAGTTTTACAGTCCACTACCAGCGATCAACAATCTGCTCTGCGAAGGCAGATGGTATTAAATATTTCGTTAGTATCGTGTAATTTTCAATCCGTTATGCACGCTTCCCTTATCAATGTATTGATCTCGGCATAAGTAATTATCTTGTTGTTGGGAAAGATATATCCTAATATAAAAAAGAGTAAAAAACTTTTGGAAGTTTTCTTGTTTTAAAGACATTGGGGTGATTTTGAAAGTAATTAAATGGTGATGTGATATAAAACTTGTCAAGATGCATAACACTTCTTTATTACCCATTGTAGAAAAATTATTTATTTAACAATTGTGTTACATAATATTGAATTGCTTGATTTTTATGAATTAAGGACATTGTTTCTACTAATAAGCTTAAAAAAAATGTAAAAAAAAAAAATTGAATTTTTGACATTTTGAATTCAAATTATGTTTTTCGCAATCACGAGTGTGTGTGTGTGTGTGTGTGTGTGTGTGTGTGCAGGCGTGTATTTAGTGTATGTAAGCGCGTGTGTGTGTAGACGTGTGTGCATGTATGTAGGCGTGTCTATGCGTAGGCATGTGTGCGTGTAGACGTGTGTGTATGCAGGCGTATGTGTAAGCATGTGCGTATGTTTTGGAATATATGCGTATAGGCTTGTGTGTGAAGGCATGTATGTGTGTAGACATGTGTCTGTGTAGGCGTGTATATATGTGTTTGTATGTAGGTGCGTGTGTGTGTAGACGTGTGTGTATGTATGTTGGCGTGTGTGCGTGCAGACGTGTGTGTATGCAGGCGTATGTGTAGGCATGTGTGTAGGTATGTATATGTGTAGAAATGTTTTGCGTAGGCGTGTGCATATGTGTTTGTATGCAGGCGCGCGCGCGCGCGCGTGTGTGTGTGTAGGGTTTAGACCCCACCGACCAGGGGTTTTCCCGCTCGCGGAGGTCGGTGGACAGTGTTTATTCATAGAGTCAAGTTTTAAGTTAGCCTTGAATGAAAGCAAACAATTTGTAACCACGACGATGACAATTTGTTCTTTTAATAAATATTGAAACAACGAGCTAAACGTATTCTTGTCGTCATAGTAATCTGAACGAGATGATGTGTGCATCACATGACTTCCTTTTACTCCAATTTAATGTCATTTTCTCATTATTGGCAGTTTTAATATGATTCAATAGTCTACTCTCTAAATATCACTAACAGTGGCCAAATTAAAACAAGATTAAAAGAAAAAATTTAAAAAAAAATCGCCAAATTTGTCGCCAAGTTGGCGACAAAACTTGGCGACCAAAAGACTGGCGATATATCGCTAAGTGTCCGCCAAATTATAACACCACGTGAGTTTACATCGAAATTAACAATGATTTCCCCCCAAAAAGGGGCAAAAGACCCCCTTTGAAGTATACGAATGCAACCAAAAAGGAAGGTGCACAACTAGACGCCACTAGGGATCTATGTACCAAATTTCAACTTTCTAGGACATTCCGTCCTTGAGTTATGCGACATACATACACACATACACACATACACACACATTCACATACGCACATACATACGTACATACAGACGTCACGAGAAAACTCGTTGTAATTAACTCTGGGATCGTCAAAATGGATATTTCGGGTATCTGTACGTTCCTAGGCACATATCCACGTGTGGTAGGTTGAAAAAAAAACTCAACATTCATTTGGGGGTGAGCAAAATGGAAATTAAGGCCGATTTTTGGGTGAAAATTTTTTCGCGAATACTTCCTTTTTTTGTAAAAGGAAGTAAAAATTCGAGCAACATCAGCTTTGGTCGAGTAAGGATAATAAGCAATTCGTGATTGCTTAATAATGGCATCCATGAATTGTTATTTTGTAAATTTAAAACGGTCGCAACCATATGGGTATTTTGAGTCTTATGGGTATTTTGAGTCCTTAGTTGTATTTACAAGGTGTCCTGAAAAAGAATGACTGTTTTCAAAAAATTATTACAGGAGAACGGTTATAAATGATAAAAAACAAATTCTTGCAGAAAATTCAGGTGGTGGGCTCTAAATTTTTTTCCCTTAGAGTTCCACAAAAATGTTTCAATAGATGGCGCTGCACCATACTATGCCGTTAAGTCAAAAAAGAAGAATTGAAATTCACCGATTTTCCCTCCGATTGCGACATGGGATTACAACCGACAATTGTTTGAAAATATTTTTTTTTTTTTTTTTTTTGTTCATTATTTTTGAAAAATTATGATGTAATTTTCTTTTTCTTATTTACTGGCTTACTATCTGCAACGCCATCTGTTGAAAAAAATTCAACTAAAATTTGGAACTCAGGGGGGATGGGGGATTTACGACCCACCACATGAATTTTCTGCAAGAAGTTTTTTTTATCATTACCGTTTTCCTGTTATTAATTTTTAAAAACAGTCAGTCCTTTTCAGGACACCCTGTAAATACAATAGGTTATCATGAGCTCCGAACACATTATGAAATACTAGTTGCGTAGAGCAGGTAATCTCGATGTACTGCGTTAGTACCCTATGGAGAAAAAAGTAATATCTCGCGGCAAACATCCGATAGACTAAATCAGGGGTGCCCAATCTTTTTTTACCCTGGGGCCGCACCTTATAAATCTTGCTGACAAGAACACATATAAAAGTAAAATATCTTCAAATCTTTTTAGATAAGATCGCTCATTTTGAAGAAGACAGCCACAATATGAAGAAATGAAATTTTTCATTAGAAGCCTTTGAAGTCGAACTCCTCAGGTAATTTGCATTAAGAAAAGTAAGTTTGCTGTGCTCTCCCCAGTGGTTAATATTAGAACAAAATACTTGCCATTATTTTCCAAAATAATAATAATAATAATAACAATAATAACAGCATTTGAAACTCTTTAAGCGAAAAAAAAAATAATTTCGTATTGTGGCACTCTTTTTCCAAACGAGCGATACATGTACAATGAAAAAAAAAAAAAAAACGAAAGAAAAAAAAAAAAAAAAAAAAAAAAGAGAAAAAAATTAAAAATTAATTTGAATTTTGACCTCTTGAATTCAAATTATGTTTTTCGCAATCACGTCTGTGTGTGTGTGTATGTAGGCGTGTCTGTATATGTGTGTGTGGGGGGTATGTGTGTTTGTGTGTAAGGGGGTATGTGTATGTGTGTGTAGGCATCTGTGTGTGTCTGTGTGCAGGTATGAGTGTGTAGGTAGTTGTGTGTATGAGTGTTTGTGTGTGGGGGGGGGGATGTGTATGTGTGAGTAGGCATATGTGTTTGTCTGTGTGCAGGCATGAGTGTGTGGGTAGTTGTGTGTAGGTGTATGTGTATGTGTAGGTGTCTGTATGTATGCGTGTGTGTATGTGTTTGAGTGTGTGTATGTGTTTGTGTATGTATGTAGGTGTATGTATGTGTGTGTATGTGTGTGTGTACGTTCGTGTATGTATGCGTGTAAGTATAGGATATGGACGCAACCTGGAGACGGTTTTCGCTAGAGGAGCAGCATCGTGAGGCGGTCGGTCGACGGTGATGCTGCAGAGGGTGCTGGCGGGAAAATAAAATGATAGCACATCAAAACAGTCAAATGAAAGCAATAAGCAATCGTGGTTGCTCAAAAAATGGAAAAGGAAAGAAAATTAATTAACCAAGAGTTTTGTTATCATTATTATATGCTTATTTATTTATTGATACAAAGTTTTTATTTGTTTCTTAGGAACCAATTTCTGACTATTTGGCCGAACATTTGAAAAATAACTCACAATACCGAATAAAGATGATTCATTGTCTTGGAAGGTTCTAGAATACATTTTGTGATTCGCAACATTGAACATAACGGCGGGTTATATGAATCAGCTTCGCGGGCTGCATATGACCGGCGGGCCGTAGGTTGGGCTCCATTGGTCTAAAAACCTAGAAATCTACATAATAAAAAAATCAACAGTTTTTAAAAATCTTCATTAGAACATGGACAATCTTATATAATTAATAACTGAGCATATGTACCTACAGTGGCTCCCAAAAGTCTTCGTACACCTACGACTTTCAACGAAATAGGCCTCAATCCATTGGTTAGAATTAATATTTCGGAATAGGTATTTAATTATAAGATCTATGATCATTTTTTAACAAAACTACATAAAAAGTTTTAAAAAAATATCAAAACTTAATTTTTAAAAAATTGAAAACCAAAAAGTGCCGGAAATTTTATCTCACAAAAGTCTTCGTACACTTTACAAAATGTCTATATATTATTGAATAATCTAACTTTTGATTAAGTTATTAATTAGCAGAACATCATGCAGCATTCATAACACCTTTTAAACGTCTAGGAATAAATTTTATTCTTTTTCTTTCTTTTTTTTTTTTCTTTTTGCGTAATTTCTGAGTAAGTGTTCAACCACACTTCGAGTCTTACTGTTTCTAGCTCTATTTTCATTTTAAAGCCCTATTTTCGTAATCTAGCCTCCATATATCTCTAAATACATTACATTCAGTTCAAATCTGGAGATTGAGGGGGTATTTTCTAAACTTTAGGACAATTTTCGAGGCACTAGACGCATACGTTGGATACCGTGTGCTTCTTATCGTTACCTTGATAAAAAACAAAGTTGTTTCCAATAAACAAATTTTTAGCTAATAATTAAAATTGGTTTTTAAAATATTTAAAGAAACAGCATGATTCACTATTTCATCAAAAAATTCCAAACTACCAAGTCCTAATGCTGATATGCACCCTCACACTAGAACACCTCCACCATCCTGATTAACTGATCCAACTAAGTTCTTAAGATTAAGTTCCTAATTTTTTCTTCTACTTACAATTATACAACAATTTAAACAAAAATGTTGAATTAATTTTTATCTGTAAGTAAGGCGTAATTATAAAACGTTTTGAGCTTATTTATCATTGATTTTGCGGCGAAAAGCGTAAGCTTTTTGCTTTTCGCACGGCCAAGAAAATTTCTGCAGGAAGAGGTCCCGTGTAATCCAGCTATTCAGAGAACTTGGCGAACAATTTTAGGTGAAAATTAAATTAAAAAATTTTCATTCAACTCTGCAGAAACTTTTACAGCACTCAAATGTATACTTTTCAGATTTTTTTTAACTGTAAATCTCCGATCACGCTTTGTTAACTTTGCCTGTTGACCTTTTCTTGCCTTGTTTTCGATCCGATTCCTTTCTTTAAATCATTTCATCAAGAACTTTACTATAGAATGAAATAAATTAACTAGTTTAGAGACATTTCAAACCAATTTACCGCTACTGTGAGGAAAAAATCCAACTTTCGAACGGTGTTTGTGGTTTTTTACGAATACCAGCCATTTTAAAGTAATAAGCCCAATATTAAGGAATAAATAAACGAAAAATTAAAGCCAAATGACAGTTAAGGGTCAACACAATGCAAAAATAATAGAAAAACGACATATGATAATTTTAATCATGAATTTATTCGAGAATATTTGAGTGTACGATGACTTTTGTGGCATGTTATTTCTCTGTCTCTTAGTTTTCTGACCCATTTCAAAAAGGAGATCCGTCAATATTTTGAAGAAACCAATGGTTTGTATTTAGAATGACATAGGAATGATGTGAAAAAATATTGGACTTCATATTCGAATTCAGTTTCGAGTTACTTTGGTTTTACTAAAAAATTTCAAAGTGTACGAACACTTTTGGGACCCACTGTATGTATCTATATGTCCGAGTTTCTTCTTCCGAACGACAGTAAACTGACCATCGAACCAGGTATCAATGGATTCGTAATCTTCCCGTCTTTATGTGTAGACGAGAAGATTTAGGCTATTTAACATAATCCTCCGATAATAATTAGCAGAGATATCAGTTAACAAGAAGTTCTGTCTAGAACTATACGAGCCTACTTTCCCATATACCCATACTACTTTCTAGTACCTGATCAATATTCTCAAAAATAGCTAAAACCGCAAATTTTTTCAAACATATTTTTAAATACTTTAAGCTGATTTCTAGGAATAAAATATTCCTCACTCATCTAAAAAAAATTAGATGCGTAAAAAAAAAAATAAAAAAAGCAGCACTTTTTAAACAAAGCAGCTAATACACTTTTTTCCATTAAAAAAAAAATCTTTAACAGCTCTCAGAACGAAAAAATAATAATTAAAATTAATAAGGTCATTAAAATAAATACATCATATCAAAAAAAAAAAAAAAAAAAAAAAAAAATCGTTTCTTTTTCCCCTGTTGCCAAAAACATTTTTTTAAAATAAATTAATGCACTTACCAAAACAAAAACAAAAGCAATAAAATGTCAACTAAAAGGAATACTTTTCATTGTCAAATAATAATAATAATAATAATAATAATCGTCTGCGCATATCTTTATGTAGAAACATAAATGACTTCGAGGTTATTCGCCAAAAACTGAGTACCTAAATTGAAACTTTAGCGTAAAAATAAAAACAAGTCATATCAACAATAATTATTTCACAGTTAAAACCATAGCTGCGGAGTCGGAGCCGAAGTCAATCTCATTTTGAGATAAAGGAGTCGGAGTCGAATATTTAAGAATCGGAGTCAGTCATTTGTCCGTATATAAATTTTTGTCAAAGCTAGGAAGTCATAGTCGAAGTCGGGGAGTCGGAGTCCGACTAATTGTCGGGCACTGGAGTCGGAGTCGAAGTCAGGTGCCCCTAAATTCTCGGAGTCAGAGTCTGGAGTTTGTCGTCAAGAGCTATTTCCAACAAAAATTTGTTTGAAGTAAATCCGTCTTCAAGTACGGAATTTACATTGACTTTCAGTTTCCCCGTAGGCGCTAATGTTAAGGAATTTGAATGTTCAAAATTGTACGGAAAATTGTTCAAATCAAAAAGATATTTTATATACAAGTTTTTTCATCAAAAGCTTTTTCCTACAAGGTTTGTTTGAAGCAAATTTGCCTCACAGTTCAGAATTGCCTTGAATTTCCCCGTAGGCGCTAATGTTAAGTTTTTTTGAACTGTTCAAAATTTAACAAAAAATAGTTCAAATCAAAAAGTGAAATATAGGAATGAGGTGTCCCCGCTGAGATCTTTCGAACAAAAAAAGTTTGTTTGAATCGGACTATTCATTTAAAAGTTATTAGGGGGGGGGGGAGACAGACAGACCGACAGACATTTCCCCCCATCTCAATACCCTACTTTCCAATTTTTAATTTTTCGATATTTATTTAATTATTTTTGACTTTTTTTTTTTTGTTTTTCGCGATATTTTTAAGATGCATTAAGTCTTCTTTCATGCTTTTTTCTTCTTTTTCTGACTTTTACTGGGAAGTAGACTAAAAACTAGACTTAGATTTCGACAGAAAATCCCTGCTTTTCGAAGGCTTTCCTCCATTCAAATTATTATTTAGTGCTTCATCTCAACTTTCCGCAACAATGCTTTTATTAAAAAAATTTATAGGGTAAAGAAAATCATCGAGACGATAGAAAGATCTAGTGTCATTTTTTGTCTCGAATATGAGCAAATAAAATTCTGGGTTTTGTTTTAAAGGCTTCTTCTGTAATCTTGGGATTTAAAATGTTTACTTTTTGGTTATTTTTCCGAAATCTGCAGCAAAATTTTACTGATTTTTTTTTTCGTTCAAGCATGATTGTTGAACACGCGTCACTTGACATAACTTTTATTTTCGAGTTGGACCATGCAAAGCCGGGCGGCGTAGCTAGTTTTAGGTTAAATTCTAATTAGAATAAGTACAACAACCCATAAAAATCCCCGCTAGAGGTAGTACACAACAGTCAACAGATCCTTGCAAAATTCAATAACCCTTACAAAACTCTTCTAGAATAAGGATAACAGTTCCTAAGTAATTTCAAAATTTCCTAACAATTCGCATTACAATAAGAACAACAGCACCGAGATAACGTCAACAGTTTCTAAAAATCTCCATTAAATTAAAATCAACAGGCTCTAATAATCCCCATTAAAGTATAGTCATTCGGTAAAATCAGAATTTTAATCGGGAAATTGAGAATTTTCTTATTTAAGTTTCACGCAGGATTTTCTATTTTTACAGCTTTTTCCTGACGCTTGTCCGTTTACTGGATGGTTTCGTTTGTTCACGGAGCCTGTTTTTCTTTGTGCATCTAGTTAATGCTTTAACTAAAAGTTGTCTATATCTTATAATATCTGGATATTTATAAACCTGAGAGATTCGCTACAGAGCAATGGGGTGGTTTCCTTCAGTCAAAAGTACTACTTTTAGTCACTGAAATTGACAGAATGAGTAAAAAAAATAACATGAACCCAGAAAATACTTTCATTTTCCCAACAGTTATTTTTTAATAAATATTTTAAAATGTCCGATTTTAAAAACAAGGCGTGGTCATTATGACGTCACAAATGATGCAATTTGGCGCATCTTTCTACCACGTTTCCACGTTATGATAACCAAGAAGCGAATTAAATATTACGCTCTACGCTTGCTATCAACCATATCGTTGCCAATACACGTGAGTAAAGATGCGAATTAAATATTTTGCTCTGCGATTGGCAATCCTAACTGGCATTTCATCATTTGTGATGTCACACGACAGAAGCGTAAATATTGTAAGCGTACAGATTTCAGTATTTTTTAAAAAATATTAAACTTAAACAAATTATTTGAAAAATTGTCAGATCCTATGTTTTTAAGCATGCTCTTTCAGAAAAAAATACTTTTAAAATTTTGGAAACGACCCCATTACGAGGCCTTTTCCAATACATCCTTCAAAAATTATGATCCAAAACCAGGCTTGGATCTCTAAATTTTGCAGTCCATGCAAAATACCATTTAAATTTTGAGAATTACTTCTGCTTTCCCTAGTGTATTAAATATTTTATTTTAATATCAGCAAATGAAAAAGCATATTTTAGCACGGATACTGCAAAGATAATTCTTAAAAATTCATTCTTAAGGGGGTCCGGGACACATTTTGAATTTTTTTTATTAAATACTTTAGAGTTTTGAAATTTTTTGCACTGATTCACCACCTATTTAATAAGTAAAATCATAACATAAATATTAAAAAAAATATTTAAATTTAATTTTTTTTAAATGGGGTTGCTTTAAATTTCTATAACTCAAAATATTCTAGGTCAATTTTCAAATTGTTTTCAAGAAATTATGCACAAATATCTAAGCTGTAATTTTTATTCGGCGATTTTAAAAATATTTACTCAATAAAAAAATAAAAATATTTAAAGGAAAAACTCGAAGATCCCTTTTTTTTTAAAATAAATCTTATTTTCGGCAGTAAACGCTTTTTTAAAATTCGCTGAATAAAAATTAAAGTAAACTGTTTGAAAAAGATATGCTCCAAATTCCATTACGTTATCTTTATCAGTTCCTGACTTATAAGAGTTTGAATGCAAGAAATTGGGAAAAATTGCATGGAGAAAAATGCGTTCAAAGTTTTAAAGTTAAATGCAATATTAGTTAAATACATGCCACAAAAATAATTATGTCTTTCGTTCTAATTAAGATAGAAACAAGATTCAAACGTCCTTTTATGCAGAAAAAAACGAAGTAGTTTTTAAAATGATTAAAAAAAAAAAAAAATTTACGATACCCCCTTAAATTGAATCGATTCTTATACTTTACGGGGTAAGACATTTGTCATTTAAAATTTTTACATTATTCGAAACTATTTAACGATTTTTCATATCCACTGTAATTGTTGTGACAAATGCAAAAGAAAATCGTATTTTAGAACCTTAGCAATATTTTAAACATTTAAAATTTAGGCCTCCTTCATACGAAGGAACTTACAGGGTGTCCTGAAAAAGACTGACTGTTTTTAAAAATTTATAACAGGAAAACGGTAAATGATAAAAAATAATTCTTGCAGAAAATTCATGTGGTGGATCGTTAATCCCCCCCCCCCCAGAATTCCAAATTTTAGTTGAAAATTTTTCCAATAGATGGTGCTGCAGGTAGTAAGCCCGTAAATCAGAAAAAAAAAAGAAAATTACATCATAATTTTTCGAAAATAATAAACAAAAGAACAAAACTATTTTCAAACAATCGTCGGCTGTAATCCCATGTCGCAATCGGAGGAAAAATCAGTGAGTTTCAATTCTTCTTTTTTGACTTAACGCCATCTATTGAAAATTTTTTTAACTAAAATTTGAAACTCTGAGGGAAAAAAATTTAGGGCCCACCACATGAATTTTCTGCAAGAATTTGTTTTTATCATTAACCGTTCTCCTGTTATAAATTTTTGAAAACAGTCAGTCTTTTTCAGGACACCCTGTAGTTAATTCAACATCCGAAAAGGCAGTTATCAGAGAGCGTAGCCAGGTAGAAAAGTGAAGGAGTCGCCCGGCATCCTTCACTCGACAGTCGACTCATCAGGCACACCTGGCACATCTGCTGCTACCATTCTTATCCCGATAAGTTAAATCAACGTTTTTGTTGATTACACTCATCAAAACATTGCCAAGTGTTCAATATGCACACGAGTACTCTACTTGAGTTAGCTCGGTTTAGTTTTAACAGCGTTGTGAAGCAGCTGTTCCAATAAATTTGGTTTATTTGAAGAAAAGTTGATTCAAATAAGTTGCCACTTGTGAAGACTACGAAAAACGGCAGTCAACTTGTTAATAGGCAACTTTTTCGAAAAGTTGATTCAACTGACCGCCTCTTGTGATGGTGGTCTTAGGTATTAGATTTGTAAAAACTTATTCTAATTACTTATCTTCTAGGACCCTTTTGAGGTGTTTGTACGAAGTCTAAAACTCTCTTCGATATTTTACATTTTTAAAAGTTAAGGTCGAACCACGGGAAATGTGTTTGTTATTTTTCAGATTGATAGTAATCCCTGAACCATTCCACATTAGTCTACTGAGCAGAAAACTGAAATTCACCTGTGTTCCGGGCAATCAACCAGCGTTGATCTTTGCAGTGTTTGAAGTCTTCAGACGAGTCAGAAAAGTCATCGTAAAGACTTCGATATCACCTGCAATAGATTGTACATTAGTAAAATACAAAAGTTAGTTTAAAAATGGATCAATATATTGGTACTATTACAAAGAGCAGTCAAAGATATGAAAAATGCTAGCTACAGTAGAATACCAATCATCCGAATCAATTGAGATCTTACTCCATTCTGATATTCAAAAATTCAGATAGTTGGAATGTCTCTCAAAAAAGGGTTTAGTTTAATAGGGTAGACCAGGGCACGTTTACGTGGATTTTTTCCAATGAATTTTCTAATTTTTATGTTTTAACTTAGGAAATTAAAGACATTGCGATTTTATGAAGCTGTTAACGGAGTCAAAACTGGTATATTCAGTAAATTGCTGCCCATTAGCCAGGGCTAAAGCAAAAATACGTGAAATACACCGCCAGCTCAGTCATTTCCAGCCGTGGACTGCAGTTTCGTGCTTATTAGCACTCATCAGCCCGGCATAGGAGAGTGATTGAGCTGGAGATGGAAAACCTCTTAAGAAAGCCAAGAGTGCGAAACAAACTGGTAGCTTATATAAAATTAGCAGACCAGACGAGTGACCGAAGCAATGGTTCGGTTCAACTCGAAGATTGAACGCGAGGCAAGGTATATTCAGTAAATTACTGCCCATTAGACAGGGCTAAAGCAAAAATACGTGAAATACACCGCCAGCTCAGTCATTTCCAGCCGAGGACTGCAGTTTCGTGCTTATTAGCACTCATCAGCCCGGCATAGGAGAGTGATTGAGCTGGAGATGGAAAACCTCTTAAGAAAGCCAAGAGTGCGAAACAAACTGGTAGCTTATATAAAATTAGCAGACCAGACGAGTGACCGAAGCAATGGTTCGGTTCAACTCGAAGATTGAACGCGAGGCAAGGTATATTCAGTAAATTACTGCCCATTAGCCAGGGCTAAAGCAAAAATACGTGAAATACACCGCCAGCTCAGTCATTTCCAGCCGAGGACTGCAGTTTCGTGCTTATTAGCACTCATCAGCCCAGCATAGGAGAGTGATTGAGCTGGAGATGGAAAACCTCTTAAGAAAGCCAAGAGTGCGAAACAAATTGGTAGCTTATATAAAATTAGCAGACCAGACGAGTGACCGATTCTTAAGAGGTTTTCCATCTCCAGCTCAATCACTCTCCTATGCCGGGCTGATGAGTGCTAATAAGCACGAAACTGCAGTCCTCGGCTGGAAATGACTGAGCTGGCGGTGTATTTCACGTATTTTTGCTTTAGCCCTGGCTAATGGGCAGTAATTTACTGAATATACCTTGCCTCGCGTTCAATCTTCGAGTTGAACCGAACCATTGCTTCGGTCACTCGTCTGGTCTGCTAATTTTATATAAGCTACCAGTTTGTTTCGCACTCTTGGCTTTCTTAAGAGGTTTTCCATCTCCAGCTCAATCACTCTCCTATGCCGGGCTGATGAGTGCTAATAAGCACGAAACTGCAGTCCTCGGCTGGAAATGACTGAGCTGGCGGTGTATTTCACAAAACTGGTATATTCAGTTGTTGCTCAGTTTGTGTTTTTAACTGTTAAAAAAATTATTTTTGAGTTCAAGTCGGTTGCGCAAACTTACCCCGGGGCACGCTTACGCATATTTATTTTGACACCTAACGTGGTTCTGTTAGTGTTTTGAACACAATGTCTTACCATTGTTAAAATAAAGCAAATTTATTGCAGACTGAATAGTGTATAAAGTAAAAGATGGATGGGCATAAAGACAGCACTTCATGATTGTAACCTATAAAATTCGGCTTTGTAACTTAATTGAAAAATAAATGGTGATTTTCAAAATAAATAGCTTGAAAATGCTAAAAAGGTTTGAGACAGTTCGGAAATATAAAAAGCGTCAGGGCATGTTTAGAAGTAAGACACCGTAAAAAAGAGCGTAAAAGGTGCTCAGACGTCAACGCGCGAACTTGCCCCGTCGCCAAGTTTGGATTAATTTTTAACGTGAAAAAAAAAAAAAAAAAAAGTAATAACATTTCAGTTCATACAAGTACAATTCTCAAAAAAGAATAAAATTCAATTAATTTTTGTATATTTGTTCTTTCTTAACTAAGTATTATTTATTCACAATAAGCTTCAAAACGATCAGCCCAAATTACTCAACTTTGTGGAAAACAGATTATTATTTCTGCATGCTAGACCGAAGCTCGACTGATAGTCAAAAACTGGTGAGAATATGTGATAGAGAGCAGAATCAATCTGCTATGACTGTTGGTTCTCCCGTTATAATTCGTTTTGAAAAAAGGGCACTGCGTAAACGTACCCTGGTCTACCCAACATAACAGGTTCGCTTCCAAAATTTTAAAAGTATTTTTTTCTGAAAGAGCATGCTAAAAAATATAGGATCTGACTATTTTTAAAATAATTTGTTTAAGTTTAGTATTTTTAAAAAATTACTTAAATCGGTATGCTTTCATCGTTTACGTTTCTGTCGTGTGACATCACAAATGATGAAATGCCATTCAGTATTGCCTTTCACGGAGAAAAATATTTGATTCGCATCTTTACTCACTTGTATTGGCAACGATATGGTTGATAGCAAGCGCAGAGCGCAATATTTAATTCACTTCTTGATTATCATAACGTGGAAACGTGGTAGAATGATGCGCCAAATTGCATCATTTGTGACGTCATCAAGACCACGCTTTGTTTTCAAAATCAGACATTTTAAGAAATCAATTTAAAAAAAAACTGTTGGGAAAGTGAAAGTATTTTCTGTGTCCATTTTATTTATTTTTTACTCATTCTAACAACTTCAATGACTAAAAGTAGTACTTTTGAATGAAGGAAACAACCCCATTGAATGTATGCTGAAAATTAAGGAAAGAAACTATTTTTATAGAAAGGGAAAAATTAATTATTCAAATGAAAAGGCAATACTTTTACTTGTCAAGCGTACTTTCAAGTTCTGTACATAAGTACAGTGTATACAACGTACTGTACTCCAAATAAAGATCATTGCTTTTTGAATATCTCTGTCGAAGAAAAGTCTTTGGTTTCGCCGACGGAATAGCGCGAAGACAGAAGCATTATTTTGCGAATGGCAGTACGCTTTCGTCTTATTATTATTTTTTTTTTCGGAAATTCGGAAAGCGATTCAGAAAATAGGAGTTTGGATAATTGGAGTTCTACCGAATATTATTATTGCAACTAAAGTTTAAAAAGGTAAAAAAAAAGACAGAAATGGGGGAAAAAAAGAAAACCACGTTTTTGTAGCAAATATGAACAAAAAAGTAAAAAATAATTTTTGAATGAAAAGTAGCTCAGTAGCGAGAAAATGTCCCACAATTAAGAAAAACTTAATTATTAGAATGAGCTGAAAGTAATAGAAATAAAATCACTGATTAAAAAAAAAAAAAAAAACAGTTTTGATGCAAAAAAAAAAAAAAAAAAAAAAAACCGTGTGGTGTCCAAATCAACCAGAGCGTGTGGGGTGCTCTCTATTTACAGGATGTTAAGGAAATCTTGGTCTAAAAAAGAAAATTGTTTTAAAAAAACTTTCTGATGTATCTATTCTTTTTTTGTTTTGATCCTAATTTCATCAAGTTTTGTCTGCATTCAAACAATATTGGTTTAAGTAATGTACACTGTTAAAAATTTTCCGGAAAATTTACGGTAATTGTTACTGGCATCCATGTTGCCAGTAACTATTACCGTAAAAATCAAATGTTACTGTAAAATTTTACGGTTTCCTCGGTAGGCCACAGCAACCAGTTGGCGCTGGGATCGCTTATTTCTCCGGTATAAATTACCGTAAAAATCAGCGATGCGTCGGCGATGCAATTTTACAGTAACAATTACCAGAAAATCTTCCTGAATTTTTAACAGTGTAAAAGTGATATAATACCGCATTTTTCTGCACAGGTGGCGCTGATATCAAAAACTAACCATAACAACAAAAACTCAAGCAGTCTTTTTACCAGAGGGAGGGGTTTTGACAACGACAAAGTGTCCCATTGACGGGTCTGGGTCGAAATCCCGACAGCCCAAACCCCGACAGACCAGAATTCTGACAGACGGTATCCCGACTGCCCGATATCCCGACAGGGTCGAAAGCCCGAATGTCAAAAATCTCGACATGGTCAAAATCCCTACAAGCCAGAATCCCGGCAGGGTCAAAATCCCTACATGCCAGAATCCCGACATGGTCAAAATCCCGTCAAGTAAGAATCCCGACATGGTCAAAATACCAACAAGCCAGATTTCCGACATGGTCCAAATCCCGACATGGTCAAAATCCCGACAAGGCAGGATCCCGACATGGTCCAAATCCCGACATGGTCAAAATCCCGACAAGGCAGGATCCCGACATGGTCCAAATCCCGACAAGCCAGAATCTCGACATGGTCAAAATCCCGACAAGCCAGAATCCCGACAGGGCCAATATCCGGGAAAAAAATTTAAATACAAATTTCAATACAAACATTCAATTTAGCTTAATAAAATACAATTTTTAACTAAATACTAGCCGCTCGACACATATAGATATGCTCAGTCTTTAGTATAGGTTTACATATAACTTGAGCTTGAAATGTAAACTTATACTATACATCTTACATTATATACACATACATATACACATACACATACATATACACATATGGCATATATAATTTACATATTACATATTACTATTTTTTGACCACTGTATTTCAATATGAGTTCGAATGACGTTTGGTACACGCATGGAACCATATGTGATTTGGTGCTGAATGGTTTTTAGTACCAATATCTCCAAGAGGGTAGAACGCGACGTCTTCTATTTCATGCGGGACTTCTATATCTCAAGAAGTGATTGACGGATTTAGAAAAAAAAGGCTAGATCTCAAAGGGTACGGATGATAATTCGATTTTGGTGCGAATAGCTTCAGGAGGGTGGAGCAGTCGAACGTTTTTTTTTTTCTCTCTCTCATTATTTGTGACTATCATGTCTCGAGAAATAATTCAAGGATTCAGACAATACAAAATTTGGTCTGCAGACCTTGTGAAACACAAGGTGCTGATTTTTTTTTTTTTTTAAAGCAATCACGATTGCTTATTGTTCTCATTTGAATGTTTTGAATTCCTATGATTTTTTCTCACCACCTCCCTCTGCCAGCACCACCATCGTCGCGTCGACCGGCCTCACGATGCTGCTCCTCTTGCGAAAACCGTCCCCTGGGTTGCGTCCATGTCCTACACACACACACACGCATACACACACTCATGCCTGCGCACAGACACAAACACATATGCCTACATACACACACACACCCACACACATGCGCCTACACAAACACACACGCGCATTCAGACACACGCTCGTGATTGCGAAAAATATAATTTGAATTCAAAATGCCAAAAATTCAAATTAATATAATTTTTTTTTGCCGTTAATCCTAGCAAAGAAGTGGCGCAAAGGAATATTCCTTCTCGTTTACTTGACTGCTATTATCTCAAGAAGTAATGCAAGGATTCAGACAAAGTTTAGCATACAACTGCAAATTTATTTTAACAGGCACTATTTCTGTTTTCAGTTGCTTTTTTTTCATTTCGTGAGAGTCATAATTAGCGTGATTAAATAAACAATGAAAAATAAATTAAATTAAAAATTTTACCTAGTTTAAAAAAAAAAAACCGAAGGCACACAGGTTGGAGGGCTAAAAAAAAGAAGGCGCTCAGGTTTAAGAGCACCAAAAAAAAAGATAGAAAAAAAAATGATAGCGCACAGATTTGAAGGCAAGGAAAAAAAAAAGCTAAGGCGGAAAAAAAAAAAAAAAAAAAAAAGCACGCAGAAGGAGTTTGAGGGTGGACAGGTGGTAGTGCGTATCGGCCCGTGGGCCTGTCGGTTCTTAGTGTTCCGTAAGTAGCTCTCAGAAAGTATGTTGAGGGGTCGCTAGGTCTTACTGGGATTTCGACCCTGTTGGGATATTTGCAGAACTGCGGAGTCGGAGGAAAAATGACCGACAACGAATCCGACTCCCGGAATTTTAGAGTCTTCGACTCCGACTCTTTTGTCCCAAAACCAGTTCAACTCCTCCAGCACTGGCAGAGTTGTGGACTCTGAGGGCAAATGACCGACTTTGACTCTTGAAATGTCAGAGCTTTGACTCCCGACTCCGACTCCTCAACCCCAAAAACAGCCCGACTCCGATTCCAACTTCTGCAGCCTTGGATATTGAACAACCACGATTTTGGTTTGTCGGGATTTCGGCCCTGTCGGGATTATGGCTTGTCGGGATTTTGGTTTGTCGGGATTTTGACTCTGTCGGGATTATGGCTTGTCGGGATTTTGACCCTGTCAGGATTTTGGTTTGTCGGGATTTCGACCGCATCGGGATTCTGGCTTGTCGGTATTTCGGCTGTCGAGATTACGTCCGGATACCGTTTTCTTTTCTGGCGATATCGCGTTTGGTGATTGCTCACTATGAGCAATTATTTGCGGCACGTGATTTGTTTGTTGAATAAAATATTATTTTCGGCAAATTTGGCGAAATCCGTAACTTTGCTGTGGTAACCCTAGCAGTGCAACAATGAAATATCTGATCCAAAATGGTTAAACTTAAGCTGATGCGTCGGCCTATCTATATAGCGGCTCTATCTAAGGTCTCCTACACATGAAACAGTTAAGGGAATCAACTTTTCAAAAAAGTCGCTTGTGAACTAGTTGACTGGCATTTTTAGCTGTCTGATTCACGCAAGGCAATTTAGTTGAATCAACTTTTCGAGAACGTTGCTCGTCAACTAGTTGACTGTCATTTTTAGTTGTCATATTCGCACGAGGTAATTTAGTTGAATCAACTTTTCGAAAAAGTTGCTCGTCAACTAGTTGACTGGCATTTTTAGTTGTCTTATTCACACGAGTCAATTTAGTTGAATCAACTTTTCGAAAACGTTGCTCGTCAACTAGTTGACTGACATTTTCAGTTGTCTTATTCGCACGAGGTAATTTAGTTGAATTAACATTTCGAAAAAGTTGTTCGTACACTAGTTGACTTGCATTTTTAGTTGTCTTATTCACACGAGGCAACTTAGTTGAATCAACTTTTCTTCGAATAAGCCGAATTTATTCGAGCAGCTGCTCCACTGTTAAAGCTGAACCGAGTGGACTCTCAACTTGTTTACTGCCGTGTGCAGGTAAAGGGCAGTAACTGCAAATTTTTCATTTTTCATTTTTTTGCATTTTTGTCATCTATTGTACGTTAGCTTTATTGTACAAGCTCGCTTATTTAGTTTCCGCTGAAAAAGAGGCGCGAAAAAGACGTTTAATTCCAACATTTCCCTATGGTTAGTATTGAATCCAAAACACGTTTCTCCAAATATCTCTAAAACTCACTTCTGCAGATACTGCCGTTTACCTGCACACGGCAGTTTACTCGTGTGTAGAGGAAACGCTTGGCAATGTCCAGATGAGTATAATTAACACAAAAGTTGATTTCCCTCATCGGGATGAGAATGGTAGCGGCGCATGTGCCGGGAGGCATCTAAACAACCTTTATTTTGATATAGACTATGTAAAAATTTGGAGACTGGATTGGGGCTACCAAGCGAAAACCTCAACCGTGACCCCTCATCCATCTCATTTTTGGCACGCTCTGATTATTATTGTTTCATTTCGAAAAAAAATCTTCCATACAAAACGCTATTCGAAGAGGGGGAGGGGGGTTAAAAAGCATTGGAATGAATTCGGAACCACCGAGGAACGAAATTTGCTCACATGATCACAGGGTCGTTTTAGGGTTCAAACCCCCTACGAAATTTTTCATCCAAAGAAATGCTTTCCATAATTTATTTTTTTATTTATTTATATTTTGGTGACAAAAATAATATTGTTGTTATTATTGTTTCAAATTTATTTGTGAAATGAAATTAGTATGACTGAAAAAATGTACAAACTCATTGTGTGTTTATGGTAGTTTATGGTAGTTATTCAGAAATTCATTTATTATCTAACAACATGACGTTTTGTAAGAACATCCCCTCCCTTCATTTAGATAATCTATTGTAACAAAAATCAATAGAATACACATGAAACCAAATTTGATAGACCATATAAATGTTTCAAAAAATGTGTTTGGTAAAACCCCCTCCGGAACAAAAGTCTGGTTAAGGCCCTGAATGATCACATGCGTTGGATGAAGAACATGGCCGAAGCATTTGCGTCGGCAGACCAATCAGGAGTCTCATAACTATTACAGGTCCCGAGCTCAGTATAGGTTGTTTATATGCTACCGGGAGTGCCGGGCAGGCCACGTACAGTTGACAGTCGTTTGAAAAAAAAAAAGAAAAAAGATTATGTTTAAGTCTGAAGAAGTTTTTTTGAATGAATTATCTTTGTCAGTGCTACACTGTTTAAACAACTGCACAATTTTGCATGAAATCTACTCAACGAATAACTAGTGATGAGAAATTTAAGACAACTTATATCAAGCGCCCGTTTTTTTCTGTTTACCTTTCTTTGCAATGACGTTAAAAATGCAGATTTACTTTTCTTTAGGTTATCTCAGCAGAATAATCCGCAAATTGCCAAAGATTATTTAAGATGAAAACTATTAGCATCTAAAAATTGATGAAATAAACATTATCTTTATAAAGACTGCAAAGAAAATATCTACTTCAGAATTAATTAATTACAAAACGTTACAAGTTACTCAAATTGAAAAATTTTACTCTAAACGGTTTCCAATACACAAACTGCATA
This sequence comes from Uloborus diversus, assembly GCF_026930045.1. Taxonomy (NCBI): domain Eukaryota; kingdom Metazoa; phylum Arthropoda; class Arachnida; order Araneae; family Uloboridae; genus Uloborus; species Uloborus diversus. Next base: position 163,048,278 of record NC_072737.1, on the reverse strand, counting down.
ATCAATTAGAATAAAAAATCAGAAAATCGAACTCAAACTCTTAAATTATTCAGTACTGCTTTTGAAAAGTTTGGAAGTTGCATTTATTATTCCACACAAACATCGGTGAACCTTTCTAAGAGATCATAAGCTTCTGAAAAATTGATTGCATACCAAAAGCAACTCTTTCGTCTCAATTTTTAATACGGCCCCTGAATGTAATGAAAAATGGCTTCGTTTCTTATCACAAATTGACCATTTATTTTGGTCAACGCATATCAACTTGGATTATGGAGTTTTGACTCTTCGGCTTTTAAATATAAATAAGAAGAGGAAAAGCGAAGAAAAGGAGAGAGAGGGGGGGGGGAGGGGGGAATAATAATAACAGGTGAAGTAGAAATAAAGTAATGATTGAGGTAAATCTTATATAAACCCTTTCTACGAAATGCAATTCCTAAGATTGATTGGTTGAGGGGACAAATTTCTATCGCTGCCATTTTTGCCTACTGCGAACAATGAAATGTTCAAACCGTGTGTCAGCGTTCCTTTTCTGAAGTACTGAAAAAAATTAAAAAAAAAAAAAAAAATAACAGACCCGTGACAAGCAGATTCTTCAACTGTGCTAGAAAGGTGACACAGGGTATTTAAAAAGTCTTACATTGATAAAGAAAGAGGAAAAAAAACCTACATTTTCGATTTATACACTTTCTGATTTTTATTTTGAGCTTAATGTAATCAAGTGTTTCCCCCATTGGTACTCTGGGTACGTTCCAATAGAGTCAGGGCCGGATTTGGAAGTGTGGAGGCCCCGCGGCAACGAAGGAGTGGAGGCCCCTAATCAGGGTTCGAAAAAATCATCATATTTTCGAAAATATCCGATACTTTGATATACAGGGTGTCCGAAAAGTCTTTGACACATTCAAAAAATTCATAGAAAACCAACAAATTGTCGTATGAATTTGCGGTTTGCACCATAATTCTTCTCAGATTCAAAAGTTTTTATGACATCGAAAAAAAGGGGGGGGGGGAGGGGGAGAAGAAGAAGAAAAAAATGCATTTCGCAGCCAGGGTGTCAGTATATGCTATGCTTGTAATTCTTCGTTTAGTAATTTTCATTCCTTTTTGCGTTTTCCCATGTGAACAAAAACGATTTTAAAGTTACTTTTAAAGTTGTAAGGATAACCTGCAAAGTTAACCATTTTTCGGATTTTTTTTTTACTTACTTTATTTCTTCTTAACTCATTGGTAAAAATTACAAATTACATGAATTAAAAAAAAATGCCACTGAAATTCTCGATCAAATAAAAAATTGATAGTAAATGGATACTTGCAGTCAGGGCTTTCTGATATATCGATAATTATATTATTTTTGTGCAAGCATTCTTTGTAGAAATACAACAACAAAAAAAAAAAAGTCTAGGAGAAAAAACGTAAAATTTGCTGACCCGTGAAAGTTAGAATATTTTGTAAAAATTTTATTGTGGGGAGGCCCCGGGGAAGTAGCCCCGCCTGCCTTCCCTTAAATCTGGCCCTGAATAGAGCTACCGGTTGACCACGGTTGGCTGATCTAAGGCCTTTATATATATGAGCCGGCACATCAGCTGAATATTAGCCATTTTGGATCGGAGAGTGCATGAGGTTTGTCTTTTCTGGCGAATTATTGCGTTTGGTGTTTGTTCACTGCGATCGATTATTAGCGGCACGTACTTGCTTATTAAATAAAATATTATATTATATTCGGAAAATTTGGTGATAACCATAGACTAATAATAAGAGTAGACCGAGCTTTCCCAGACTTGCTGATGAAAAAATTGGTTCATGGATACATCATGTGACTAGTGGAAGGCTTGGCGAAAACTTTGGCAGCATGGTTGCTAGATGGCAACATTATCTATAGTTTGGCACTCACCATGTATTTTAAGACGTAATGTGTTTTCATTATATTTTTTTTTTTTCAGGTGCAGAGATTGAACTGCATTATTTTGACATTAGTAATTAGTTTTTGATCACAGTTTTCAGTAACTTCTATTTCATTTAGAACTGCTACGTCAGCGTTGGCGTGAACGTAATGGCGTAAATGTTTTGCGTTATTCTCCGCTAACAATGGGGGAGAAAAGCAGCATTCACATTCCCTCAAAAAAAAAAAAAAAAAAAACTCTTAGAGCTGATTTCTTTTACGATCCCATTATTACGTTGCCATTGCGAAAAACAATCCAAATATTGCGCAGACGATAAATAAATTTAACAAGCAAAGAAATATAAAACATTGCAGACGATTCTAATTTGATAAATAATAAATTTAAAGCCCAGCAGACTATACACTAACAAATTATTTTCCCATCTTCAAGGAATCCAATTCGTTCAAGTGCAAATTTTCCTTTTTCGACACACACTTCTTGAAATTTTACTCTTCGAGTTCGGAATGAAACAGAAAAGCTCGCGCGTTACAAATCTCATTTGAATTCTCAACTTCCTCCCGAGGATCGCCCGTAGACTGCATCATCGACCGGAATCCCGCGATCCCCCTTTCGCACCACGGTCACGTTCGGCTCCACGTTCTCGGATGGCGATTCAAGTATCGAATAACGGGCGGATATTTTCTTAACGCTGCAAAAATTGTTCTTTAAGTCTGGGGTCACGTCCACCCATCTCATGGTTTATAGACAACTTAATAAATACGTAAGTTTTCCAGCTCTAATCAACGATTTTTTTTTCCTCTGGTGGGAGAGAGGGTGATGGTGAGCTGGAATTTAAATGTGATTATTTGCATGAATTATTTTGTTTTGACTGGCTTGCCGTAAATTGGTTATGTATTCAGGTTTTTATTAGCTGTGAATTCAGAAACGTTCCTGGAAAATAATGGGCAGCTAATGTGCGCAATGGGATCGTTTCCAAAATTTTAAAAGTATTTTTTTTTCTGAAAGAGCATGCTTAAAAAAAAATACGATCTGACCATTTTTTAAATAATTTATTTAAGTTTAATATTTTTTAAAAAATTACTTAAATCGGTGCGCTTTCATTGTTTACACTTCTGTCGTGTGACATCACAAATGATGGAATGCTATTTAATGTTGCCATTCACAGAACATAATATTTAATTCGCATCTTTACTCACGTTTATTGGCAACGATATCGTTGATAGCAAGCGTAGAGCGCAATTTTAATTCGCTGCTTGATTATCATAACGTGGAAACGTAGTAGAAAGATGCGCCAAATTGCATCATTTATGACGTCATAAAGACCACGCCTTGTTTGAAAAATCGGACATTTTAAAATATTAATTTAAAAAAACTGTTGGGAAAATGAAAGTATTTTCTGGGTCCATGTAATTTTTTTTTTTGCTCATTCTATCCATTTCAATGACTAAAAGTAGTACTTTTGACTAAAGGAAACCACCCCAATGCTTCGTTCAAATTTTGAAGCAATTTTCACCCGTCATACCTTGACGGACGACTTTCTAGTAGGAAATACTTCATCATTTCACTTTGACCCACATTCCCCTGCTATTTAAAGCATTTTCACCTAAACATTAGAATTAATTAACGACAAATTATAAACACTTGCAGTTGTGTTCGTCCTACTTTAAAATAATATTATTGCTTGTATCCACTTCAAAATATTCTTCAAAAAATGTTTTTATTCGAAAGACTCTTTTCTGTTTTCAAGTTTTCTCTTCTCTATCTCTATCTCTTTTCTCTCTCTCTTCTCTACTAATAATAAAGCTGAAAGTCTGTCTGGATTTCTGTCCGGATTTCTGTCTGGATCTTTGTGACGCGCATAGCGCATAGACCGTTCAGCCGATTTTCATGAAATTTGGTACAAAGTTAGTTTGTAACATGGGGGTGTGCACCTAGAAGAGATTTTTCGAAAATTCGATTTTGTTCTTTTTCTATTCCAGTTTTAAGAAAATTTTACCGAGCAAATTATCATAACGTGGTATACGGTTTCACGTTATGATAAATTACGAAATTATCATAACGTGGAACCGTAACATGGGCAAGTGAATGAATATAGCAAATTAGCGTGAGAATCATTATCCAATATTTGTAAATATACCAAGCGAACCAAATGACCTTTTCATTTTCTACTACGGGCAAAGCCGTGCGGGTACCACTAGTATAAATAAAAGAATATTATTCATGAAACTTAAATGATGCGAAATTTTTAAACATGCTTCTGTCATGCAAAGTTAATTTAACAGCGTTAATAGCAACGGAAAGTAATAATTGGAGCAACTTCGTCAAAGCGGGATGCAAACGAAGTAGGAATTAGTGCCCTAAAGAAAGTCTTCGTCTTCGCAATCCCATAAAGGCTAATGAAGTTCCCTTTTTCCTTCCCACAACAAAGCTTAATTATGAAAATTTAATAGGAGTGAGCAGAAAAGGCGATTTAAAGTTCGAATCTTTTTCTCAAGAGAGTTGTTTAACTAGATGTTTGACCGCAAATAACGACTATTGTTCCCACCATTTAAAGAAAAGTTTTTGCTGTTTAAATAAGGCTCTAACAATCTTTTCTCTACGATGTGAGGTATGAAGGATAAGTCAATTTTTTTTCTTTGAAGAACGGATGAATTTTGCATAGGCAAGGAAAAGGTCCGTTTCTGCGAAAATGGTACATCTCACGTCGGGCACTGTTGGACTATGTTCGTCAATTAGAATAATTCCCGCTAGCCAAGTCCATATGTTTTTTTTTTCCAATCATTTGTGTTTGATAGAGTATCAATCGTTTCTACTTAAGTATATTACTTAAATGCCAAACGTAACATTAAAGTTTATATAGTTTACGGTTTCGTGCCTGATTTAGTATTAGTTGAATGTATTAATATTAAATATTATATTTTCTTGTAACCGAACTGCTCTGATGAATATAAATTTAAAAAATAAAACAAACCCTTTTGAAATTTACAAATCTAAAAGTTATACTAATTTGGCCCGATGAAGGTAAAATTTCTACTTTCATTGGTAGTGAAATCGCGGAAGTAATTGGGCGGAAGTGACGTCGTAAAGGGTGAGCATTTGACGACAGTTTAAAGACATCGAAATATTTGAAGCGCCAAAAAATGAAGCGAAAAATTGATGCGTCTAATTAAGTGACAAGAATACATGAGTGCATGTAATCACGATTTTATTTCATTTGGAATTTTTCTCGCAAAAATACAGTTGTCGACGAAAGAGAGACTAAGCAACAGGTGTTCGTAAGTGAAAATTTTTCAATTCTGACAAATAAAGGGTGTGTGTGTTTTTTTTTTTTTTTTGTAGGTTCAAATAAAACTCAGTGAAATGTTGTTAATTGCCATGAATGTTGCTTTATTCGAAAGATGATTCTTTACCATTTTTATTTAAATATAATTTCTGGCATATCGCCACCTCGGCTGGATCGGAGAAAGTCCTTCTCACTTTTTTTCAGCAATACAGGCCGTATGTCAGTGATAAGGTGGCGAATGTTCTCTTCCAAGGCGTCAATCGTCTGTGGCTTATCGGTGTTGACCAGAGACTCCACATAGCCTCACAAAAGTAGTCCAGCGGTGTTAAATCGCATGATCTTGCAGGCCAATTCGCGGGTCCATTACGCGAAATTATTCGTTCAACGAACGTTTCTTTCAATAAATCAATTGTGACACACGCTGTGTGGCATGTTGCACCGCCTTGTTGTCTATTCATGATGAAATGGCAAATCAAACTGAACACAAAACAAGTGACAGTATTCAAAATGGCATACATATCAAACAGTGCTGCCAACTTAAAGTTCTATACCTCTAAAAAAACGCCCTTTATATATTGTTACAAATCCTGTAAATAGTAATTATTGTAGTAACGTAACCTGTAAATAGTTTCCCGTAATGAATATACAACCCCTTTTCATTCGGCTAAAGTATACGACCCCTATTTTCTTTTCTTTTCATTGATAACGGTCTACGCATTTCGGGAAGCCGAAAGAAGCGTGTGGAATATTTGAGAAATTTCTTTTCGGTGTCTATATAAGCCGTTAGCGATGGATAAACAGGGGAGTTTCGATTCAGATTCCGAACTGAGAGTGTGTATTAGCTCTGTTTATAGCGAGGCATTTCGCTGTGTTGTTTTCGTATTTGGAAGTAAATACGTGTGTAAACGTTGAGTTTACGGTGTTGTGTGATAATTGCTTAATTGCTGATGAATAATTTAGCAGTTGTTGACGATCTTTCCTGTACATAGTGTAAATAAATTTCCTGTGTTTTATCAAGAACTGTGTTTTCATTTCAAGAAAGTGGAAGTCGCACCGAATCCGTTACAATTTGGCGCCCAACGTGGGGCTACTTCTGGACTTTCTTGGAGTAAGTGTGACTTTGGACATTATTTTCATAAAGACTTTTTAAATTTGGACTTTGTTTTTATGGTGATTACTCGCGCAATGGATGAACAATTAAAACAACTTCTTGACGCAATCACCTCTGTGAAAAGTGATTTGACTGCAAGTTTTACTGCAAATCAAGAACAATTAAAAAATGATATGGCGGCTAATCAAGAACAAATAAAAAATGATATGGCGGCTAATCAAGAACAATTAAAAAATGATCTGACTGCAAGTATGTTGGCAAATCAAGACCAGTTAAAAAGCGATTTAACGGTGCTGAAAAAGGACTTAACGTCTAACCAAGAAGAAATTAAAAACGACCTTATTTCGGTAAAGACTGTGATGGAAAATAAATTTAATGACATAGAGCATCGAGTTGATGCTATTGAAGAAAAATTTGATACCGTTGAAAGCCGATTCAATGCTGTAGAAAATAAATTTGAAGATGAAGATAGAAGATTTCATCTACTTAAAGAAGAGATCTTTAAGGACGTGGGAAGGAGATTGGCGACCGCGGAAAGCAGCTCTGTACAGTTTGGCGCTCCCACATCGGTTGCTCGACCGTCCATTAAACTTGCCACATTTGATGGGAAAACTTCGTGGCAGGTTTACAAAACTCAATTCATGATAGTGGCGGAAGCGAACGGATGGGACTCTGCTACCAAGGCCTGTCATCTTGCAGCATCCCTGAGAGGTGACGCAGCGGACATTCTCCAGACCCTTCCGGACAGCCAGCGCCTGGATTTTGCCGCCCTCACATCTGCGTTGGAGCTTCGCTTCGGTGAGAAGTGCCAGAAAGATTTCAGCCGACTCCAGTTGAAGTCCCGTTTCCAGAAAACCGGGGAAACCCTGCAAGAGCTAGCGGCGGACGTCGAGAGATTGTCTCATCTTGCTTTTTGTGACTGTCCTGCGGATGTTCGAGACAACCTGGCACTCAACTACTACATCGACGGGGTTCGAGATCCGGAAATCCAGAAAGCTCTACGGATGGCGGATGTCAAAGACCTGAGTTCTGCTGTTGTGTATGCGATGAAGTTGGAGGCCGCCCAGCAAGCAACCCGCAAGGATCGCCATTCAATCCACGGCGTGAAAACTGATGAGCCTGATCCGATTTCGTCACATTTTGCTGAACTGGAAAAGCAAATAAAAGAAATTGCAGGAATCCTCAAAAGGACTTCGGCTCCCAAGGACCATAATGGACAATCACTTAAGTGCTGGAAATGTGGTGGCGAAGGTCACTTACGAAGAAACTGTGAAGCTCGTCAAGAAACCAGAGGGAAGAGCACCTCTCCCTCGCAGGTCCAGGAAAACTAAGCCATGGCAATCTCGCGGGGCGGAGGTCGCCAAATTGGAATGAGCCCCATCTTAAAGTTTTCCAGATTTCATCGACGAGTGGCGGCAGTAATGGACTGTTTGTTTACGCATATGTAAACGGGTTTCCCTCCGAACTGATTATTGACACTGGAGCCAGTGTTACGATCATTAGAACAGATGTGGCTCGTCAATTCGCCCTGCGTTACCCTCCAAACTGTGACAGGTGACAAGATCGAGATTGAAGGTAAAGTGAACTTAGAAATTGTGTTTGGAAATGTCATTTACCATCATACCGCATTCGTTGCTGCTATCATAGACCCCTTCATTCTCGGATTGGACTTTTTAAAGAAGTATGACTTCAACCTCGACTTCAAGACTAACGAGCTGCACTCGACGAGAGAAGACATAGCAGTCTTTCCCGCAGAAAGTGATGTAAAATCCGCTCATCAAATAATTGCCCAAACAGATTTATCAATTCCCTCAAGGTCAGAATCATTAATACCCGGCTCCATTGAACAAAACAATAGTTTTAGATTTGGACTCATTGAATACCCCAACTTAAGCAATAACCCAAAAGGAGTGGTGGTAGCATCTACGCTTGTGGACCTTTCTAAGGATGTAATTCCTGTGAGAGTCGCCAACGTGAGTGAAAGGCCAAGGAATATCCGGAAAGGCGAAGTGTTAGCAACTTGTACTCCCGCAAACTGCATCATTAGAAGAATCAATTCCCCCGAGACTGTGTCTTCTGAGTCCTTGACATCGAAGTTAATTGGGAGTGCACCCTTATCGAAAGATCAAAGAACTGCTGCGGAACAGTTGGTGGATGACTTCAAGCATCTGTTTTCATCTACATCGGAGGATGTTGGCCGTACGAATTTAACACAGCATAGGATCTACACTGGAGAACACCCCCCTATTAAACAGCATCCAAGACGACTACCGTTCGCCAAGAAGAAAGAGGTTGAGACCCTCCTGAATGAGATGAAGGAGAATGATGTAATCGAACCCTCATCCAGTCCTTGGGCCTCTCCCATCGTCTTGGTCCGAAAGAAAGATGGCTCCACCAGATTTTGTGTAGATTACCGACGGCTGAATGAAATCACCAAGAAAGACAGTTACCCTCTTCCACGGATAGACGACACCTTGGACACTCTTTCCGGACACAAGTGGTTTTCGACCCTGGACTTGAAGAGCGGCTACTGGCAGGTTGAGATACACCCTGATGACCGAGAAAAGACAGCGTTTACAACTGGACAAGGCTTATGGCAGTTTAAAGTGATGCCCTTCGGCCTCTGCAATGCACCAGCTACGTTCGAGCGACTTATGGAGACAGTGTTAAGAGGACTTTCCTACGAATCCTGTCTGGTCTACTTAGACGATATCATCATCGTGGGACGCAGTTTCGAAGAACGTCTGGCAAATCTTAGGAAGGTGTTGCAAAAGCTTAAGGAAGCCATTCTGAAGTTAAGCCCGTCCAAATGTAATTTGTTCCGCCGGGAAGTGAACTACCTTGGTCACATCATCTCTTCTGAAGGTGTACAAACCGATCCAGAAAAGGTATCTGCGGTCAAGAGTTGGAGTCGTCCCGAAAACATCCATCAGCTGCGAAGTTTCCTGGGGCTCTGCACCTACTACAGGAAGTTTGTAAAGGGTTTTTCCAACATTGCACGACCTTTGCATAAGCTGACGGAGAGCAAGCAAAAGTTCGAATGGTCCAAAGAATGCGAAGATGCATTTCTACGACTGAAGGAGGCTTTAACATCAACGCCTATCCTCGCCTATCCTCAGCCTGAAAAATCCTTCATCCTGGACACTGATGCGAGCAACGAGGGCATCGGAGCTGTTTTACCCCAAGAAATTGACGGAAATGAACATGTCATCGCTTACTGGAGCAAATGCTTATCAAAGTCGGAGCGAAATTACTGCGTCACCAGAAAGGAGTTACTGGCCATAGTGAAAGCTGTAGAACACTTCCATCATTACCTCTACGGCCGAAAATTTCTGCTTCGGACAGATCATGCCTCATTAACTTGGCTTTTGAACTTCAAAAATCCGGAAGGCCAGATAGCCAGATGGATACAGCGGCTCCAGGAATATGACATGGAGATCAAGCATCGAAAAGGGTTATCTCACGGTAATGCTGACGCTTTATCAAGGAGACCCTGTCCTGAGAACTGCCACTATTGTTCCCGAATCGAGAAACAGTATGGAACGACTAGCCCTACCGCCTATCAGGTGACAGTGACTCCAACATCATCAGAACCTGATCCATGGAGTGATGACCAAGTTCGAAAAGATCAACTTGAAGACCCCGACATAAAACCAATTTTAGAGTTCATGGAAAGTGACAGTCGACGCCCTAGCTGGCAGGACGTTTCCATCTTCAGTCCTGCAAAAAAAGGATACTGGGCTTTATGGAACTCACTCCATTTACGGAACGGCGTGCTACACCGGAAATGGGAATCTGACGACGGCAAAACATCTAGGTGGCAGTTACTACTTCCCCGATCAAGGATTTCAGATGTTCTGAAAGAAATACATAGTAGTGCGACTGGAGGACATTTTGGTGTCTTGAAAACCCTCAATAAAGTTCGGGAGCGCTTCTTCTGGAGCAAGGCGAAGGATGACGTGGAGAAGTGGTGCCATTCTTGTGACGCCTGTTCTGCTCGTAAAGGACCGAAGAAGAGAAGTAGAGGGAAGCTACATCTGTACAACGTTGGAGCTCCTTTCGAATGAATTGGGTTCGACATCCTGGGTCCTCTACCAAGAACTGCTGATGGGAACAAATACATTCTTGTTTCCATCGACTATTTCACCAAATGGCCGGAAGCGTATCCCATTCCAGATCAAGAGGCTACCACCGTAGCAGAGACTCTAGTCCAACATTGGATCTCGAGATACGGAACACCTTTGCAGATTCATTCCGATCAAGGGAGGAATTTCATCTCTGCTGTGTTTAAGGGCCTATGTAAAATTTTCGGAATTGAGAAAACTAAGACAACACCACTACACCCACAATCGGACGGCATGGTGGAGAGATTTAACCGCACAATCCTGAATAATCTCTCGCTTATGGTATCCAGAAATCAACAGGATTGGGACAAGAAGCTACCTTTGTTCCTGCTGGCATACCGCAGTGCTGTCCACGAGACTACCGAATATGCCCCATCTCAGATGCTCTTCGGACGAGAATTTCGGCTACCTTGTGATCTCGTCTTCGGTCGTCCTCCGGATGCGCCTGCATCGCCTGAGGAGTACATCCAGGATCTCCAGGCCCGGTTGGAAGACGTTCATAACTTCGCACGAGAGCGAATCAACATCGCGGCGGAGAAGATGAAGACCCGATACGGTACAAGGTCTACTGGACATGAATTCAACGAAGGCGACAAGGTTTGGTTATGGAATCCCATCCGACGGAAAGGTCTGTCACCCAAATTGCAGTCGCATTGGGATGGACCCTACAAAGTCCTTAACCGACTAAATGACGTCGTAGTGAGGATCCAAAAATCACCTAATGCAAAACCTAGGGTTGTACATTATGATCGGTTAGCCCCATACTATGGCCATAGTTCATGAGTAATACGTAAACAACCATGGTTGATAACATAAAAGTTGTAGATAATTTTTGCTTTTAATGTTTAGTAATATTTCTTGTTATTATTGTGTTTTCTATATCTGTTAGTTATTAATTAATGTGTATATTTGTAAACTTGTGATAGAAGTTTGGCATCCTTTCTGGGGATTGTACTGCCCGGGACGTGCAGTCCTTAGGAAGGGGGCAATGTTACAAATCCTGTAAATAGTAATTATTGTAGTAACGTAACCTGTAAATAGTTTCCCGTAATGAATATACAACCCCTTTTCATTCGGCTAAAGTATACGACCCCTATTTTCTTTTCTTTTCATTGATAACGGTCTACGCATTTCGGGAAGCCGAAAGAAGCGTGTGGAATATTTGAGAAATTTCTTTTCGGTGTCTATATAAGCCGTTAGCGATGGATAAACAGGGGAGTTTCGATTCAGATTCCGAACTGAGAGTGTGTATTAGCTCTGTTTATAGCGAGGCATTTCGCTGTGTTGTTTTCGTATTTGGAAGTAAATACGTGTGTAAACGTTGAGTTTACGGTGTTGTGTGATAATTGCTTAATTGCTGATGAATAATTTAGCAGTTGTTGACGATCTTTCCTGTACATAGTGTAAATAAATTTCCTGTGTTTTATCAAGAACTGTGTTTTCATTTCAAGAAAGTGGAAGTCGCACCGAATCCGTTACAATATGTAGTGATTTGGAAAAAAATATATTACTCAGCGCTTAACAGAACCTTCCTGTAAATATACGAGTGAACCAAATGACTTTTTAGTTTTCTACCACGAGCAAAGTCGTGCGGGAACTGCTAGTATGGTTATATAATAGGGGTGAACAATTAGGGTGCCGTGAGAACATTTTAATTGCTCGAAGGATTCCACGACTGGGAAAAGCTTGGGAACCATTAAACTAGACTCAATTGCTTGTTTGTTGACTAAAATTGAGGACTACAGTGCTGGCTGAATTATTAGACTAAAGAGTTTTTTGTTTTTTTTTTGTACACTGTTTTTACTAAAATACTATTTATTTTGCTGTTAAAGTACAGTACATACTGTACACTGATTATTACGTCATTTTATATAATTTAATGTTTGCGGGTGGCAGCACTGTCTGGTTTGTTTATGTTCTTTGTTTATCTACCTACCAGGAACATAAATCAGCTTAAACAGTTCACTAGTTCTTTTTATTAAGTGTGTTCTGTTATATTTAAAGTTAGTTTTAGGTAATTAGTGAGTATGTGTATGTGAGTATATATAATAGTGAGTATAAACAGATTTTTACCTCCTTTTTTAAAAAGTTAAGAAATTGTGTAAACCTTGTGAAAAGTATGCCAGAAAGTCTTAAAATGCTCATCAGAACAAGTTAATGCATACTAAATATTAGATAATTATTTCACTGTTCGTTAATGTGTCTATAGTTATGTAATCAATAAAGAATTTGCTTTTAAAACAGTCTTAGTCTAATAATTTGGCCATCGCTGTAATTTATCAAAAAGGGACATATCCATTTCCAAAAATGTTCAGGAGGGAATAAAAAACGATTAAGGGTAAGGACAAAATAGTTTTATCACCCTTACTGGGTACATCATTGAGCACAAAAGCACAACAAATCATGTTCCAGAGTAAAAAATGTTTGTGTAAAAAAAAAAAATATTTTGAATTTTGACAGCTTGAATTCAAATTATGTTTTTCGCAATCACGAGTGTGTGTATGTAGGCGTGTGTGTTTGTGTGGGGGGGGGGGGCGGTATGTGTGTTTGTGTGTAGGGGGTATGTGTATGTGTGTAGGCATGTGTGTTTGTGTCTTTGTGCTGGCATAAGTGTGTGGGTAGTTGTGTGTATGAATGTGTGTGTGGGGGGTATGTGTGTGTAGGCATATGTGTTTGTGTCTGTGTGCAGACATGAATGTGTGGGTAGTTGTGTGTATGTGTGTGTGTGTGTGTATGTTTTTGTGTGTGTATGTGTGCATGAATATGAGTAGTTGTGTGTATGTATGTGTGTATGTTTTTGTGTGTGTGTATGTGTGCATGAATGTGAGTAGTTGTGTGTATGTATGTGTGTATGTTTTTGTGTGTGTGTATGTGTAGGTGTCTGTATGTATGCGTGTGTGTATGTGTGTGCATGTGTTTGTGTGTGTGTGTATGTGTGTGCGTGTGTGTGTGTAGTTGTGTATGTATGCGCGTAAGTGTAGGACATGGACGCAACCTGGAGACGACTTTCGCTATAGGAGCAGCATCGTGAGGACCCGGTGGACGGTGATGGTGCGGAGGGTGGCGGTGGGAAAATAAAATCAGCTAAAATCAAAAACAGTCAAATGAGAACAATAAGCAATTGTGATTGCTCAAAAAACAAAAAAAAACAAGGAGTTATAGCGATCTTAATTTTGGATATGTACCTTTTAGAACGAAAACCTGAATGTTAAGAATTCAAATTTCACCAAAACCCTAATATTTCACCTTCTTATATTCTCTTATCGAAGTACTTGAACCTAAAACTAGTGGATTAAAATTTGAAGATTTTGGACATTCGTTCTTTTGAATATAAAAGTTTTCGTACTACAGATTTATTCAGGATGTGTCCTCTTTAGTTCAAAATAAAACGTGCAGAGGACGGATTTGTTTCCTTTTTGATCAGAAAGCCACACTTTACCCTTAAATGAAATAGGTTTCGCCCCGTTTGTGCTTTTTAAGAGGAGGTGATTTGAGAAAGGTCATCTAAAAGATTAAGAAAATGTCACAGTGTTGCCAGATTGGGGGAAATTTCCCCATTTTGGGGAAATCTGGTGATCTCTGGGGAAATTTTGGGGAAATGGGTTTTGAGGGGAACTCTTTGGGGAAAACATGGGGAGAAAAAAAATTGGTTATTTCTTATCTCTCGGTCAGGCGCTTGTATTTATGACTAGTGGCACCCGCACGGCTTTGCCCGTAGTAGAAAATTAAAAGGTATTTTGGTTCCCTGTATATTTACAAATAATGCATGATGAATTTCTCGCCAATTGGCTTGCCCATGCAACGGTTCCACATTATGATAACTTGGTAATTTAGTCGTCCATCTTATGATAATTTTGCTCGGGAAAATAATCTAAAATAATCTCTAAAAATTAGAATAGAAAAAGAACAAAATTGAATTTTCGAAAAAGCGCTTAAAGGTGCACACCCCCAGGCTACAAACTAATTCTTTGCCATATTTCATGAATATCGGTCGAACGGTCTAGGTGCTATGCGTGTCATAGAGATCCTGACAGAGAGAGAGAGAGAGATCCAGACAGAGAGACTTTCAGCTTTATTATTAGTAAAGATAAAAAAGATAAAGATAAAGACAAAAAAAAAAAAAAAAAAAGCGAAAATGGGAAGAAAAAAAAAGTTGGGGAATTTTATAGGAAAACTAGCAAAAATACCCGGCGTTGCCTGCGTCAGTAATAATTATGAGAAACAATCGTTACTTGCCCTTGTTTTCTGTTTTAAGCGAAAGAATTTAAAACAAACCTTTTTGACGTGATAAAAAAATCGAGCTTCTTCCTTACTCATTAAACTAAAATAGCAATAAGTATAAAGAACAAAATAGTATTCAATTAGAAACGAAAGCACGACATTTAAGCATATATAAATTTGAAGAATTTCTGAAATATGAAATTAAACTTTACATGTTTAAAAAGATTTATCTGTTAGTACTTTTTTTTTAAAATCTTAAACCTTCTCTGTATGGCTATTGATGTACGAACTGTTTTAAAAAATGTAGCCGCCCGTGTTCCCCTTACACTTGCTTTAGTTATTTTGGGAAATTTCAATTTTTGTGGGCACTTGGTGCGGCTTAAAATCTTACCAAATTTGCGAGAATCATTTTGGGACACTTTCGATAATGCTCCCCCTCCTTACTAATTTTTATTATAGAAATATTGTTGCCAGATGCTGAGATACTTTTGGTCAAAATAAAATGGCGCTAAACGGTTTCATCCGAAATGTTTCCAAAATAAGTAGTAAAATTTGGCGATTGTTTGAAATCGTACAAAAAGAAAAATTAATGGAAGTTTTTGTGCGGTTTAAGGATTTGCCTAATTTAGTTGTTGAATTATTTTACACAGTATTTTTTTTTTTTTTTAAGTATCTTTGATTGGCGATATTTTGTTTATATGGTGAAAGCTGAGAAACATTATTACGTAGTCTTTGGGCTCAAAACAGCGACAGTGGAAAAAACTGCCAAATGCATCAGCTGCTGAAATCTTTCTGAAAAAATTCTGGCGATATTTCTGCTGGTTTGTTGGATATAGTGAGCAAGTGTTCAATCAGCATAAATAATAATAATAAACTATTAATTACATAAGTTCCGTTTAAAAGTAAAATGATCAGCCAAATCCATTTTTTTTAGCCAATCTTGTGGAAAAACGTTACTTGATTTGACTTGAGAAAAGTCTCAAAAAGTCAGACGAAACGCAAAAATATTCAACAATACAGCAATTCTTGGGAGTTGAGATGACACTCTAAATAATGACTTGAGTTGATGAAAGCCTTCGAACAGGGAACAAAAAAGCTCATAACTCGTTTTTTATACAAAATAGATATTTCGAACAGATGCTGTCTTCAGCAGAAAAATGGGCGCTTTCGATGGACATATAATGTTAATATGTGCACGTTTTTTTCCACCCCCATATTGGGGCATTTATGCGAAAATTGGGGACTAAAATTGGAATAAAATAAAGTTCGAAAAAAATCAATCGGATTTTTTTCGAACTAGTCTATAAACCTTCCCAGTACCAAAAAGAACAAACGGTGAAAGTTTCAGCCAAATCTGCCGGGTAGTTTCTGAGATCTTATTGAACAAATTTACCAAAGTCCATTTATATATATATATAGATTTGGCTATTTGGGGAGAAAAAAAAAATTTCAAGAGACAAAAATATCAGAGGAAGTCGATTCATTTTATGAAAATATTAGTGGAAAAATAATTTTTGAATTTAGGGAATTTTGATAGAAAACATCGCTTTTTGGGGAAAAGTTGGAAGGGAATTGGGGAAATCTGGATTTGACCATCTGGCAACACTGAAATGTCATAAAAGGAGTTTTTTTTATCTTTTTAATTAGACATGTTCTTTTTTGATAAATTACTCCTCAATTCAAAGTGACTAGTTAAGCACAGAAATTATACTACTCAAGCCTCTTCCCATACACGATGCAACTTAGTTGAATCAACTCGTTTTGTAACGCGTCGAGTTTATTGGAGCCGCAGATCCACAACGTTATTAAATCCAAACCTTGTTAATTCAACTTGTTTACTCATGTGTAGAGCGAACGCTTGACCATATCCAGATGAGTTGAATCAACTAAAGAGTTGAATCAACTTATCGGGATGAGAATGGTAGCGGCACATATGCTTGATGATTTGACTGTTGACTGTTGTGAGAAAGATGGCGGACAATTCCTTCACGTTATTACTTAGTTCTTCCTGATAACCGCCCGTTCAAAAGTTGAGTCAACTACGTTGCCTTCAGTCTTCTTTAAAATAATACCGGGTTCAATATCATTGTTTATTTTATTTTTTAAACGGATGCAACAAAGTGGACAGTGAGAAACTTAATGTTGGGATATTAATTAAGGAAAAAAAAAAAAAACAATTTTTCTTAGAAGAAAAGAAAAAAAATGTTTTTTTCTCAAATTATGCTGTGACTTAATTTTTTTGTGAAAGTTATAATGTAACCCCTTATTTTTCTATTTTTTTACAGAGCACAATCTTAAATCACATTTTAATTCATATCTGAAACACATTATATTCTCTTTCTTGCATCAAAATACCTACTATTTTTGAATCCTTTATAAATGATTTCTGTGTGAAAAATTGATACCTGATTACACATAATTCAATTATAGAATCACTAAAACATATGACTAATTCGTGGTAGTAATTAAAATTATAAAACATAATGCCTAAATCAGAGACGTGATTTGTACCATTTATGCTGGAATGACTCAAAAGTATTTCGTCTGTGCTAACTTCAGGTTGAAATTTTCACCAACTCGTTTTACCGCACAAGCTTAATTATGGCACAAAATCGTGACATAGTAAATAAAAGTATTCAAGCACCTTTCGTCTGGGAATAATTTGCGAGGAATGTAGAAAAGATTTTCTAGTTACCTTTAGGAAAGCTCTTTTTTAGTTTTTCTAGATCTTTTAGTCGCTCAAGTTTTTTTTTTTTTTTTTTTCGTCACGATTCTTAAACACAAATTCAAAAATACCATCTGATAACAAGTCATTTTTGATCAAATCAAAGTATGAAATAAATGAAATTAAGACAAGCAACCGAAAGTAATTTAATGTGTAAATGCTGGATCTGATAAAATAACTTCCGATGCGTTAAGAGATTTAAACTGTTTTGCAAAATCTCGATTTTGAAAGAAGGTTTGTTTTGCCAATAACGGTAATTAGCGTTGTGTGAATGCAATATTTTCTCTTCTTTCAGTCATAACATTAATGAGCGCATCTAAGATCACCCGTTTTGCTATCAAATTCATCCTATAAGTGGTTAATTTTTTAGAAAATGATTTTTTTAAATTATTTTTTTTAATTTTAAAACCCTCCCCAATGTGAATTTCTGAGCATCAAAGGAACTCTGCACCAAATTTGGCAAAGATCAGACGAAAACTGTGGATTTGTATAAGGAAAATACACACCCACCCACATACGTATATATATATATATATAATATATATATATATATATATATATATCATATATATATATATATATATATATATATATATATATATATATATATATATATATATATATATATATATATATACATATATATATATATATACATATATATACTATATATATACATATATATATATATATATATATATATATATTTATGTATATATGCATATATATACATACATATATATATATATATATATATATATATATATATATATATATATATATATATATATATATATATATATATATATATATATATATATATACATATATATATACTAGCAGAACCCGCACGGCGATGCCCGTGCTAAGAGTTTAAAAGAAATCCGTTGAATAAAAAAAAAATATACGCACTCCCCCCCCCCCCCCCCCACCCTGTTTTTATGCCAAGTTCGCCGCCTACGACGGTTGTTTAAACAGATTTGGCAGTAATATGAATTAATCTATATCCAGTGGTGTTCCCATAGGGACACCATATACGCTCCATATACGCCGTATACTCTCAAACATTTTTTAAACATATAGCGTATACTCTCAAGCTTCAAAAACTTTCATATTATGACATATTATGTATATGATCGCATACACATATTGTGCGTAATGGATTACTAGGGTATACCTTCAGGAAAAATAATGGGAACATCACTGTCTACTCTCTCTCTCTCTCTCTTCCGTATTTTTCTATTCCTTCCTGTTGCGTTTTGTGTCATTCACCTTTTTACGCCAAAATTGCCGCCTTCGGCGGCTATCTACCTATACAATCCATCTCTAATTTTTCTTCGCCGTCTCTATTTATTTTACCTCTCCCCCCCCCCCTCCCGCCCATTTCCTTATCTAAACAAAGATCATTCAAAAACTGCGCATTATTCATTTATTTAAATAATACTCACTTCCGTCGCACAAAAGTTTAACGATCAGAATTTCAAAGCCCTTGCATAAAAAGTTTCACTATAATAAAAAATAATAGTTGGACTTGACGTTTTGCGGGATTTGAAATACAAAATACTAAACATTCAAAACGTTAAAATACAAAACAATACGCATCTCTTCTTTCCACGCTATCTTCCATAGAAAGTATTTTTCCTTTTTTAACACGCTTTTATTAGCATCACCTGTATGTATGTATGTATATATGTATGTATGTATGTATGTATCTTGTAACGGAATCTTGCTGCTCAAATTTCGCCCACTTCCCGCGATCGGATTCTTTTGAAATTTGGCACGCGACCTCAGACCCGATGACAATGCAATATTCTATAATCAAATTAATTAATTAACTCTTTTAATTGTTAGTTTCCTCTAATTTTAATCAATATTTTGGCATAAATCCAACAATGTGAAAAAGAAAAATTTAAAAAAATACATTAAAAAATGCTCGCAAAAATTATTTAAAAATATCTACCAAAACCTTTAATTTTTCTGCATTAGACAAAATTTCCAAAGTTCCAAGGTAATTAGAACATGAAATATAATTGTTTTTAACTAATTTCATGCCAAAATTTAGGTGAGTCTTCAATTGGAAATTCATTGCTGATCAGATCATTGTTGAACAAAACTTTTATTCAAATGCATCTCAAATTTTCAAAGTAATATAAATATGATTTCCGCAAACATACATCGATGACTCACAGTAGCTTCCCATCGAGGTGCCCTTGTCTTAACTTTAAGATATTACCTCGCACTCGTTTTATAAATAATTTCGTCGCCTGATAATTCTCCAACATAAGACTAAAAAACAGAAAAATAAAATAATATTTTAAAAAATTTAAAAAACACGCTTTCGTAGCAAAATGAACTAAAAAGTGAAAAATAATCTTTGGATGATAGTAGTTGACCAATCACTTAATTTTAATGTAATACAAAAAAGCGTGGGGGGCATCTTATCAGTTGTCTTGAATTTCTTCCATTGGTTGTCCAAGCAAAAATGTAAATAGACAGTACCCCACGCTTTTTTGTATTACATTAAAATTAAGTAATTGGTCAACTACTATCACCCAAAGATTATTTTTCACTTTTTAGTTCATTTTGCTACAAAAGCGTGTTTTTTTAGTTTTTTAAACTATTATTTTATTTTAAAATGTAGTTGATTAAAATAAGGGTCTTCACTGTTTTCGTATACCTCGCGCCTCCAAAAGGAATTTCGCTTCTCTAAAAATGTAAGGTGTATTTTTACGTCTTGAAAAGAGAGAAAAAAATGCTATCTATATCTCTGCAACTAAATTCAAGTACAAATGCGACTGAGTTCAACGAAGTATCTCAGTTCAACAAACTCAAATTATGCTGATGTGGGCAGGTAAACGGCTGTATGCGGAAATGAGTTTTCGAGATATTTGAAGAAACGCGTTAATGTATTCCACACCAACAATAAGGAAATGTTGGAATTTGAGGGGTTTTTTTTCAGCGGAAACCAAATACACAAGCTTGTACAATAGAGCTAAAATACAATAGATGACAAATAATAATAATAATAATAATAATAATAATAATAATAATAATAATAATAATAATAATAATAATAATAATAATAATAATTGATTTGAATTTTGACATCTTGAATTAAAATTATATTTTTCACAATCACGTGTGCGTGCGTATGTAGGCGTGTGTGTGTTTGTGTCTGTGTGCAGGCATGAGTGTGTGTGTATATATGTGTGTAGGTGTGTGTGTGTGTGTGTGTGTTGGATATGGACGCAACCTGAAGACGGTTTTCGCTAGAGGAGCAGCATCGTGAGGCGGCCGGCCGACCGTGATGCAGCAGAGGGAGGCGGGGGGAAAATAAAATCATAGGAATTCAAAACTGTCAAGTGAGAACAATAAGCAATTGTGATTGCTCAAAAAATAAATAAGTAAATAAATAAATAAATAAAAGTCAATAAATGTTAAGATTTTGCAGTTACTGTCTTTTACCTGCCCGCTGCAGTACTGTCGTGCATCATAAGTTGTACATTTTGCGGATAATTTTATTCAAGTGTATAAACAAAAGTCTCCAGTGCAGAATATTTGAATTTTTTAAAGCATCACTGCAGATTATTTGCTCAATTTCGCGAATTAACTCATTTATTAATCACGAAGCTGTTAGCTATTATGAACAGCTATATCCCTGTATGTTTCGCTCATGATTTTGATGAGTGATCATGATTTACGAGCACATCCACACAGTGGATAACGCGAATATTGGCTGTAGGCCAAGTGTGAGCAATGTGTCCCAAAAGGTCTGCCTGAATTTAAGTCTTTGTCAAAAAGGCGTCTCGTCATTTTGGGATACACCGATAATCTGAGGCCCGCGTTAGATAAATTTTTAATGCTCCAGCTCTAGTTCCGCTCTTAGATAATAAAATTCGGGGCTAGTTCCGATCATTTTACCTACTGCATTCGTGCGCGCTTTTGTGTTTCAGACTTGAACTTGCAATTATATTTACAAAAAAGTAATCTTTATCTTTATTATTATTACTAATAATAAAGCTGAAAGTCTCTCTGTCCGGAGGATGTCTGGATGTCTAGATGGCTGGATGTCTGTAGGATGTCTGTGACGCGCATAGCGCCTAAACCGTTAGGCCGATTTTCATGAAATTCGGCACAAAGTCAGTATGTAGCATGGGGGTGTGCACCTCGAAGCGATTTTTCGAAAATTCAATGTGGTTCTTTTTCTATTCCAATTTTTAGAAAAAAAATATCATATGATGGACGAGTAAATTACGAAATTATCATAACGTGGAACCGTAAGATGGGTACAAGCCAACTGGCGAGAAAATTCACCATACATTATTTGTAAATATACAGGCAAACCAAAAGACCTTTTGATTTCTCTATTACGGGCAAAGCCGTGCGGTTATCACTAGTATAAAATAGAAAAGTAATTTACAGGGTGTCCGAGAAGTCCTTGACACATTTTAAAAATTCATAGAAACGCAACAAATTGTTGTTCGAACATGTGGTTTGCGCTAAAATGCTCCACAGGTTCAAGATGTTTTTATTACTTCGTAAAAATAAATTAAAAGAAAAAATAAATAAACAAACAAAAAGGGGGGGGGGGCAGAAGAAGAAAAAAATATCTCTATATATTAAAAAAAAGGTAACATCAAAGAAATTATGAAAGAAGTCTGACGGGTATGCGTCCAGGAGACCCCATCGCACCTACAGCCTTGAAATTTGTACAATAATACTTCGAGCCCCGGGAGTTTGCACCTGGGGGTTTTTATTTTAAATTTCGAATTATTTTTTTATAATTAATTTTTTAAGATAGAATTTCATGTAAATTGCTTCTTAAAGGGATGAAAGATTTCCCACACCCCTTAACATTCTATGTCGTTCCAAACAGATTTTTTTTCTGCATCAAATAAAGCTTGTTCCCACTTTCTCAATTAATTAGAACAGCATGTATGAGGGTTTCTCGGAAAATCCTAGGCTCAGCTCAATTCAAGCACTTAGCTAAAGAGCAAAATATATTACTAGAGAACATGAATTCGAAAGCAACTTTTCAAACGTACAAAACTGCCGTTTTGCAATGGGGTTGTTTCCTTCAGTCAAAAGTACTTTTTGTCACTGAAATTGGCAGAATAAGCATTAAAAGAAAAATAATAATAATAACATGGACTCAGAATATACTTTTATTTTTCCAGCAGTTATTTTTTAATTAATTTTTTTAAATGTCCGATTCTTCAAACAAGTCTTTATGACGTCACAAATGATGCATTTTGGCGCGTCTTTCGACTGCATTTCCACGTTATGATAATCAAGAAGCGAATTACAATTGCGCTCTACTCTGGCTATCAACCATATCGTTGCCAATACACATGAGTAAAGATGCGAATTAAATGCGCAGAAGCGTTAAACTATGAGAGAACACCGATTTAAGTAATATTTTAAAAATATTAAACTTAAAGAAATTATTTAAAAAATGGTCAGATTCTATGTTTTTAAGCATGCTCTTTCAGAAAAAATACTTTTAAAATTTTAGAAACGACTCCACACATTCTCAGGAACGGGTCTGTGCACAAAAAACTTTGGGGCCTGTCACAAATTACTTTTCCGGGCCTCCTCCATATGGTTTACACCTATATTTCACGCCTAGTTTATAAAAAAATAGGGCCCCCTTCAGGCTCGGGCTCCTGCCAACAGGTGTCCCTTCTCCCTCCTTGTGCACTTCCCTGCTCAGGAGCCCCTTAGCACCTATAGCTCTACAAGTTAGTACAAGTTAGTTTAAAACCGGATAAATGGGTGATTTTTGTTCCAAACGGAACATGTAACGTGTTTTTAATCGGATTCTTTTTAATTGACGATTTAAATCTTTGCGAATCAAATGAAATTGCGAAAGTTGGGGGTTGGTGAGTGTGAACGAGCTGGGGGCGGAGCACCCTAGTAATAGGAAAGTTTTTAATTTTTCAATTTTTATTTTTATATGATAGAGTAACATGTATGAACATCATAGGTGAAAAAATTTTAGCAATTGGCTTCGAAGACGAAGCATAAGGCTTACCTCTTCGCATTTAACTCCTCGCGTTTCTGGAACATTAAAGCTCTCATCCTCTCGGAAATATTCGAATATCATCATTGATGTTACGTGAGGAAGATTGTTTAGATTGTGCTTTAACGAATCCGGTCTCCATAGTGTGATCAAAAGGATTATTGAATTTCTAAAAAAAATAAATATCAGCGCGCTCAAAAATGTCCCTAGCAAAAACAAGGGATCTTCGGCGGAAGGCTGCCCATTCGCGCCCTGTGACGGAAGGCTCGTGACGTTTCAGAAAAGCGCACTTTTGCGCATGGATTTTTAAAAATTTTAAAATGTTTTAAAATTCGGCGATGGTGAATTTTTTAGTTTTGAGGGTAAATTAACAATATCCAATGCCAAAATATGAACATTTAATAGGTTGCAACTTCCCTATTATAAATAATCGTTGTAGTGTGACAGTAAGAAAAACAAACGTCACGTGAGGTGTTTAATCATTTTATTAAACAGAGAGCAGTACCTTTCATTACCAGATTTCAATACGGGTACCGTTTGTGGACATGGGATGGACTTGAGTACCGTTTAGATGGAGTTCGAACAACATACGGTGAACAAACACATTGAACTCTAGTAATGAAATGCATTGCTTTCTGTTTAATAAAATGATTTATTAAGCGGTCTGTATTTATTGAACTTTTGTTGTCTGATTGTGGAACTTTCGTCACTTGTCACAACTTTTACTTTTGAGGTAGACTGGGCAACGCAGCTAGTACCCTCATATATAATAGCCTGCTCTGACGTTACTGTTTGACCACGGATGGTATGTAATTCGGCAATCTGCCAAGTAAAGACGATTCCATCTGAATGAATCTAGCAGGGAAGAAGGGAAAATAACGATGGGATTTTGATGCACGCATTTTATTATGTCACTAGTACCTTATTCATTTATTGCGTTCTCAAAAATAAAATAGGGAAAACAAAAATAGTTACCATGGAAACAACAAAAAGAAAATGAAATATTTTCATTTCGTTCAGGAACGTAAAAGCCAAATGGTAAGCTCAAAACTTCGTTGTGAATAAATAAATCAATTAATTTTTGCCGTGAGAATATAAATTGAATATACTTTAGATTAAAAATATGCTGCTGTGAGCAAATTTTAATTTTTACAAAACTAAGGCTAAATAATAGAGAAGCAAAAGTGCACATTTGAAACAAATTAACTAACAGCCCTGTAAACTAATAGATACGTCCATTTCCGCCTATAAACCGGATATTAGCCTTTCTATGTAATAGATGGTCAGACAGTACCAGCTATGAAATTCGAGCCATAGCATGATAATTTGATAATAATTTTTGGTAATGTTTGACATGCAAGAAAATGCTTTATTTTGACAAGTCTGAATTTGATCCGGTCACTTAACTGTTTTACTGGTAAGACTCCTTTTCGGAGAATGAAGAAACGTAAAAATGGTCAACAATGAACGCTATCTACTGGAGTTTAGGGTTTATCCACTGGAGTTAGGGTTAAAATTTCAACTATCAATGTATCACCAAACAGGCAATGGCTTTGTTCAAATGTAGAAGCGATTTTCACACGTCATATCTTGACGAACGATTTTCTAGTAAAATAATAATAGCCAAATCATAATATGACAAAAAAAAAAAAGGCTCAAGATTTAGTTATTGCAACAAGCAACACCTTAACTACTTGATATAAAATGCAAACTAAAACCGACGAAGATTCCAACAGCGTAAAAGAGTTTCTGAATTTTTAAACGTACGACTCAGCCGGAAAAAAAGCGCTTCCATCTTTAAATACTTTATTGCGTGATGATAATTGATAGACTCCCCCAGAATTTAAGAGCTTTTAGTATATTAATATTTTATTTTAGCTGCTTCTTGCGTTAGAGAAAATGCTTCCATTGGAGATATAGCACCGAATCACGCTATCTGCAACGTTAACACAATTATTACAGCTGTAACGAGATTATCTCTATCTATTAGAAGCTGAGTGAGCTGTTTCGAAAAAAAGAAATTTGATTAATGAAACGCGTTTACAAGTTACTGGGTTGATTGTTTGAATTACGCTTTTTATGAAGTTCCGAAGAAATATCAAAAGGCGTTCCTTAATTTCTAGAAGAAGTTGGCTTAGCAATGCTGGGAGGATTTTTGGTACTTATCCGTTGTGAAGTGCTCCCAGGCCCGGCTCTTGGGGTAGGCGACCTAGGCGGCCGCCTAGAGCGGCGGATTTTAGGGGCGGCAAATTTTGAAATTGAAACATATATTTTAAAAGTATGAATATCTGTTTTAGCGTCATAAAATTCACTGCTTCAATGGTTTAAAAAAAATGAATTTTGTCATCTTGAATTCAAATTATGTTTTTCGCAATCACGAGTGTGTGTGTGTATGTAGGCGTGTGTGTTTTGTGGGGGGGGGGGGGTATGTGTGTAGGGATGTGTATGTGTGTGTAGGCATGTGAGTGTGTCTGTGTGCAGGCGTGTGTGTTTGTGTCTGTGTGCAGGCATGAATGTGTGGGTAGTTGTGTGTAAGTGTTTGTGTGTGTATGTGTAGGTGTCTGTATTTATGCGTGTGTGTATGTGTTTGTGCATGTGTGTGTATATATATGTGTATGTATGTGTTTGCGTGTATATGTGTGTGTGCGTAAGCATGTGTGTTTGTGTCTGTGTGCAGGCATGAATGTGTGGATAGTTGTGTGTATGTGTTTGTGTGTATATGTGTGTGTGTGTGTGTAGTTGTGTATGTATGCGTGTGTATGTAGGATATGGACGCAACCTGGAGACAATTTTCGCTGGAGGAGCAGCACCGTGAGGATCCGGGTGCTGGCGGGAAAATAAAATGATAGCACATCAAAACAGTCAAATGAAAGCAATAAGCAATCGTAATTGCTCAAAAAAAAGAAAGATAATAATAATAATTATAATAATTTAGAGTGTGTACCAGTGCTTGGATATGCAAAACATATTTCGGAATTTAACAAGAAAATCAATTTAATTTTCTAGGCGGCAAAATGCGTGACTTAAAAAAGTCTTTAAAATATTAATCTGTTTCAGTGAAATAAGTTGCACTACTTTAATGTTAAAAAAAGATAATTTAAAGTGTGTGCCAGTGCTTGGATATGCAAAACCTAGTTCGGAATTTAACTAGAAATTCACTTTAGTTTTAAGCACTTTACAATTATTTTTATTTTATTAATGTATTATTATTCTATATTATATTATTATTATTACTATTTAATAGAAGGGGGGGCGGCACTTGTCAATGTTGCCTATTCCTAGGGCGGCAGAACTACTAGAGCTGGCCCTGAGTGCTCCTCACTAGTTAGCAAGGACACCCCGATGGGAGGTCACGGGAGGTCCCTGTGACCTCCCCAAAATTTCCTTATTCGGCAAATTTTGTTGACGATTAGGCAAATTTAGAGACAATATTGCAACATTGAAACTCTTTTGTTTTTAATGATGCTCATGTCCCTTCTCATTTGATATTATATGTGTTACCGTTAAAGTATGAAATCCGTTATTTTATAGAATACCTAGTCATTTCATGGAATAACTGATCGTGTCCGTTAAACTGTAAAACTATCTTGTATTTCATGGTTTAACTACTTATTTCATAGAATAACGATCTGCAGCCCGTTAAAGTGTAAAACTCTCTAGCATTTCATGGTTTAACTGGTTATTTCATAGAATAACGTGTAAAACCTAGTCTGTCAACAAAAATGGTTTTTGTTTTAGAAATAATGTTCTTTGTAATTCCAAGTGTCATTTTTGTAATCCTTGTTGTAACAAATGATTTTATGGTACGTTTCCATAAATACCATTTATACGCTGCATAAATTAGATAAATTGCTTCTTTTTCATTTTAATTGTCTATCATTAGTTTATTTATAGAATACCTATAGTTATTTCATTTTAGCTAAATTGTTTATTTTACACTTTAACTGTCTCTCATTAGTTAATTTATAGAGTACCTAGTTATTTCATAGAATAACTAGTTAAAGTGCACACTATTAACTTTAAGTTGTTTAACCGTTAAAGTAATATTGCACACTTTAACGGACACGATCAGTTCTTTCACGGAATAACTAGGTATTCTATAAAATAACTGCATTATATACTTTAATGGCAAAATGTGCATGAAATGTGCGTATTTTTGCACTTGATTATTCTGTAGAATTGAACTGAGGCAGTGAGAAGCAAAAGGAAATAATTTGGACTTTATAAAGTTTCGAGTAAAACACGTTTAAAGAAAGACCTTAGGTAGACTTTCATTTATTTTGTTTCCCAAATTATGCAGTATAGCAGCACCTACTAAGGCTACTAGCAGGGTTGCCAGATTTAATAACAGTAAATACGGGACCAGCTTCTAGGAGTGAAGGGGGTGGGGGCAGGATATTTTTAAGATTGAGTACAATTACTGGCTATGGTGTATTTTTAAGGGGTGATAAACAACCATGTGTTTTTATAGCTTTCGGAAGATTCCTCTCAGTATGTTTATGGGTGAGCACAATTTTTGAGGATATCTATCTCAGAGAATAAAGTAAGCAATAGAACAATGTTCAGTATACAGATCGACGCTGAGAGGAACAGGTGCTAATTCATTTTTTACTTGCGTCTGCTATAAAAGAAACGGTGACATCGAAAAATTTTCTGGATAAATGTGACTACTTTATCGGAAATAGTAATGAAAGGAATCGTGGAGCAAAACTTGTTTTTTAATGCCACACCAGTCAATGGGGAAATTTGACTGAGTAAGCCTCGGTAAGCCTCGTTGTCTGCCACCAAAACAAAAACATGCAAACCAAATCAAAACGATAACAATTTTTGCATTTGCTGACACATGATTTTCTTATTGCTCTTTATTTCACATGTTTTGTTATTTTCCCCCCTTAATATAATGTCTTGTTTTGTAAAGTATTGTTATTAGCCAGAATACGGGACTTTAGCTGTCCCGTATGGATGTTCTCCGGGACGAGGGACAATTTTTCAAAATACGGGGCTGTCCCTTGAAATCCGGGACGTCTGGCAACCCTGCCTACTAGTACCAAAGACTATTCAACACAGAAGGAGAGGTTCACCTACCATTTGTACTAATTATCTCCAAATTTTTAATTTTGTCACTTAAATCCCTTTGCTTCTCACTGCCCCAATTTTATTCGTTTAATTATACCACTGGTTTGTAACCGAAAATTAATGATGACTTGATTGAAGTTAGTAAAGCGGTTCTCAGTTCTTAAAAGTCATTAATCGGGATAATCAAGCTATTTTCGGTTCATTAACGACTTAAATTTGCATAGTGAAGCAATTTTCAGTTCGTATACGGCTTTATTAGTGTGAGAGAAGCGATTTTCTGCAAGTTTAAATCAAAATGAAAATGGGACAAGCGGCTGTCAATTGTAATGGTGTCGTTTCGAAAATTTTAAAAGCATTTTTTTCTGAAAGAGCATGCTTAAAACCATAGGATCTGACCATTTTTTAAATAATTTATTTAAGTTTAATATTTTTAAAAAATTACTTAAATCGGTGCGCTTTTATTGTTTACACTTCTGTCGTGTGACATCACAAATGATGAAATGCCATTCAATGTTGCCATTCACAGAACAAAATATTTAATTCGATTCTTTACTCATGTGTATTGGCAACGAAATGGTTGATAGCAAGCGTAGAGTGCAATTATCCTAATTCGCTGCTTGATTATCCTAACGTGGAACCGTGGTAGAAAGATGCGCCAAAATGCATAATTTGCGACGTCACAAAGACCACGCCTTGTTTGAAAAATCGGAAATTTTAAAAAATTAATTAAAAAAAAAAACTGTTGGGAAAATGAAAGTATTTTCTGGGTCCATGTAATTATTTTTGCTCATTCTACCATTGTAATGACTAAAAGTAGTACTTCCGACTAAAGGAAATCACCCCATTGAGTAGATCAGTTGCTGAATGCGTTACTGTCTGTCTATTTAGATTAATATACAGTAGATCCTATGTAATCTGATGAGTTAATTAGGACCGGGGAGAGCTCGAGCTATGAAACTGTACGGCTTACAGAACATATAATGCTCTTTTCACATATCCTGTACATAACAACATCTAGAACGCTGCTAAAATAAATCATAAAAGTGTTACAGACAAGAGAGATATAGTTTGGAGTGTAAAATATTGTTTATATTTTAATAGTAAACATAGAATATTAATTGCATTACAGTAGAAAAAAATACGTCAATAAGAGTACAATGCAGTGCATTATATACTTCTTCGTCAAAGTTTTAAAATTTGAAAATGTTACTCATTTTCTTTTGAATTAAAGACTTAGTGCTTTTTTTGACTGATAAGTATTTTTTTAATACTTCATCTCGACAGCATTCGATGTACTGGAATTCGAGAGAGTTTCTACTTTATTTTTCCATTCCGTTTAAACTGAAAAGTTTTTTTTTTTCCTGATGTCAGATTTCAAGTTTGAGGAAGAAATAAATAGACTAAGTGACGCACTTATTATTTTTTTTTCATTTTCACATTTCATCCTTTTTCTTTTTTTTTTAATTTTAACCATTGATACCTTCGTTCCTGCCAATTTTTAGCTTAACCGGGTGAAGAGTACCATGGCAGATAAGGGGGAGGGAAAAAAAGAATTTGAAGAGAAAGTTAAAATACATATACATATACATACCCATGCATAAACATATACCCATGCACATATATATAAATATATACACATATATGCACACATATATATACATATACACATACACACATACATGTATACAAAGGGAGTTAGGCTTGAAAAAGTTAATTTAAAATCGGAAGAGTATTTTTTAAATGAAAAAAATATTTTTGTGAGGTCTTATTTTAATTTTATTTTGCTCTGTTAAAAGGGCAAATGGATAAAATATTTTTTGTAAGGTAAGTGCGCAAAAATAAGACCACTTCTTCTATTCATGGCCCGCACATTTACGAATCAATTGGTTCTAAACTTTGCATTCATCAACTGAGTTACGACAGATACGAAAAAAAAATATTTCAAGTGAAAGTTTCAGTTTCAGTTTTGTTTGTTAGCAGTTTTAATGAAGAAAGGTGATTTGGCCTTATTAGGACCATGGGTTCCTTAATGAGTCAATTCTGGGCAAGGATTACGTCACGCAGGGTTGACTACACACACAAAAAAAAAGCATCTTTTTAGAAACTTTTATCTTTTTTGCTCAAGTAATGAGTGGGAATTGAATAAAAATGGAAAACATATTATGTTTTAAAACAAAACTAGATGAATATGCACGTTAATTCAAACATCATCATGGAGCGATGATGAAAAATACGAAATCCAGATATCTCGTAAATATTACATCAAGTTCTTTCTTGTAAATAATTCTTGAATTTCGTTCTCTTAAAATATTTTATTGTGTGAAAACTTAAATGGAAACGAACACAACACAAACTGAAAAACATTTTTGAAAAACTAATACAGAATCAGGGAGCACATAAAGATTCAAGAAAAAGCTCCTTTAAGTTAGAAAGAACCCCTATCCTTAAATTATTAAGAATGGGGTTGACTCTTTCAACCACGAACTCGTCTAGAAAACCAATGGGATCTGTAGTAGAATGATAAAAAAAAACAATATCCTATACTTTTTTAAAACTTTCAAATATTTTTAAGTTAAAAAGGTTTAAAAAATCTCTTTATTGAAATTGGAGCAGAGCCTCTTTTGAGGTTAGAAATCTGTCTGTACCTCAGAGCCAGACTAATGTAAGTCCAAAAATTGTGATCATCCGTTGATTAGTGCATTGTATGATGAATCCTATTCTAACGTGAAAGTAATTCTAAAACAAATCTTTTGTATTACTTATAGTGCTGTCCAAATTATTAGACTAAAGAGTTTTTTTTTGTTTTTGTACACTATTTGTACTAAAATGCTATTTATTTTATTGTTAAAGTACAGTACATACTGTGCACTGATTATTACGTTATTTTGGCATAATTTAATGTTTGCAGGTGGCAGCACTGTCTGCTTTGTATATGTTCTTTGTTTATCTACCTACCAAGAGCATAACCTCAATCAGCTTAAATAGTTCACTAGTTCTTTTTATTAGTGTGTTCTGTTATATTTACAGTTAATTTTAGGTAATTAGTGAGTATGTGTATGTGAGTATATATAATAGCGAGTATAAACAATTTTTTACCTCCTTTTTTAAAAAGTTAAAAATTGGTGCAAACCTTGTGAACAGTATGCCTAAAAGACTTAAAATGCTCATCAAGAACAAGGAAATGCATACTAAATATTAAATAATTACTTCACTGTTCGTTATTGTGTCTATAGTTATGTAATCAATAAAGAATTTGCTTTTAAAACAGTCTTAGTCTAATAATTTGGCCAGCACTGTAATTCAGTGTTAAAAAAGCGCGTGTTCCATCATTTCCATGTTCCCTGACAAACGTTTTCCCTCTCTCAAGTAACGATTATGTGACCTGTAAAGTAATAAACAGTGTTAAAAAAGCGTGTGTCCCATCTATTCCACGCACCTGACAAACGTTTTCCCTCTTTCCCGTAAAGTAGCGATTATGTGACTTACGTTGTTCTGGCTCTGAGGTACAGAAATAATAATCGAATTTTTGTCTCGACGCGGAAATACAGTGTCTAACGTATTTCTTGTGTTGAAAAGGACCTGTTCTAAAACTTTTGTTCTTTTAATTGGTGGGGGGGGGGGGGGTTTGCACATAAGCCTTAATTGGCTATCCTGCGCTAGGATTTTTGCGCTTGGGGTTTTTAAAAAAGTTCCTTCAGTTAAAAAAATAAACTTTAGACGTTCTGCTCCTACAGACTTGGTTTTAGCTACAATTCATTCTTTTTTATCTAGGGCAAAAGCGGGAGAGCGGGTTCATTAGGGGTACATATGATCCGGATTTTAGTCAATGTAATCATGTATTAGATGACATTTATAAATGTCGACGTTTGAAAAAGAAAGGGAAAGAAAATATTTTTTAAATGTTTCAATGGGGGAAAAAAACATTACAGGTTGTTGAAAATTAAGTTCTCAGTAACTTAGAAATTCTCAAGAGATGAAAAGATAAGAGGCCGTTCAAGCAGTACGTAAGCAATAAAGGCGAAGGGGGGAAGTTCAGGGTCTACTTATTTTTTCTGACAGGTGGGGGGGGGGGGTCACAGCATTTGGTGCATGAGCAATAGGGTGGTTCAACAAAATTGATTTTTTTTATTTCGGAATCGTGTTTACCTCTCAAAAGTTGAAGTTTGGTATCTTCAATGTTTCCTTCAGTCAAAAGTAGTACTTTTTGTCACTAAAATTGATAGAATAAGCAAAAAATAATAATAATAATAATAATAAATAAAATAAAATAAATAAATAAATAAAATAAAATAAAATAAAATAAATAAATAAATAAAATAAAATAAAATAACATGAACCCAGAAAATACTTTCATTTTCCCAACAGTAATTTTTTAATTAATTTTTTTAAATGTCCAATTTTTCAAACAAGGCGCGGTCTTAATGACGTCACAAATGATGCACTTTGGCGCATCTTTCTACTGCGTTTCCACGTTATGATAATCAGAAAGATAATTAAAATTGCGCTCTACGCTTGCTATCAACCATATCGTTGCCAATACGCGTGAGTAAAGATGCGAATTAAATATTTTGCTCTGTTAATGGCAACACAGAATGGCATTTCATCATTTGTGATGTCATCGGACAGAAGCATAAACATTGAAAGCGCGCCGAATTAAGTAATTTTTTTTAAATATTAAACTTAAACAAATTATTTAAAAAATGGTCTGAGCCATTTTTTAGCATGCTCTTTCAAAAAAAAAAAAAAGAGTTTCTTATGAGTTTTTATACATTCTCTTTCGGAAAAAAAATACTTTTAAAATTTTGGAAACGATCTCATTGGGGAAAATTTAGAAAAAAATTCTACGTTGACATTTTTAGTTCGCGCATGAGGCTGAAAGTATGGAAAAATGTGTTAAAAATTTTAATTTTCAGAAAATAGTAAAATCAGCTTTTTTGCATTTTTCCATAATGCAACAGCCATAAATTGTCAGTACGTAGCGTAGTTTGAGCCTAAAAAATATTTTATAGCTTTTACAAAAGATCTTTAGTTTGCGCATACGCCTTAGATTAGCAGGAGATTTTGGCCGTGTATAACCAGACAACAGTTGTCAGAATAGCAACTCGCACAACAGTTTCGGCGTATGCGCAGTTTTCTGTTGCTTGAATAACAAGTCAGACAACTGTTGTCTGAATAATACAGTATGACGGCCGTATATAACCAGACAACAGTTGTCAGAATAGCAACTCGCACAACAGTTTTGGATCATGCGCAGTTATCTGTTGTTCGAATAACAAGTCAGACAACTATTGTCTGAATAATACAGTACGACGGCCGTGTAAAGTCAGACAACAGTTGTCATAATAGCAAATCGCAAAACAGTTTTGGCGCATGCGCAGTTATCTGTTGTTCGAATAACATAGTCAGACAACTGTTGTCGGAATATACAGTACGGGAGATTTTAGCCCAGTTTGTGGCGTATGCGCAAACGAAAGATCTTATGTAAATCTGTAAAATATTTTTTTAAGTTCAAACTACGCTATATGCTGACAATTTATGGTTGTTGCGTTATAAAAATATATATATTTAAAAAAAAAAAAAACACTAATTTTATTATTTTTTGAAAAATTCAATTATTAGCATATTTTTTCAAACTTCATGCGCGAACTGAAGATGTCAACAAAATTTTTTCTTATTTTTCCCCAACTGAGGTTACGAAGCTACAACTTTTGAGAGGTAACGCGATTTCGAAAGGGAAAAATCGACTTTTTCGAACCACCCTAGTGAGCAATAACAATGCAATTAGTGCAACAACTCTTCCGGTAGATGGCACTTTTGTAGCTTAACTTGCCTCTTAACTTCTTTTTTTTTTGCTCATTTAAAAGCGCAATCTGTGGTTGGTTTATATTATTAGCAACATTTTTGTATAGTATTGAAGTACAGAACTTTATAAAATGTTATGCAAGCAGAGAGAAGGGGGGGGGGTCTATTATTTGCTTAATTTTTTTATAAGGGAAGGGAGGGGCACAAAATAACTTAAAATATGCTTCCGTTATATTTGAACGGCCTCTGATCTGTGTTGTTAGATAGTTTTTGAAAATTTATTCTTATATTTTTTACCACACTTGAACAACTTAACAAAATCAAAAAGCATGCCTTTTTTAAGAGCACCTCATTTCTCCTTTCTAAAAGGGATCAGATATTACAGCCTGCGTACAAATATTTCTTATTCGCTAGCGAGATAATGTTCCAACACAACCGCTCATATTAGATCATAAAATATGTTTTATACCTTAGTGAGCTACAAGTGCTGATTTTCTATTGCACAACATTCATATCTGCATAATAGATACCGTAGCTTCAGCTTCAAAAAATATCGCTTACTCTTTAGCTTAAAACGCATTTTCTCAAAAAAGTTCGTATTTCGTAAGGATAGTATAGTGGGGGAGCTGACTCATCCGCCATTTTGGTCCCGATAGAGAACGTGGTATGCCACTAAAGTTTGTTGTCTGAAAAGATAAACCGAAAGAAAACAGATAGGTTGCCAAAAGGTTTGCCACTTTTGGGAATTTTCTCTTGAATAAAACAAGCCAATATTGTCTGTTTGACACCGATTTGTATTATCTACAGTTATGATCCATTCAAGCCACGATCTAGCTGTTCTTGTGTACGGATATGTGAAAAGCATGATATGTTCATATAATTCGAATGATTTGATAATCCGGACTGCCGCTGTCTCAATTAGTTAAGGTTAAAGAGGTTCTACACTTGATACCAGGGCTTTGAACCGTAATTTCATTTGTTCCGGCAATTATAGAATAAATAATTTTATTTTATGTATATTCTCGTTTGTACTAAAAAAATTATTTCATCATAACTGTAGCAATGTACATGTAGTAATGATTTTTTTCATGGTTGAAAGTTAAATTGGAAAATATTGATAAGTTGGTTATAATAACAAAATGACTGAACATACATCGAACCGAAAAACACCGATATTTTTTTTCGATTCAGTTTCGGATTTAGTTCCCATCAAAATAACGTTTTTTCTTTTTTTTTTTCAGGTTTTCGATTCAACTTCGGTTCGAAGCCCTGTTTGAAACACGGCTCTCTAGGATCCAAAATGTCGGATAGGTTGGTCTGTCCTACAAAGTTATTCTGGTATTTCTTCAAGACATGTTTTTTCTTCATTCCTGTATAGAGTGCTGCCCCATAAGGCTCTGTGCAATAAAAGATGATAGTCCCTTTTCCTCCCGCCTAATGGCTTCCATTAGATCCCGCCCCCCATTTCAGAGCCATAGGGGCTCCGCAAAGCCGATGGGGTAATATTTGATGAACTTGAGATATTTGGGAGGATCATTTATGTCCATAGCTTCTAAGAATGACCACGTGACTGCAGGATTACAGCAGTCGATGAAGAACTTGTGATTGCTTCGAATGCAGTAGTTAAGAAGAGCTTTTGTGCTCAACATCATACCATTTTAGAAAGCGATAGCTTAAACGAAGCTATCAGGCATCGAGGATCATCTTATTCTGCGATCTTAGCTTTAGAGGATACGATTTAAAACTAAATTTTGCAGTTCAACTACAAGTAATGTGGAAATTTTAGGCGAGTTACATTAATATTTATTAAGCAATCAAGATTGCTAATGATGTCATTTTGGATGGCATTAGCTCCTTTTATTCTTTTTAAATTTGTTGGTAGAGAATCACATGATCCATTGTTATTGCCTGACGAATGAAATTCATGAAAGCTAATCTAGTGTGAAGAAAACCGCGTATCTGGTAATAAATATTGTGGTCTGCGTGCAATAATTCTGTTGACTGTTATCTCGACGTCACTTAAATCACACAAAAGTTTGCTAATCAGAATTTCAAAGCTTTCGCATAAAAAGTTTCACTTCAAGCGCTCAGTAGGTCTCAGAACGTAACTGCACAGAAAACTGTCGCGCATGTGAAAACGGACGTAGTTTTTTCTTACTTTACTTTATCCTGTACTGATCTTCACAACTTGAATAGTTTTTTCAGCCGAAAAGGGCCCAGTTACAAACAAATGCAAAAGTTTTGTCGAGAAGTGATCAAAGAATTATCATCATGAATGTACTAACAACGCATGAACGATGCTCACCGCGCCATGCCATTTCTACTACTGCAAATGGCTCGTATACTTCTATCCATCGACAACACCTCCCATCACCACAACTCACAGAGCACCCTCTCCAAATACGACAGCTTGATATGCCAAGCATAATGTAAAAACCTCAGATATATATACTAACGAATAATAGAGTAACGCTGACGTCATCAACAAACTCGTACCACGGCATGAAAATTTGATAATACTTTTTTGGAAATGTTTGACATGAAGGGAAATGCTTTATTGCAACGAGGCTGAACTCGATCCGGTAACTTATAAACTGTTTTATTGGTAAATGTGTCATTTTAGGAGAATAAAGAAATGAAAAAAGTGGTCCACAATGAACGCTACTACTGGAGTTTAGGGTTCATCCCTTTCAGCAGGAATTAAAATGGAGGGAGCAAGTCCAATCATTGGACCCAAAGACCCCAAGTCACGTGACTCAAAAACGACCAATGGTTGGCACGTTTTGCGTAAAACAAGCGAAAGAAAATCGATTTCTTTCAATGCTTTGCTCCAAAATCTATCACGTGATTTGGGGTCTTGGCTTCAAGAATGAAAGTCTTCACACCCTCCATCTTATCTTTTCTCAATGGTTCATCCACGGGAGTTAGGGTTCAAATGTCTACTATCAAAATGTCACCAAACAGGCAATTGATTCGTTCAAATGTAGAAGCAATTTTCATACTTCATACCTTGACGGGAGATTCTCTACTGAGATATATAAAATAGGAATCTCCAATTTTTTTTACCCAAGGGACACATTGTAAATTTTGGGATGCGAGGCGCAGTAACAATCCAACAATATTTCAGTTCAGATGCTTTTGTTAGAGCATCACCCATACACATACGATTTTTTTTTTTTTTAATTAAGCTCTCAGTAGTGGTTTTTGAAATTTTCTGAGCTTAGATTGAAAAGAAAATGCTAAAAATTAATATATTCTTAACTTAAAAAAACTCTTTTTTTTTGAGCAATCACGATTGCTTATTGTTCTCACTTGACAGTGTTGATGTCCTATGATTTTATTCCCCCCCCCCGCCTCCCTCTGCAGCACCACCGTCGGCCGGCCGCCTCACGGTGCTGCTCCTACAGCGAAAACCGTCTCCAGGTTGCGTCACTTATTTGCCTACACACACACGCATACATACACGCACACACACACCGACACACACACACACCGACATACACACACACCGACATACACACACACACCGACATACACACACACCGACATACACACACACACATACACACACCTACACACACATACACACACCTACACACATATACACACACACATACACACACACTCGTGCTTGCACACAGACACAAACACACACGCCTACACACACATACCCTCACACTCACGCCTATACACAGACACAAACACACACGCCTACATACACACAAACACACACGCCTACATACACACAAACACACACGCCTACATACACACAAACACACACGCCTACATACACAAACACACACGCCTACACACACATACCCTCACACTCACGCCTATACACAGACACAAACACACACGCCTACATACACACAAACACACACGCCTACATACACACACACACACAAACACTCGTGATTGCGAAAAACGTAATTTGAATTCAAGATGTAAAAATTCAAATTATTATTATTATTTTTTAAGCTTCTTGCTGGCAGGATACAATGTGTTTGTGGACCGAATGCGGCTTGTGGACCGTAGGTTAGAGATGTATACATCAAAAACAATTGTACAAAAGTTACTGAATGAGATTGGAGACTGTTATTGAAAAAGATGGAGTTATTTACTTTTAGTGACGTGAAATAGTCCTTTTTGAAATTGGTTTTATAGAACCCGCAGATAAATCAATTCACAGAAACAAGTATGGCATTATAATTGCTCCATCTAGTACAGCGTCTTTAAAATTGTGTTCTGCGGCACCCTAGGATTCCATGGAATTAATTCACTTAAGCGTTCCACGAATCTTTAAAAAATATATAAATTAGTCACTTATAAAATCGATAAAAATAAGATTTGAACGAAGTTTTTAGTTAGTATTAGCAGAGAAAATATCTGAATAAATTGTTGATTAAAAACAGATTTATTTTTACTGTCACATTTCGACTTTCGACTATGTCAGTTCAAGAATATGAGACGTTAATTGAAACGACGTTTGATTCATCCTTGTAGTAGAAATTTCAATTAACGCTGCTATTGGAATTGTGGTGCGGCTATATATATATATATATATATATATATATATATATATATATATATATATATATATATATATATATATACATATATACATATATATATAAAACTATACTTAACACAAACATCAATTCCATGTTGACTCTATATAACTGCATATATGTGTAACACAATGTTCTGAATTTTTGTGTGAAACAAAATAAATGAATTTGTAAATAAAATATAGCAATAAACGTTTTAAACCTGGCTTCAGAATTCACCTTGTCTCCACAAAGTCTAATTTTTAAGTTATCTCCAGATATCTAAAACATTCATTAAATAAATACATAACGTTAAAATTTAAAATTTAAAAGCTATGTTGAAACGAGTTTTGTGAAATTTTTTTCAAACACTTTCTGTTCGATTTTGAAGTTCTCTTTTGAAGACATGATTTGAAATAGATTTCGGGTATTTATTACAAGAAAACTATTTTAAGAATTTTGCATTTATACTACTTTATTAGATAAAAACAAGGACGGATACAAAGGAGGGACGATGGGGCTCCCTTGAGGGGCTCTACCAGCAAATTTTCGACATTGAAGTTCTAAAAAAAAATTTTTTTTTTGACACTCTGCGAAGAATTTAAGGGTGCTCTCAACCAGCAATGTTCCGGAATATTTCAAACTTGAGGTTTTGAAACACGATTTTACACCATGTTTGGTAACGTTAGAGGAAGGAGTGAGTTTTAAGTTCTTTTCACTAGTAATTTATCGAAACTGTAGTTTTTAGAAATGCAATTTTAAACGATATTCGATTATGTTTGGGAACTCTCTGTAATTTTTTCGAAGATGAAGTTCTAAAAACACTATTTCGCCCCTCCCTTGAAGAATACCTGGATCCACCTTTGAAGAAAAACTAGGGGTTCCATGAAAAAAGTAGACTTAAATAACAGAATTTTTTAAAAAATACCAAGCACTTTTCATAATGCACTAAAAAGGACAAAATAACTTTTCTGGGTCAGAAAGGACAATTTAAGAATTCCTGTAGTTTTCGAAAATTCCAAGAAAAATGACACCACAAACGAAGAAAAGTGCGGCTCAAGTCATGAAGAGAATTTATTACCATTATTTAGCTTTCAATCATAACTTTAAGCGTTGAAACATGCATATTTTTCTTATTGGGAAAGTTTGGTTTGAAATGACTAGAACCGCACTATTCTTCAATTGTGGTGTTATTTTCTTGGAATTTTTCGAAAACTACAGAAATTTTTAAATTGTCCTTTCTGACCCAGAAAAGTTATTTTGTCCTTTTGAGTGCATTATGAAAAGTGCTTGGTATTTTTTAAAAAATTCTGTCATTTTATTCTTTTTAGTGTAAATGTATTTCAGAAATAGAATAATTTTACCCTCACGAAACTTCACCTTATTTTTTCAAATAAATGCTCGGTACTAAAAGGGAAGAAACCTATATATATATGTGTCAAAAACTTTAAGAAGTTGGCACTAAAATTTAAGCCTTGTTCCTCTCTAGGATTTATGCTTGCTAATTTCATGCTTGCTTCAGAGAAGCTTTGATTCAAAATTTTCATTATGATTGCTTTTAACATTACTGTTGCAAGGTGTACTGCCCAAAAGCGTAGTGGCAACAGTTGGAAATGACGCAATGGATATAAGGCAGTACGAAAGAGCTAAAGCTTCCTTTTTTACGCATATCATCTCGCCTTGCGTGCGTGGCTGAAACAGCCTCTCGAGTTTCGTTCAAATAGTGAATGTAAAGATGGCCCTTTGGAAGGTTAAGCGCAGATAAATGTTCCTCGCTAAGATGTGAAGTCTCGGCATCACATAAGTGAACAAAGAAACTATCAGAATCTTCTGCCAGACTAAATTCATCGCTGTGTCGGAAGTAGAGGCCCCATGGACCAGACCTGGGAGCTAATGAACGCATCGGATGGTCGGAAATTGTAAGTCTTGTGGCCCGTGAAAATGGTAGCAGGAATCGGAGTTCGGGGGGGGGGGGGAGCTACCGGCAGCGGGCAAATTCTCAAATCATTCAGCCTACGCTAGATCTTTGAAGCAAGGTCGAATTGGTGCCTTTTATACAGCGTGTGAGATTTTTAGTGTTTGATGCCTCGTCGTAGAATTCAACCCCTGTGAAGTAATGTTTTAATGTATTACATAAGAACTTTTTAATTTGTGCAAATTGTGGTATTATGTTGTCATAGGCTGATGTTATTTTAATGTGTGTGAAATGCAAATTTCATATTAGTTAATTTTAAGCAGAGAGTTATTTGGGCTTGGTGCTTTTGTAAATATATATAGGCAGAAACTCTGGCCGTGTGATAACTAATGTATTTTAACTTTTATTAGGGGTTATTTTTAGAGTTAGTATTTGATCAAGGAGTAGTTTTAAATTCTTTTAAAAGCACTATTCTTGCAATTGTATTTGTGTTATAATGCTGCATCTTAACCATGCCACCTAGTAAGAATAAAGCTGTTTCTTTCTTTAAAGAATTGTAATTAATGTGATCTTGGGTATGTGTTTTGGTGTTTCGCGTACTGTACGTTTCGACAGTACAAAGGCAACAAAATTTGTAACAATGGGTTTTATATTTAAACATTTAATAGGGAAATTTGCTGTTTTCCATCCTAACTGAAATAACAATTTTAGAATTTTAATTTTTCAGTGCTAAGTTGTTCCTTAAAATTTAAAAGCTTAAGCAAATCATTTAGTGAAATCCCGAAGTCTCTAAGTGGTCTAGTTGCAGAGCTATAAGCAAAACCAGAACTCAGATTTCTCCGTGACAATCAAGCCAACTATGTATAATAATAGTGCTTAAAAAAGTTTAAAACTTTTCAAAGAAATTAAAAACTCTAATGGAAGAGTATGAAATAAGAAACAATTTTTTTAAGCATAATTCTAGGTGTCTCACTCTCCCCAGCGTCCCTTACCTACTCTTAATGTCCTTGTTGACAATCCTTTTCCATTCGAATTCCCACACAATAATAAGAACTATTGCCCTGAAAGTACCCTGCTGTTCCGGAAGCACTAATACCAAGGATGAATGGAAAATAGTCGCTCGATGATGATGATTGATCATCTTGAGATGACCCGATCATATGTCATTTCATAATCAATAGAGATGGCCCTGTCACATTTTCATCTTATCAGGTTTGCCGCGGAATTTGATTGCTAGTGACATATTTCTGTGCCTGAAAAGTGAAGCATTCTTTTGTAAATAGAAATGAATGAAATGTTTGAAAATTGAGATTTATATGCAGTGCTGGCCAAATTATTACACTAAAGAGTTTTTTTGTTTTTGTTTTTTGTACACTAACTTTACTAAAAATACTATTTATTTTACTATTAAAGTACAGTACATACTGTACACTGATTATTACGTTACTTTAGCATAATTTAATGTTTGCAGGTGGCAGCACTGTCTGCTTTGTTTATTTTCTTTGTTTATCTACCTACCAGGAACATATCAGCTTAAACAGTTCACTAGTTCTTTTTATTAGTGTGTTCTGTTATATTTAAAGTTAGTTTTAGGTAATTAGTGAGTATGTGTATGTGAGTATATATAATAGTGAGTATAAACACGTTTTTACCTCCTTTTTTAAAAAGTTAAGAAATGGTGTAAACCTTGTGAAAAGTATTCAAAAAAGTCGTAAAATGCTCATCAAGAACAAGGGAATGCGTACTAAATATTAGATAATTATTTCACTGTTCGTTAATGTGTCTATAGTCATTAAAGTCTATAATCAATAAAGAATTTGCTTTTAAAACAGTCTTAGTCTAATAATTTGGCCAACACTGTATATAAAAAATACTTAATTTTCATTTATCTGTACTGTTAACAATGCTTACAATGCACAATTGTTTATTCATGTTCTGTAAAGATAGAAAGAGAGAAAACGCGGAACTTTAAAAATACAAAAAAAAAGGGGGGGGTGGGAGGGCAGGGTAATATATTTAAATTCCATTTCTCTTTGTTGTGTCTACAGCTAAGAATATAAGTGTAATAAAATCATTAAAAAAATTTAATTCCTTAAACAGGTATGAGAGTAGTACAGGTATGTACTCTTAATAAGGCTGAGTTACAGTAACGAGGGTGCTTGGCGATATTGGAGATAAATAATGGAGTTGACGTATCATTTGTTATTGCAATGGAATTTTAATAATCTTTTAATGGCTTCTTTATTTATTTGGCCTAATATTTAAATTTTAGTGGAATGTTTAATGATTTCTATTGCCTTAATTTTTTTTTTTTTTTTTGGCGGAGTCCTTACATTTTCATGGAACTTTTGTAATAACTGCTGCATCAGGATTTTTAGCCTAAGCAACAATACAAAAGATTCAAATGCAGTGCCCTACATAGCACCCCCGCACCCACCGCGGTGCGGTGGGGGTGGGGGGCGTCTGCAAAAGGTATGAGGGCGTACGCTCTGAAAAAATAACAACTATATTTAAAAAAATGTTATGGGGGAGAGTGGGTGCACTTATAAATTTTACGGTGAGGGGGGGGGGGTACGCTCTGAAAACATAATTCTATGTTAAAAAAGTCTTAAGGAGGAGGGTAAAGTACACTTATAAATTTTCCGGGGGAGGGGGGTTCTGCACACCGAATTCTATGTACGCTACTGTTCAAAAGCTTGATTTTTTTCTTATGTAATCAATGGTACTGATTTTATACATCACACTCGTTGGAGGACTTGAAAAAGGACACAAGGATATGAATATTGAAACTTCATGATGAATTTTTCTGTTGAGTGCGCAAAACTCAAAAAATCTTTTTTGTTTTGTTCTTGCATTGCGGATGTATTAGAGTTCTATCTGTTTTCCTGCTTTTTTCTCTTCTTGTTTTATCCGCTGCATTTCGTTTGCATTCTAAAGATAACTTACACATAGTGCTCAATCAATTGCAGAAAAAATTTCTGGGCTATTAAACATTAGTATGAATTTGAAATGGAGTTGAAGAAAGGTATTACGTGTTGAAATACTACAGTAAAACCTCGCTACAACGCTATCCGATACAACGATAAATCCCTCTACAACGATAATATTTCGTGGTCCCGGTGAACTCGCATAGGAATTAATGTTATCCTCCTCTCAATATTGCGATATTCTCTACAGCAATGAACCCCTGTAAAGCGATGTTTTTTTAAGTTTTCAATCCCTCTTTATTACGATAATTTGGTTTTCAAGTACAGTAAAATCCTGAAAGTAACCCCTCCTATTTTCAAAAAAAAAAAAAAAAAAAAACTTAAAACTTTATTTTTTCTTTAAAAATGGTTAGCTCTAAGTTTCGCGCTACATTTTAAACAATGCGTTTCCAAAATAACGTCGCGCTGGAGATAGTTTATTTTTACAAGTCAAAACAAAAATGCACCTTCCAAAATAAATAAAAAAGCAGTACAATCGTATAAATTTCTTTTGCAACACATATGAACAAAAAGAAAAGGCGCCCTTGTATCAAAAGGCGTCTAGACCAATGGAATAAAGAGCTGAAAGCGTCCTTCCTCCCCCCCCCCTGAGATTGTTCTTTTATTTTGTTTAAACCACAGTGTTTTTTTTTTCTTTTTTGGGAAAAGAAAACATGCACATGGAGAGGGAAACTAAACATCTAAAAATGCTTGCCAAGTAAAAAAACAGATAATGTTCATTTTTCTTTTTTTTTTTTTTTTTTGAGTGAGTGGCAAATGAAGATGATCCGAAAAGGTGTAACATTCCCATCTGATTGCGTCATCACTGTCACATGATCAGCGATGTTGATGATGGAATGAAGCAGGTTGATGCAGCTTAGAAATATGGATTATCTCAATCTACAGTTGCAACGTTCCTCAAGAAGAGGAAACATATTGAAGATGCTGTGAGATCAAATTCAGTTAATCCCAAGCGAAAACGACTAAAAGTCGCGACTAATGAAAACATTGATGCTGCCATCCTGAAGTGGTTTCAAGACATGAGGGCAACAAATATCCCAATA
This sequence comes from Uloborus diversus, assembly GCF_026930045.1. NCBI lineage: Eukaryota > Metazoa > Arthropoda > Arachnida > Araneae > Uloboridae > Uloborus > Uloborus diversus. Next base: position 163,003,524 of record NC_072737.1, on the reverse strand, counting down.
AATGGACCCTTATTATGTGCACAAGCACGGAAATATGCAGCAATGCTAGGAAACGAAACTTTTAAAGCTAGCAATGGTTGGCTAATGCGTTTTCGGGATCGCCACGGAATCACTTTCCAGGAAATTCACGGAGAGAAAAATCTGCTCCGATGAATGAGGCAAATGCCTGGAGACAAGAGAAGATGAAAGATATTCTTCAAAAGTATGCATCAGAAGACATTTATAACGCTGATGAAGCTGGACTGTTTTTTCAACTCCTCCCTGATAGAACATTGGCGTTTAAGGGTGAAAAATGTCACGGCGGGAAGAAATCAAAACAAAGATTGACTGTTCTTCAGTGTGCCAATAGTACAGGAAGACATAAAATTCAACCTCTTGTTATCGGCAAATCTTTGAAGCCAAGGTGCTCCAAGAATGTGAGAAGTCTTCCTTTGGAATATAAATCCAATAAAAAGGCTTGGATGACGTCTAAATTTTTTTCTGAATGGTTGCTGTTGATAAGGAAAAGAAGAAGATGAGGAAAAAAAATTGCATTGTTGATTGATAATTGCTCCGCTCACACCTCAATTCCAAAAGTAAAATGCGTTGAAATTGTTTTTTTTTCGGCCAACTGCACTTCCATATTGCAGCCACTCGACATGGGCATAATTAAATGTTTTAATGGATGCTATAGGAAACGTTTGGTAGAATCGATACTTCTGGGGATTGAAAATAAAGTGGAAGACCCTTTTAAAGCTGTAAATGTTAAGGACTCATGTGACTTTATTGCTGGAATTTGGTGGGCAGTAACAGAGAAAACCATTCTGAATTGTTGGAAAAAGGCCGGTTTAAGTGTCTTAGAAGATAAAATGTTATCTGATTGTGATGAAAATTCCTCAGACTGTGATATTTTATATGATCAGGAAATAGTTTTGAATCTCCAAACATCTGTGTCCCAACTCGAGGAAAAAACGGGCAAAAAATATGGAGTGAACGTGGAGGATTATTTGACAGCGGATGACGATCTTACTGTTTTCGCAGGAGTTACTGATGAAGAAATTCTCTCTGAAATTACTGGTGAGATGGAACATAGTGGAGAAGAAGACGATGAGGAGGAAGAAGAAGATGATGATGATAATACGAGTCCATCACAATCCTTATTGTCGACCCAGGAAGCACTTCAATCAGTCAAATCTCTGCGGACATTTTTTTCAAGTCTTCCATCCACAAACGAGGATCATTTTCGTGCTTTGGACTCAATGTATACCTTGTTGGTTGAAGTAACAGTCAAAAAAGTGGCCAAAAAAAAAAAAAAATTTGGATTTTTTTCAATAAAAACGGGTTTGAGGTACGTTCACGAGCTCATTTTCGGAATTTATTTCAATTGATAGCAATATTTAATCATAATTAACACCTTGCCAATAAATGTATTACAAATATATTATATATAAAAACATTTACACCTAGGTAATGCATATACTATAACATTTAAATAAAAAAAAACCTATTGTATTATCAAAATATATAGGCCCTCGATATAAAAATATATCCCTCTACAACAATATATTTCTTTGGTCCCCAAAATATCGTTATAGCGAGGTTTTACTGTATATGATAAATTGTATTGTGTGGTGCAATACTACGTGGCGAAAGGTACTGTTTGTTACACTACAACATGGTAAAAGGTAACTTGTGTTGCAATACAAAATGATGAAAGGCATGGTGTGTTGCAATACTATATGATTAAATATATTGTGTGTTGAAGACTATATAAAGAAAAGCATTGTGTGTTGCAATACTAAATGATAAAAGGCATAGTGTGTTACAATACTACATGCTAAAGGGTATTTTGTGTCGCAATGCTACACGAAGAAAGGTCTTGTGTGTTGCAATACTACATGAAGAAAGGTCTTTTGTATTGCAATACTACATGAAGAAAGGTCTTTTGTGTTGCTATACTACATGAAGAAAGGTTTTGTGCGCTGCAATACTACATGAAGAAAGGTCTTTTGTGTTGCAATACTACATGAAGAAAGGTCTTTTGTGTTGCAATACTACATGAAGAAAGGTTTTGTGCGTTGCAATACTACATGAAAAAAAGGGTTGAGAGTTGCGGTAAGTACTACATATTTTTTCCAGATACTTTTGAACGACTAATAGGATAGAAATGACATTTAGTTTACAAACTCTGTCGTTGAAAAACTTATATACAACCTCACAAGAACAAGTAATACTGATTTTATTTTGAAAAACCATGTTGATTGAGTTATCGTTGGTCTGTGTTGAACAACAATGACCTATTTTGTGTCATTGAAAGAACTAATTCTAAAATGGCTAAGAGTCATATAAAAAGAGAAACAATAAAAAATGAAAATATATTCACCTTTCATTAAATTTTGGTAATTCTGTATAAAGTTAACGAGTAATGATTATAGTTTGTTCTGACAAAAAATGTTTAGTTTAAAAGTAAAACATGTACATGGTGGAAAAAAAACAGCTTTTAATAACGCTTTTAAACAGATGACTTAATCCAAGGAAAGCCTAAAAAGCCTGTATTATTTGAAAATTTTCCGGTCGAAAATCCACAAAACGATACTTACTTTAACTCATGATTGAAATTAATTTGTTAACTTAAAAAAATTAACTTAATTTGCTACTGCTGTTCACTTTTGTTCCAGGAAATGAACTATATAGCTTGTCTCACCAACCAAATTACAGGCAGTTATCAAAATAATGGAAACATCTGTGAATAAAGTGACATTTTTGAATGAGCTCCGTACGTAATAAAGAATAAAACTAGATATCTGTTTTTATTTTTATTTTTTTAAACAAATAGCAATGTACATATTCTGGTAGTATATGGTGGATTAGCTGAAGTTCTGCACGTATTGGATTTTTTTCAAACGCGTGAAGTATCAGACCGCTCAAATTTTAAAACAGGTCAAATTGTTGGAGCGCGTCTAGCTGAAGTACGTGTAACTGAAACATCTCAACTTTTTGGTGTTTCTAGAGGTACAGTATCTAAAGTCGTGACAGCATACACGCTGCGCGTAAGACAAGCTCGGCAAAGCAAAATAGTGGACGGAAAGAGAAGCTTAGTAAAAGAAACCGACGGTATTGAAGAGGATTGTAATGTCTAAAAAGCAAACAATATCAGCAAAAATAAGCAGAGAACTCAATCATCATCTGGATTCACTAGTGTGAGTGATTAGAGTCAGGAGGCACCTTTATCAACTGAACGTTTATGGCAGAGTAGTGAATCCCAACACACGTGTCACAGAGTGTTTCCATTATTTTGATAACTACCTGTACAGCAAGCGTAATAAAAGCTAATAACTTCAAGTACGGGAGAAAATAAGCTTTTGAAAACATTTTTTAAACTGATGATTTAAATCGAGACAAATCTCGAAAACCTGAATGGCTTGAAAAGTTGCAAAAGCACGAAACCCACTATGTATATGGGTTTTTTTAATTCAACCTTGAAATTAATGTGTAATTTTATTAGGAAAACTAACTTTTCAACTAATCTAATTCACTTTTGTTTTTGTCAACAATTAAAAGAGCATGTCCCACCTACGCAGGACAGAGTAAGTATAATAAAAGCTGTTAGTATTAATAAAAAAGATTCATCTTATTAATAATAGTTTTATGTCAGCTGATTTTTTAAACACAGCCCTAAAAGCAGAAATCACTCGATAAGAGAAATTCTGCTTTTTATCTATTAAGGGCGTGTTAACTAATCGATGGTTTAACGCCCCATTTCTTCAAGAGAAGAATCCCTTGGGGATTAATGCGTTCATTAATCACTGTCTAACTTCAAAGACGCTCAAGCTGCATTATTATCGTCATTTAAAAGAAAGTATGAAAATAATTGTGGCGGACGGCACAGCTGTCTGTTTTCTTCCTAAACATAGAGAGTTTCTTGTTCTTTCTCGTTCAGAAATGCAAGTCTAATAGATTTTTTACAATGGGAGTGTTTCCTTTAGTCAAAAATACTACTTTTAGTTACTGAAAATGATAGAATAAACAAAATAAAATAAAATGACATGGAGCCAGAGAGCACTTTTATTTTCCCAACATTTAATTTTTTATTAATTATTTTAAAATTTCCGTTTGTTAAAACAAAATGTTTCATCGTGTGTCGTCACAAGTGAAGACTGCCATCTTGAATTGGAGCCCGTGGTTTTCTTTTTTGGCTAGGTATCGCCCTTTGGTGATTTTTCACTGCGAGCAGTTATTAGCGGAACGAGAATTGTTAGTTAAATAAAATATATTCATTTGGCGAAGTTTGGTATTGTCCTGCGATTTGATTACTTGGGTCATCAGCAGCGAAAATAAAAACAGTGAGTGAACGTCTTTTAAGATTATTTTTTCATGAGAGAAAATAAGTCGAAATTAAGAAAAAAAAAAAAAAAGGAACTAACCTCATGGCCACACTCTTTCAGGAAAAAATGCTTTTGAAAAATGGGAAACATCCTAATTAGATCCGCACGCCACTGAAATTGGATAAGATGTTCATTTGGAACAGAACGAGCTTACTTTCTCGTACACCAACATTGATTTTGCCATTTCGTGCACCAACTGTGTGATTTTGTTCACCTGTTTTATTTAATTTGAAATTCAGAGCGGGAAGAAAAAGGAATTTTGCTTTTGTATACTCATCTTTTACTCATACGAAAATAAAATTTAGGAAAGATGCTTAAGGGAGTATACTGTCCGATCATCACGAAGAAAGCCATCGCCGAAATGTCTGCGCCTGTCTACTGCTATAGTAACGAGGCGCGTCTCATTTTTCCAAGGGAAGCTTAATGTTGGTAAGACTCGCAAGACTGCACAAAGGCGAGCAGACGAGTAGCGAAATGGCGCCAAAAAGCCTTCCTGATAACCCTTGCAGAAAATGAACGAAGTCCGTTTCTATGACAGTACACGGGCTCAGACTTGACGGCGGGAGCTTTTCTCGTGAAAGCCAGACAGTAGTATTCACTTCATTTTAATATATATGTAGCAAGTAAATAACATCGCTTCTGCCGATGACATCACAAAAGATGAAATGCCACTCAGTGTTGCCATTCACGGTCCAAAATATTTAATTCGCATCTTTACTCACGTGCATTGGCAAAGATATGGTTGATAGCAAGCGTAAAGCACAATTGTAATTCGCTTCTTGATTATCATAACGTGGAAATGCGGTAGAAAGATGCGCCATAGTGCATCATTTGTGACGTCATAAAGACCACACCTTGTTTGAAGAATCGGACATTTTAAAAAAATAATTTAAAAATAACTGTTGGGAAAATAAAAGTATTTTCTGAGTCCATGTTATTATTATTATAATTATTATTATTATTTTTTTTTTTTTTGCTTATTATATCGATTTTAGTGACAAAAAAGTACTACTTTTGACTGAAGGAAACAACCCCATTGTTGTAAATGAAAAAAAAAAAAAAAAAAAATGGTGATTTAGCAAACAGATTTTCATACTTCGAATGTCAGCATATTCATTCATTCTAGATTAATTAATGTCAACAGTTACATCAATCGTAATTGAGCAAGTCGAAGATTCACGAAATTGTTTTATGAAAAATAAGTAGGTAGCAGAGTAAGGGGCATATGTGAACAATTTTCGTCAGTTCTTTATTTTTCAAAAAATATTATCAATTTCTCAACGCAAAAGTGTCCCTATGATTGAATTAACTTTTCTTTGTGTCATGAATTTTTCGGGGATTTTTTAAAAAATTATTTCTATACTTTATACTATGGAAAAAATTTATACTTTATAGTATAGAAATAATAAAATAATAAATAACATAAATATATAATAATAAATAATAAGCTATAGGGGCACATGTTAATTAAATAATTAACATGTGCCCCTATAGAGGGGCGAATATGAACACGGGTGAAAAGTGCAGGAGAAGCATAACGTTTTAGAGGAAAATTCTTCAATATGAAGCATATACCAAAATTGCCAATACGTTGAAGGTACTACCTCAGTTTCAATTGTACAGTAAATAATGTTCCCCTAGGGAAATATTTTTTTTCCGATTATGTAACTGCTCACCGTCAAATTCTAAAGCCTCGTAGCCTGTTCTAATCGCTGAATAGACAAGAAAAAACTAACATGACTACATAATACAAAAACTTTATATTATGTAAGGGTTATTCTATATCTATTTTGCTTTTAAGCGTCATACGTTGTTTGATAGTCTATTTAAAAATGATTTTGAGCTTCGGTTTTTAATTAAATAAATATATTTTTTCTTTTAATTTCCAGTGAGTATCACATAACACTAAATTATTGACTTAATTAAAAATTAAATTAATTGATTATTTTAGTAACAAAAAATTTTTAAAATAAAAACAGTAAAAATAAATAAATAAATGCCAAATAATATTAATAACAATTAACAATAAATTTACCAACTAATTATAAGAAAACAATAATCATAAATATTTACACATTTTTTAACACCTACAATACTCAGTGTCCCATCGTCTACTTTAGAGCTAACTCGCAAAAATAAAGAATTATTAATTTAATAAAAAAATTTAAACATTGTCATACATTTCCTTGAATGTTCATACAATGGTTCGTAATACTAGTTAGATTTAGATTAGCAGTTAGTTTTTTAAATTTTATTACGAGAAAGAAACAGTGAAAAAAGTTTTTCAACACGTGCTAAAACAAAGAATTTGCCACCACAGACACATAAACTGACTCATTGCTCTAAATAGTCCAAGAGGAACAACTGGTACTGTCCTTATTTGAGAATTTTTCCCCATTTTTTGCTTGAAGCGATCTTAGTAAAACACACTATGTTCACATGTGCGCCTTGTTCACACTAGCCCCCTTTTCCCATACTAGTTGTTTTTATCTTTTGCTTGTAGGGAATGCCGGACAAAGTGAAATAGTTAAGATAACTTATCTTTTTTGAAATGAAAAATAAAAAAAGGAAAATTGGTGTGAAAATTGCAGATTATAAGGAAAAAACAATGCATTTTATCTTAAAACTTGAATTGAAACATTATTTTAAATTTTGGCATTAAAAGTTCAGAATAATAAAAGTTCAAATAAAAGTGGGAAAACTTGATTTTTACTTTCTTCTATATATAGAAAAAAGTATTGGATTCGTGCAAATTTTCGAATTTAGAATTTTGACGGATTCGAACGTTTTGAGGTGTGCTTCGACCATTTTTGGAAAATGTCTGTGTGTGTGTGTCCGTGTGTGTGTGTCACGTCTGTGTGTGACCAGTTTTTTGTAGCCGCTCTACAGTAAAAACTACAACTACCGCATGAAATCGAACTAAATTTGGTACACATATGTGCCGCTATGTGAACTTGTGCCCATTGGTTTTTGGCGCGAATTCTTCCAATGGGGTGGAGCAATGGGACGTTTTTTGAGTTATAAGTGCCTGCTATTCCCCAGCAAGTAACTGTCGAAATCAAACAAAATTTGGTCCATATGTTGCCCCTAACAGGTACAAGTGCTGATTCAATTTTGGTGTCAATAGCTCTAACAGGAGTTGAGCTGTAGAACATTTTTTGTTGTCAATTGTGACTGCTGTATCTCAAGAAATAATGAACGGAATCAAACAAAAAATTTATCGACAAGTAGCCCTAGAGAGTATAATAGCTGTTTTTATTTTGGTGTCAAAAGCTGAAAAGGGGGTGGCGCAATCGAATGTTCTTTTTTTCCATTGTGAGTGCCCTATCTCAAGAAATAATGCTACGTTCTGGCTGAAATTTGGAATAAATGTGAATCTATTTGTAAATAGGCGTTGTTTCAATTTTGGCGCCAATCGCACCATGGGGGCTGATTTCTTTTTTTTTTTTTTTTTTTGTGTAAATAAAAATAGCTTTATAAATGCAACAATAAGAAAGATAAAGTGTAATATTGTCGTCTGCTTATTTCACGTGATTTTATTTTTTGGGAAATAATCGGAAATGTTATCGCAATGATTTAAAATTTTTAACTGTTGCCATCTTATGTTTGTTAACAAATTAAACATCTAATTAATTCAAGCAAGGCTTTTAAAATAACTTTCAAGACGTTCTTTGCTTTACTTTTGCGAGAATTCAGGAATTCGGACGGTCGTCAAGTTTTTGTGTGCATATTTTTTTTTGCTGGGAATATTGCATTCTCTTCAAGCATAGATAGGGATCAGAATTCGCAAGAAAGATATAGAAGAAAGTTTCGTGATGGCCACAACATACTAGTTTTTTCATGCAACAAAGTGAGAAATAAAACTTTTATCTAATGAAATATTTCATATTTGATTATTTAAACTATTTTGGAACCATGAGTAAAATAATGAATGAATAAATGAATAGATAATGAAAGAAGAACCGAATAAATGAATAGACTAATGTAGGAGAAAATAAAGAGTAAATATAAAAGCGAATGAATGAATCAATGCGTGAGTTTTTAAATGAAGGAGTTTAAACAAACCAATTAATAAATGAATGCATAAATGATTTCATAAAATATTGAATAAGCAAACGAGATGAATTATTACACTTTGTCCCATCCACTTTGCCCCGTATTCACTTGACTAATTGAACAAAACATTAAAAACAATAGTAATAATAGATAAATAAATACTGCACTAAATATTAATAGGGCTAAATTAACATTTAAAACGTTAATGACAATAACTATATAGTTTTATAATTGAAAAAAAAAATAATTTGAATTTTGTCCTCTTGAATTCAAATTATGTTTTTCGCAATCACGAGTGTGTGTGTATGTAGACGTGTGTGTTTATACGTTTGTGTGGGTTTATGTGTGTTTGTGTGTAGGGGGTATGTGTATGTGTGTAGCCATGTGTGTTTGTGTCTGTGTGCAGGTATAAGTGTGTGTATGAGTGTTTGTGTTTGATGGGGAATGTGTATGTGTGCGTAGGCATATGTGTTTGTGTCTGTGTGCAGGCATGAGTGTGTGGGCAGTTGTGTGTAGGTGTGTTTAGTGTATGTGTAGGTGTCTGTGTGTATGTGTTTGAATATGTGTTTGTGTATGTGTGTGTAGGTGTATGTGTGTATGTGTTTGTGTGTGTGTGTACGTGCGTGTATGTATGCGTGTAAGTGTAGGATATGGACGCACAGATGGAGACGGTCTTCGTAATAGGAGCAGCATGGTGAGGAGGCGGTCGACGGTGGTGCTGGCAGAGGGTGCTGGTGGGAAAATAAAATGATAGCACGCCAAAACAGTCAAATAAGAACAATAAGCAATCGTGATTGCTCAAAAAAAAAAGAAACAATTTTTGATTTACAACAAAATAATACAACATGAATATTAATTTTTGAAAATTGTTTGTAATAGCATATGCTTTGATCTTCAGAAGTTAATTTTCCTGACTGGAATATACTATATGTGTTACTACGTGATTAAAATCTTACTAGATAAATGGCGCTCGAACAGAGTAAATATTTCACCATTTCACTTTGCACCTCTCTTTCACTTTGTTTCACATTCCCCAATATATATTTTAATGTCTTGTGTTTCGTTTCCTTAAGAATCTTACCAAATTTGTTATAGTAAAAGGTCCAACGTCAAATTTATACCCCCATCTGTTTTTTAAACAAAACCCAATTTTCATGCATAATTATGATTACTAGAGGAATATGTCGATGGCGAGTAACCTATGAAAATAGGGGCGGAGGGAGGGAAAACTCGCATCCGCTTCTTGAAGGATTTTTTTTTAAATACTCAAAAACTATTCACATGCGAGTAAAAGCATTCGTTGATAAATTACAACGCATGACAGTACTTTTAATATGGTGTTTTTTATTTTTATGTAGATGTAAAAAAAGTGCGGATGTATTTAATTTTAAAAATCATGATTTTTTTGAAAAACCAACTCCAATGCTCCTTCCCCTTGTTTTATTTTTTGGACACAGCAAAAAAACCTATAAATTACTTTTCCTTTTAGCTTGGACTCAGGTTAAAAAATCACGAACTTTGAAAGTAAATATCGCCGCACCTCACCTTCAGCTACTATAAAAATAACAAAAAGTTCTGTCTAGAACTAAACAAGCCTTCTTTCCCGTATACCCATACTACTTTCTAGTACCTGATCAATATTCTCAAGAATAGCTAAAATCGCAAATTTTTTCAAACATATTTTTTTAAATATTTTAAGCTGATTTCTAGGAATAAAATATTCCTTACTTTTCTTCAAAAAAACGAACAAATAAAATAGCAGCACCTTTTAAACAAAGCAGCTAATACACTTCTTTCCATTAAAAAAAATCTTTAACAGCTTTCAAAACGAAAAAAAAAAATAATAATAAGTTCATTAAAATAAATACATCATATTAAAAAAAATCGTTTCTTTTTCCCCTGTTGCCAAAATAATTTTTTAAATGAATTAATGCACTTACGAAAATAAATAAAAACAATAAAATGTCAACTTAAAGAAATAATTTTCACTGTCAAAAAAAAAAAAAAAATCTAATTTGAATTCTGAAACTTAATTCAAATTATGTTTTTCGCAATCACGAGTTGCGACAAGACCCTACTCATTAGAGTTATTGTTTCTGGAAATGGCTCCCCCCCCCCAAGCATGTCCCTCCTCCTGGTTGGTTATGTGTGTATAGTTGTGTGTGTGCACGCTTAAGTGTGTGTACGTAGGCCTGTGTATGTGTGTAAAGGCGCTCACGCGTTGGCGAGTGTGTATGAGCATGCGTGTGAAGGACATGGACGCCACCACTCAGCAGAAGTGGATTCCGGGGGACAGTGCTCAGGAACAGAGCAGCCGTGTCGCCGCCGGTTGGTGGTGGTGCTGCTGGTCCAAGCTGAAAAATAATCACAACGTCAAGGACTGTCAAATGAGAACAATAAGCAATCGTGATTGCACAAAAAAAAAAAAAAAAATCGTCTGTTCATATTTTTATGTAGAAACATAAATGACTTCGAGTTTATTCGCCGAAAACTGAATACCTAAATTTAAACTTTAGCGTGAAAATAAAAACAAGTCATATCAACAATAATTGTTTCACAGTTAAAACCATAGCGTCGGAGTCGCTGTCAATCTCATTTTGGGATAAAAGAGTCGGAGTCGAATATCCAAGAATCGGAATCAGTCATTTGTCCTCCGTGTATAAAATGTTTGCCAAAGCTACGAAGTCAGAGTCGAAGTCGGGGAGTCGGAGTGCGATTCATTGTCGGGCACAGGAGTCGGAGTCGGAGTCAGCTGCCGCTAAATTCTTGGAGTCTGAGTCTCGAGTTTGGCATCTAGAGCTATTTCCAACAAAATTTGTTTGAAGTAAATCCGCCTTCAAGTACGGATTCTACATTGACTTTCAGTTTCCCCGTAGGCGCTAATGTAGAGAGATTTGAACTGTTCAAAATTGAATGAAAAATTGTTCAAATCAAAAAGATAATTTATATACAAGTTTTTCATTAAAAGCTTTTTCCTACAAAGTTTGTTTGAAGCAAATTCGCCTCACAGTTCGGAATTGCCTTGAATTTCCCCGTAGGCGCTAATGTTAAATTTTTTTGAACTGTTCAAAATTGAACAAAAAATAGTTTAAATAAAAAAGTGAAAATATGGAAATAAGGTGTACTCGACGAGATCTTTCGAACAAAAAAAAGTTTGTTCGAATCGGACTATTCATTCAAAAGTTATTGGGGGGGGGGGGGGACGGCAAACAGACCGACCGACAGACATTTCCCCCCATCTCAATACCCTACTTTCCAATTTTTAATTTTTCAATATTTATTTAATTATTTTACTTATTTTTGATTTTTTTTTTGTTTTTTTGTTTTTCGCGATATTTTTAAGATGCATTAAGCTTTCTTTCAAGCTTTTTTCTTCTTTTTCTGACTTTTACTGGGAGAGTAGGCTAAAAGCAACTTTTTAAAGAAAACTTCATGTTTTTTTAATTCGTAAATGGACGATTTTACCAGCACGTTTATAGTTTTTGACACTTAAAACGAAAACCAGAAAAAGATTTAGAAAAAAAAAAAAGAAAAAGCGCACATAAAATTCAAAACAGATTTCCCTGCTTCCTGCCTTATTTCGATAGAACCCGACAGAAAAAACATTCCTCTAATCATAATTCTATTAGTCTAGTCAATAGGTAGAAAAAAACGGGCTTGCCTTACAAAAAATGGGGTCAAAGATTTTATTTTTTAAATTTGTGTATACTAGTGCCAATATGAAAAAACCAAGTTATCCAACACGAAAGACCTCGGAAGAACTTTTGGGGGCTGAAAACCCCCAAAAATTTGTGACTTTTTGTAGTATTTTCAAAATATCTCAAAAATGGTTAAAATTACAAAAAAACTTCCAAAGCAAATGTTAAAGAGGATTAAATTTCCTTCAACTTTTGTTATTACAACATTTTTGTAGCATGAAAAGCAAGCTAGTTACAGCTTCTTGAAAGTTACACTTTTTCTGAACCCCTTCAGCGAAGTGCGTGAAAGCGCATCGGATAACGGAGGAAAAATGGAGAAACGCCAGCAGTCTGACCTTGGAAATCATTTTTCTTTCACAGCTAAGGGTAAATGCCTCCGTTCCCTTTAATTTAAACAAAACACCCCCATTCCATCCCCCCCCCCTTTTTTTCTCCAAATGAGATGAATCGACTCAATAGCTACTCATGTTGGTCACTTCAGGGTTTGAGCGAGAGTATGTTTTATCAATTTGTGTGTTCTGAATTACAATTTTTTTCCTAGAAATGATTACGCCTGACCAAGGTATTTTTTTTTTATTTTTTATTATTATCATTATTATTTGCGAAATCAGTTTGCACGAATGCGAAATAAAGATTGTGAAGGAGATGGGAACAGAAAATCTTTAAAGATGCAGCGCAAAACGGCAAAATGAAGAACATCAGCGTTTTTTGAAGTTCTTAAAAGAAGTGACAATTCACACTGCCTGTCACAAATGCTATATCAATGAGCAATCAATCTCTTCCCTTGAAGTAATGGTTGAACCTAACATGTTAACTAAATTCCTTAAGAAAGATTTCTGGCAAATTATAACAAAAAGAATTGTCTTATTCTACTTCTTGAGACATATTTCGAAGAGTGTGGCATTGAAGTCAGACAGACTCAAGATGATGCCGACTCACTCACTTACTGCACTTTCAAAGGCAAAAGAAATTGAAAAGGTTGTTATAGTGAGCGAGAGGACTGATGACAGCTTTAGGACAGCCTTTCAGCAACTTGTTCTTTATAAAACCTGGAAGAGGAAATGCTTGTGATTTGTTTTTTTCCCCACTAAATCTTTTAAGTTTGACCCCAGCAATATTCTTTTCATCCATGCGTCTTGTGGGTGTGATACGACTTCGGCAATCTTTGACCAAGGCAAAATTAAGTTGTACAAAATAGTCGGAAAAAAAAAAAACCTCCTGAAATTAAGGAAGCTATTGAAGTATTTATGAACCCAATCTGTCATCATGATGCCTTCCTTAGCTGCAGCTGGAGAAAACATTTTGCAAATATTATACACAGGTGACGTAAAGTATTTGAACCTATCTTTGGATACTTTGCAATTTAATCTTTTTATAAAACTAGTATACAGGGCTAAGATAAATCTTGCAGGGCTACCTCCAACGTGCGGGGAGGGGGGGGGGTGGAATGCTGGACGTTATCACTCATATCGGTTCTACCACCAAATTCAAAGTTGGTTGGGCAACATAATTGATCCAGAGAAATGGGGTTGGGAACGCAGGACGCAAGGTCTAATGCATGTTGACACGAAAAGACATTCAGTTACTCAGAATCTTTTGAAGATTGTACTTTGTACCTGCAAGAAAAATTGTACTGGAGCCTGTTCTTGTCACAAGGCAGGTTTAAAATGCTCCAGCACGTGCAAACACTGCAGTGGCACAAATTGTGAAAATGTTGCAGAAATTTCATCTTTGGATGAGACTGTTGAAGAAGATAATTTGTTCCAGGAGCTTTTGGAATTACTGCAACAAGGAGATGAACAATTAAAGGACCACAGCTTCTTTCTACCCCCTACAGATTCTGAACTGGGGGAACCTGGACCTTTAAAACGGCTTCGAAGAAGATAAACAGCATATTTTGTTGTTATGTCTCTATTTGCTTTAAGGTCGAATGAATCTCTCTGTAATTTAGATGTATGTATTAATCTTCTACAGTTGGATTTTCATGCCTCAAAAAGTCAGTTTCTGCAGAATTTTTTCAAAGTGTTCATTACGTATTACTATTGTACCTTTATTTATTCATTTTTATGTCTATTGTTTGCTTATTATCACCCTAATATTTATTCATTCACATTTATATTCGAATATTGCATTTTCGCTTGTAATAGAATAGATGGTACGAATTATGTGCTTTAAATGAATGAGAAGATTTTGTAATTCAATTACAAACTGCAATATAAATCATATGTTATTGGAGTCTGACTGAAGACTACCTCTGTCAGACTAGAAATATTAGTTCGTGAGCGGTGAGGGAGGGTTTATTATTATTATTATTGTATCAGAGCATTGGATGCATGACTGTGTTGACTGTTTGCTTATTAGCTGCCTAATATTCATTCCCTCACATTAATATTTAAAAATCGCATCTTTGTTTGCAATAATTAGATTAGAATGTACGAATTATATCCCTCAAATGAATGTATATATTGTGTAATCCAGTTACAAACAACAATCTATCATCTATTATTGGAGTCTGATGAAGACTACCTCTGTCAGATCAGAAAAGTTAGTTCGTGAGCAGTGGGGAAGGTTTTTTTAAAAATTATTATCGTCGTATGTGCTTTAAATGAATGCGTATATATGTATTTCAGTTTCATAATACATTGTTCGTTTTTGGAGTCTAGTGGGAACTAATCTGTCAGCCAGAATTGCTACTGTGTCCAGCGGGGGGGGGGGGGGGGGGTGAGCAAGAAACTCAAACTACTCTAACTGTCGATAAACTCTCTGAAATTAAAGTTTCTATTGAAGTTCTAATAATTATGACGCCTTGCTTTCAGTGTGAAAGCTTTTTTTTTTCGGAGTGGAGGAAAACTGCCTATTTTCAAAGAGCTATAGCAAGCTTGTTATCTGTGCAACAAAAAAGTTGTAAATACAAAAGTTGTAGAAAATTTTATGTTCTTTAAACTTTACATTTAAAACTTTTTTCTAAGTTGAACCATTTCGGAGATATTTTGGAAAAACAAAAAAAGTCATAAATTTTTGTGGTTTTTCGGCCCCCAAAAGTTCTCCCGGGGTCTTTCGTGTTGGATAACTTGGTTTTTCCATGTCGGCAACAATATGTACAAATTAAAAAAATAAAATCTTTGACCCCATTTTTTGCAAGGTAAAATGTATCTATTGACTGGACTATATATGAAAATCGTGTTTTGTTGAAAAACAAATGGAGGTAAACATTTGCGGTGTGATATTTCACATAAGATTTGTCGTGGAGAAATTTTGTTTCTGATCGTTTACATTAGATAAACTTGAGCATCGTGTTTACTCATTGTACTTTTGAAGACTTCAACTTGCAGGCGATGTGGTTGGTACTCATTTTAGATTGCTAATGAATAATGATACGAGTTACGGGCACCCAAAGAAAAATTTTTGGGAGAGCCGAAACTCTAAGTTTGCTGAATGGAACTCCAAATGCTAATGAATAATGATACGAGTTACGGGCACCCGAAGATAAATTTTTGGAAGAACCGAAACTCGGAGAGTTTGCTGAATGGAACTCCAAATTTTGCCGATTGATGATGATGGTGTATGTTTCCTTCAGTCAAAAGTGTTGCTTTTAAGTCACTGAAATTGGTAGAATAAGCAAAAAAAAAAAAAAAAAAGAAATTAAAAATGGGCTCAGAAAATACTTATACTTTTCCAACGTTTAATTTTTATTTATTTATTTATTTTTTAATATCTGATTTTCAAACCAAAATGTTTCATCGTGTGACGTTACAAGTGATGAAAGCCATGTTGAATCGGAGCACGTGGTTGTCTTTTCTGGCAAGATATCGCCTTTTAAAGATTTCTTTTCACCACGAGCAATTGATTAGCGGAACGAGAGTTGTTCATTAAATAAAGTATTCATTTAGCGAAGTTTGGCAATGTCCTGAAACTTTATTCTGGTAACCTTAGCGATTTGCTCACTTATGAAGTCAGCAGCGAAAATGAAAACAACGGCTGAATGTCGTTTAAGATTATTTTTTAAGAGAGAAAATAAGTTTTTTAAGAGAGGAAATAAGTCGAAATTGAGAAGAAAAAAACTTATTCCATGTTTTTGACTACGCACTTTCAGATAAAAGCATTTTTGAAAAATGGGAAACAACTCAATTATGGATGTAGATAACATGTATTCTGTTATATATAACTGTAAAATGAAAACTGTTTAAAGAAACCTTTTTCAATGTAATTCTCAGATTATCCAACTGAATGAATACATTGTCCTCGAATAAGTCAAAATTGAGAAAAAAAGAAAAACTTACCCCATGTTTTTTACCATGCTCTTTTAGAAAAAAAGATAGTTTTGAAAAATGGGAAACAACCCAATTTTTCCGAATTGTCGGACAAAGTTTGCCTAATGATGATAGCTTTGAACAATGGAACTTATCCAAATTAAGATAATTTTGTCGAATCGTCAGACAAAATTTTCTGAATAAGGACATTTTGTGGAGGGCTCAGCGACATCCCGTGACCTCCCATCGGGGCGCCCCTGTGGTCGCTAGTGCTCTAATATAACTCAATTAAAGAGTGATTTCCTTCTTTTAAACCAGATTTTTGTTTTTCAAAGACTTTTTTTAATGGTTCAAGATCAAAAGATTCCTACTGGAATTACGCAAACTTACTAGTCTAACAACACGTTAGAGAAATTTAGAATTCATACAGTGTAGCTTCACAGCAAAATAAATCCAGAAGGCTTTCACACGCGTTTTTTACTTTCCAGAAGTTTAAGTGATCTAGAACAGTTACGACATTGTGCTAAAAAGTCATTACTTTCTCTTACAATTTTGCGAGCCAAGAACAAAATGTGAGGAATATTGCCATTTTGGCTGCGATCCACTTAAAAGTTATAGGCTTAAGTTATTTTCACTACGCCAGCAAGTTGAGACGAAAACAACAGCAATTTCTGAAAGTCATTCTTGCAGACATTATGATGCAAAGAGCAATGTTCCAAATCTTTAAATTCGCCAGACAGTCTTAGGTGCATTATTACGCCTTTTGCTTAATATAGAATTAAAAATAATATAATAATAAATGTGAGATGTTTTTTTTCCTCCGTGAATTCTTTCAACGTTTTGTTTATTTGGCAGTTCTTTCAGAATTACTCTTGGCAAGCGTTTTAAAACTGTAATCAGAATCTTGAGGTATATACAAAAAAAAAAGGCCGCAAGTGTTCTACGCTTAAAGAAAGTTAATGGTGAAAGAATATTCTTAAAAATTTAATAACGGAATTCGTATTGGTTGCTTGAAGGGGGTCCGGGACACAAAAATCGTCAAATTTTGCAATATTTTTCTGTCATTAAAAAAATTACTCCGTTTTTTCTGCTTAAAAGGACGTTTGAATCGTGTTTCTATCTTATATAGAACAAAAGAGGTTAATATTTTGTTGCCCGCACCTAACTAATGTGTATTTAACTTAAAAACTTTAATCACGTTTTTCTCCATGATGCAATTTTTCCCGATTTCTTGCATTCAAACTCTTATAAGTCAGGAACCAATAAAGATAAAGTAATGAAATTTGGAGCATGTCTTTTTCAAACAGTTTACTGTAATTTGTATTCGGCGATTTTGAAAAAAGCGTTTACGGCAAAAAATATGATTTTTAAAAAAAAAGTATTTTCGAATTTTTCGAAATGTTTCTTCAAATATTTTTTATTGTTTATTGAATCAATATTTTTAAAATCGCCGAATAAAAACTAAAACTTAGATATTTGTGCATACTTTTTGAAAAAAAAAATGGAAAATTGACCAACAATATTTTGAGTTATAGCAATTCAAAGCAATCCCAGTTTAAAAAAAAAATTAAAAAAATTTTTTTTTCTATATTTATGTTGTGATTTTGCTCATTAATTAGATTGTGAATCAGTGTAAAAAAATTCAAAACTCTAAAGTGTATAATAAAAAAAAATTCAAAATGTGTCCCGGACCCTCTTAAAGAAAATAAAACGTGGTTAGAGATTCAATGCAAATTCTTTCAAAATTTTAAAGTTTGTTTATCAATGGTTAAATGATGAGTCAAACTAAAAGGATCGGCGATCAACGCCGCCCATCGGTTGCCTAACCTATACACGGGTCCTTATGGCATACATGTACTGTGGAAGTTGGATTTCACACCAAATTACGGTTCAGTCGGAAAAGTGAAGCAGTGCACCCCAAATTGCCAGCATAGCTGGCAATTGTGGGTTGGGCTATTGGCAATTGTGGCAATTGTGGTCTGGCTAAATGAATACTTTATTTAACGAACAACCCTCGTTCCGCTAATAAATTGCTCGCGGTGAAAAAAAAAACATTCAAAGGCGATATCTTGCCAGAAAAGACAACCACATGCTCCGATTCAACATGGCTTTCATCACTTGTGACGTCACACGATTGCCAGCTGTAACCAGCATAGCTGGCAATTTGGGACAACAACAGCAACAGCAACATCGGAGATCAACATTTACAGCGTTCTATTCCTCTTTCTGCCATAGATCCCAAGATCTCATCCCCACATACTTACAATGTATTCGTTATTTTTAAATAAGCAACCAAAAATATAACATCCGCCTTTTTTTCGTGGTCAAGCTATAGCAGGGCTGTGGAGTCGGACTTGTTTTTTGGTAACTCAGTCGGAGTCGAAGGTTTAAAATTTCAAGAGACGGAGTTGGTAATTTTCTCTCAAAATTCGCAGCTCTGCCAATATTTGCGGAGTCACAGCCGGAGTCAGACTAATTTTGGTTAAAGGATTCGGAGTCTCTGAAAATCCTGGAATCGGAGTAAGATATTTTTCCTTCGACTCTGCAGTCCTGGATGGTAGGGAACTTTATTTTTTGTAAGCACTATGGTTAAGGGAAAAGCCTTTCAACATTAACATTGGTTTTGCAAAGGATTTTAAAAAATAAAAAAAAGAAGAAAATCATAATACTTCTCTACATACACGATTGAAAATTTCTGGGTTTTCAGATACAACAGAGGCATAATCAAATGATCTGACTCTTGAATGACTTACATATGAATATCTATGATTGAAAAGTGGTTTTGTCAAATCTAAACAAATTTTATCAAAAGTTTGACTCTGTGCATTATTTATAGTCATTAGGAAGGCTAATCTAACAGGAAATTGTTCACGTTTGAATTTAAAAGGCACGTTACTATCAGATAAAATAAGTGGTATTCGAGGATAAGTATCAGTGTTATTATTAGCATTTTTTTAAAATACAATAGTATTTTTCTCCAGTTTTATTACTATCAGTGTTAGTTCAACTCTTTTATCCAGTAAAATGCATGATTATACCGGAAATATGTTTAGAAACACTTACAGAACTCACTCGATTTGCATTTCGCGGTTCACGGCGTGCGTTCGTGTGCCTAGTCCTAGCGTTAGCATTTCTGACCGATCAGCGTTTAAATCTTTCATCTAAAGACTCCCAAGCCCACTGCCCTCTTCTTTGTAAATTATGTTTAAGTGATCGAAAACACTCATTCTAAAATCAAAATTCTAACGCTAGAAGCGAGTCTGCAGCACTTGATTTGATTTGATTTGTAATAACACACATTGGGGTATATAGCTATTCTCAGCGGAGAATCTTTTTCCATATTTTATTTCCAGTACAATACACATGAAAGATGTACATTGCATAGAAATAAAAGAACAACCAGGGCTACTGGCGGGAATCGAACCCGCGCCTCTCTGCTTACAAAGCAGTTGGTGAAACCACTCGGCCATCGAGGCCCCAGCACTTGTAAAATGTAATCAACGATCGTACGTAAACAAAGCGGATCATTGCCAACGGAGAGAAAGAAATAAAGGCTCGTTTTGCGCCACGCATAAGCGTTATATATTGTCACGATGATTTAAATAATCACAGAGAACGTTTAACTAAACTAGATATTTTATTAGCTTGCCGCAACTCGCAGCATGGAAGAACTAGAGAACTGCCCACAACTCGTGAGGTTCCCGCTTTTATATGAACGTAGAACATTCTAGAACATTCCGTTGGAAAGTGAAAGAAACTTACAGAACATTTTGAACACGGTGTAAATAAAAGCAATTTAAAAGTCCAAACACTGGAATGTCACAGCCGGGACCAGATCCTGGCTCCTACCTGCTCGAAGCCCCGCGCGCTGCCAACCGAGCCACACTGATTAACGTTTGCGCGGCATTACTCTCCTCTTAAAAAGACTGCGTCGCGCTGTCTAGCTGTTTTTTCAACGAATCTTAGTTCTGGAACGGGTCAGAGGTCCTTTGGACGTATCTCTTTTGTCCGAAGGAGGAACATCTTGGTTGCTGTTTTCAATTTGCTGGTCTGGGTCATGAAATTGTTTCATCCGTAGTACATGAACGACATCTCTTTTTTTTCTTCTCCGCGATACAGGATCAAAATCTTGCACTTCGTAAGTCACATCTGATAAACGGCGTAAAACTTGATAGGGACCAAAGTACCTTCTTAAGAGCTTTTCGGAAAGACCAACTTTTCTAATTGGAGTATAAACCCACACGAGATCTCCTGGGGAATACATTACCATTCGATGTTTAGAGTCGTAACGTCGACGGTCTTTATCTTGAGCTTTCAGAGTTCGTATTCTAGCTAACTGTCTTGCTTCTTCAGCCCTGACAATCATTTCAGAAAGGTAGTTGTCGTCCACTTCATCTGGACAGAATGGTAACATTGTATCCAGCGTTGTCTCAGCTTCACGACCATGAAGTAAGTAAAAAGGGGTAAAACCTGTCGTCTCCTGTTTAGCCGTGTTGTAAGCAAATGTCACGAATGGTAAGATTTCATCCCAGTTCTTCTGCTCTATATCAACATACATGGATAACATGTCGGCCAATGTTTTATTGAAGCGTTCGGTCAATCCATTAGTTTGAGGATGATATGCTGTTGTCATACGATGATCGATGTTACACAGTTTGGCTAGAGATGAAACAAGTTTGGATTGAAAGACTTTTCCCCGATCAGTGATAATTACTCGAGGAGCTCCATGCCGCAAAAGAATTTCTTCGAGCACGAATTTTGCTATTTCCTCTGCTTCAGCAGTTGGTAAAGATTTAGTTACTGCAAAACGTGTCAAGTAATCCGTACAGACTATAATCCACTTGTTTCCGTCAGCGGATTTTGGAAATCGTCCCAGAAGGTCAATCCCAATGCGATGGAAGGGGGCTATTGCTGGGGGAATGGAAATAAGGCGTCCAGGTGGTTGTTGAGGCACGGCTTTTCTCCGTTGGCATTCTCTGCAATGCATGACATATCGTACTATGCTTCGGTACATCCCTGGCCAATAAAATCTTTTGCGAATTCTGTCGTACGTTTTTGCAAAACCAAGATGTCCGGCAGTAGGAGCGTCATGAAAATGACTAAGTATATCCGTCCGCAGATGCTTGGGGATGACTGGTAACCACTTCTTTCCAGTAGGATCAAAATTCTTTCTACACAAAACTCCGTCGACTAAAGCGAATTCGTTGCTATCCATAGAGAGGCGGGTCTTGGAAAGATTTATTTTTGCAAGGTTTGGGTCTTTTTTCTGTTCGATGGCAAGGTTCATACTCGAAGTAACAGCCAAAAAATTTTCTGTCCCCTCAATTCCATCTTCAACTGGATTTCTCGAAAGAGCGTCGGCGTCTCTATGCTTCTTACCGCTTTTGTATTTTACAGAAAAATCATGTTCTTGCAATCGAAGCGCCCATCTTGCCAGCCTTCCTGAAGGATCCTTGAGGCTCATGAGCCAACACAGTGAATGATGGTCCGTTACCACAGAAAAATGCTTTCCGAATAGGTAGGGTCGGAATTTGTTAATTGCCCATACAATGGCCAGGCATTCTCTTTCAGTTGTAGAGTAATTCCTTTCCGCTTTTGTCAAGGTTCGAGAAGCGTATGCTATAACTTTTTCGACTGCATCCTGAACCTGTACCAGAACTGCTCCAAGGCCATAACCACTGGCATCGGTATGAATCTCCGTAGAACATTTTTCATCGTATAGTCCCAATACTGGATTAGAAGTAAGTGCTTTCTTAAGGTTATCAAAAGCTTCACTCTCTTTAGAACCCCAACGAAATTTCGCGTTGCCTTTTAACAGTAACTGCAAGGGCTCGGCGACGTAACAAAATCCTTTAATAAATCTACGGAAGTATGAGCAAAGTCCAAGGAAACTGCGTACGTCATGAACATTCTTTGGAACTGGAAAATTGTTTACAGCTTTCACTTTATCAGGGTCTGGTCTGACGCCGGCACTAGATACCAGATGGCCCAGTATTTTTACTTCTTTAGCAGCAAAGAGGCATTTTTTTGGATTTAGTACAAGACCAGCTTCTTGAATACATTTCAGAACAGTACTTAACCGGTTAATGTGGTCTTCAAAAGTCTCCGAGAACACTATTATGTCGTCCAGGTAACAAAGACACATAGTCCATTTCAAATGGCGCAACAAATTATCCATCATTCTTTCGAAGGTCGCAGGCGCATTACAGAGTCCAAACGGCATAACTCTAAATTCGTACAAGCCTTCTGGAGTAATGAATGCCGTTTTTTCACGATCCGCTTCATCGATTTCTATCTGCCAGTATCCAGAACAAAGGTCCATGGAAGAGAAAAACGTAGCGCCCCTCAGACAGTCCAGTGTATCATCTATCCGAGGCAGCGGATAGACGTCTTTTTTTGTAATGCTATTCAGTTTGCGATAATCGACACAAAAACGCCAGCTCAAATCTTTTTTTCTTACGAGTACGACGGGTGACGACCAGGGGCTTTCAGAAGGCTGGATGATGCCTTTATCAAGCATTTTGCCAACTTCTTCTCGAATAATGCTTCTTTCTGTCGGAGAGACGCGGTAAGCTCTTTGTTTGATAGGTACGTGTTCACCAGTGTTAATCCTGTGCTTTACATTCGTGCGTGTGGCTGTTGACTTGTTAGATTTCAAGAAAACTTCAGAAAATGTTCGGAGCAATTCTGCCAGCTTTTGTTTTCGGTCGACGCTTAAATCGGGCGATATCATTGCTGAACAGTCTACGAGGGGTTCCGATATTAAATTAAGGTCAACCATTTTTTCCGAAGCGGAAGCAATCGAACACAAATTTTCTTCATTTAGGAACTCGGCTCGACCTATGCACATTCCTTGGGGGATTATTCGTTTTTCGGACTGCATGTTGGCAACCCAAATTTCACCTCTGCCATTATGGAGGAAAGTTATCATTGACGGTATAGCAATATCACGGTCGAAGAGCAAATTTTTATTGCCTTCTACTATTATGCTTAGATTTCTTTCAACTTGATAGCCTGATACTGGTATTTTAGTCATAGAATGGGGTTGAAGTATACAGTCTTCTAAAGCACACAATTTCCACGTATCCCGTGCGCAGAGTTCATGACAAGCGTCGTCCAAAAATAACTCACTTCGACCACAGTCAATCACGGCTTGGGAGGTTTCTAGAAAGTCCCATCCAAGGATAAGGTCATGACTACAATGACGTAACACCGTAAAATCAAAGGGTATCAGTTGGTCTTCTACGCCGATCCGGAGAATGCAATTACCTAACGAATGCACATAATCTCCATTAGCGACTTTTAAAACGACGTTCTGTTTTACAGGCAGCATAACTTTTCTTAGTTGACGGCGAAATTTCTCTGAGATGATGGAGAAGGAAGCCCCGGAATCAATAAGAGCACATACTGGATGGTTGTCAACAGTTACTTTCAAATGATTACCTGACATTTTGGCGGCTGTTGAAGGATTTTTCGAGCAAGCGGCCTCACCCCCAACGAAGGACGCATCATCTAGTTTTCCTCATTTCTACGGCTAGGAGATTGACTGGATCGGCGATATGGGGACGGTGATCTGTAACGGCGTGTTGGGGATCGGCCTCGAGTTGGACTAGGCGTTGATCGGCGTGGGAAGTTTACACGTGGAAGATTGTCGGCGTTCAATTCGTTGTCGTGTTGTCGGCGTGTTCTATAGTTGTCAAAAGCAGCTTTTCTCTCTCGGCAATAGCGCACAACATGTCCAGGTCTTCCACAATGGAAACACACTGGTCTGTTGTCGCTTGTTCTCCAAACATCAGTTTTTCTTGGCTGCACTGCCGGGTGTTGGTCAGAAACTCCAGATCTACTTGCCACCGTATAAGTTGGTCGTCGTCGGGTTTCCGTCCGTTTCTCCGATATAGGTGCCAAAGCCTTTTCAACTTCATCTTGGACTATTTCCTCCAGAGATTGAGAGTAGACCTTTATAGGCTCTTCAGTTCCATTAATCAACCGTCGAACTTCTTCTTGGACAATTCTGCGTATACGGGACTCCAGGTCTAACTCGTCCTCTGTAGATGCAACCGGTACGACATTTGGAAGTCTTTCAAATTTTCGTCTTCCAACCCTCTTCTGCTTCATATCCTCGATGTAGCTGCACCATTTAATGAAATCCTCAGTCGTGGAAATTTCTTTTGTTAATAAGCTCTGATAAATGTCCTCTGCTATTCCCTTCATTAGATGTGACACTTTTTCACTGTCGAGCATCGAGGGATTAACTTCCTGGCAAAGTCCGAGAACACTCTGTATGTAAGATTGTGTAGCTTCTCCTGAGTGCTGGGCTCTGTTCTTCAGTTGCTCTTCCGCCTTCCTGGCATATTTTTGCTTATCACCAAAGAGACCAGTTAATCCTGTTTGAAATGCCTGCCACGAATTTAAAGCATCTTCGTTGTTTATAAACCATTGCTTTGCCGTACCATCGAGAAAGAAATAAACATTGGCTAAACACATCATATCATCCCATCTGTTAAACTTAGCTACCCTATCGTATTCTTTAAGCCACTTCATAGGGTCTTCTCCAGCCTCTCCTCGGAAGGTCGACGGATTCCTTTGTTGCTGGAAATTAGGCGACACGATGACTGGTGTAGTGGTTTCTCCCGCCATTTTGCTTTCCTCCATTTTCTTTCTTTTAGGCAAGTGGAGTTCAAATTCAGGAGGTATTCCTTTTAAACGAAGGCTTCTGCGAAGGGCGTTGTTGGTATCCACGTTTATGAAACCGTTACCCGGCACTTCCACCAAATCTGTCACGATGATTTAAATAATCACAGAGAACGTTTAACTAAACTAGATATTTTATTAGCTTGCCGCAACTCGCAGCATGGAAGAACTAGAGAACTGCCCACAACTCGTGAGGTTCCCGCTTTTCTATGAACGTAGAACATTCTAGAACATTCCGTTGGAAAGTGAAAGAAACTTACAGAACATTTTGAACACGGTGTAAATAAAAGCAATTTAAAAGTCCAAACACTGGAATGTCACAGCCGGGACCAGATCCTGGCTCCTACCTGCTCGAAGCCCCGCGCGCTGCCAACCGAGCCACACTGATTAACGTTTGCGCGGCAATATATATATATATATATATATATATATATATATATATATATATATATATATATATATATATATATATATATATATATATATATATATATATATATATATATATATATATATATATATATATATATATATATATATATGTTTGCGCCTATTTATAACAACGACTGAATTTTTGAATTTAAAAAAAAAATCCTAAGAAATCTAAATTTAAATTTTGAGTCATAAAATTGCTCTTTTCTACACGTTGAAGGAACATTTTGCATTTCTTTCCCTTTTATTTGAGCCTGATTGCTCATCATGCGCCATTTGACACATTTTTTACATTCGAGGGAGACTGGGCAACGTAGTTATTATAATCATAAAAGTTTTATCAAGCCCCGGTTAAAAAAAATAATAAATAAATAAAAATCTCGTTGTTTTCACTCAATCCTTCTGCTTCATTTACCGCATAGTGGAAATTTATTTACGGCCAATAAATTCACTTTACAACACCCAATTAGTAAAATGATAGAACAAACCACTAATCCAGTTACTTCCTAACATATGCTCCGTAGCACTAGCGTTACGTCACGGAATTAAGAATTAATGAGAATATAACGCCATTAACAGTAATTTAATTCCTCTGCTTTATTTGACGTCACGAGAGCAACAATGACCCAAAGTTAATGACTGCAATTAGTATTTTCAGTTGTGTTAACATGCTAACCATTAGAGCTGATGAACGGATTAAAAGTTGCCGAAATGCTCGAAAAAGATTTCCAAAATGCATGTATAGATATTTTGTCTTAATTAGTTTACCAGATGAGAGCTTTAATTAAGGATCATCGTCGCGTAGTATTACCGTTAGAATAAATCGGCATAAAAAAAAACGCTTTATGATAATATTTTTGATCGAGCGTATAATATATATAGGATTGCATTGCATTGGCGATAATATAGAGTTATCACTATTGGAAACCAAAAATTTCCAAGTTGGCGATATTCTTTAACGGTACAGACCTACGACCCAAAAGGATGTAAGTGCCACAATGCACTGTTAAAAATATTACTGAAATTTTACGATAAAAGTTACTGGCATTCATGTTGCCAGTAACTTTTACCGTAAAATTTTAATTTACTGTAAAATAGTCAATGTTAAAACATTGCTCATTAAAAAAAAAAACTATTTCATTAATAACTATTGAATTTACTCAAATTTGAAAAATGTCAACTCTTAATAAGATCGGAAAAATACACATTTCGTCGGCTTAGAATAGAGCTGATCGTTACATTACAAAGAAACAGTGTTGAAAATGCGTAGATTAGTAAATACATAATTATTAACTGAAAGCATATGATTTTTATATTATTAAGAAATATTTTTATGAATAATTTGCTTAGAGTAAAAAAATATTCAATTTAGGGTATTGTCCGTTTTTCAGCAGTTGGCACCTGAATCCTTCCCCAACACGTGATATCGGACGATTCTATATCCGTGTTTTGGGGATGAAGCTTCAACCAAAACTGAGAAAGGTTGCCAGTTGGCCATCGTTATCGCGCTGGAAGAAGACGAGTGTTCTATAATTTTTTAAGAAATCCACTCCCACCTTCCTTCTCGAAAAAAAGTGTGATACAAAGGCAATTGTTCGACTTAAAAGTATTTTAAGATTTGCATTGTATTTCTATGTTTCGGGTTGATTTATCATTGATTTTGCGCAGGAAATCCTAAACTTTCTGTTTTTCACACTAAGTAAACATTTTCTGAAAACGAAGTGAACAGTTACAGGTGAAATTGGAAGGAAAAATTTTCATTCTATTCTGTTGAAACTTTCGCAGCACTCAAACGTGGGTTTTTCGCAGATTATCTAATTATAAATCTCTAATTGCATTTTGTTAACTTTGCTGGAAAACTATTTCTCACTTTATTTTCGATCCAACTTTGTTCTTTAAAGCGTTTATTAAATATTACACAGTGGTATGGGATAAATGAACTGCTTTAGCAATACTTCGAACTGAATTACTTCGAATATAATGAAGAATTATAACATTTTCGAATTGTGTTTGTTGTTACTTTGCAAATACGAGCCATTTTTAAAATAATGCATAGAACTTGTGAAGTAAACAAGCAAAAATTAATGCCAAAGGATTTTTTAACTATCACCGCATTGAAAAAATAATGAAAAAAAAAAAAAAAAAAGAAGACGACAGACGATAACTTTAATTTTGAATTTTTCTGAAAATATTTCTCTGTCACCTCATTTTTGACACATTTCAAACAACAATGAATGTTTTGTAAAAATATTGGGTTAATGTATTTAGACACATGTAGAAACAGTTTTTGAAAAAGTATTAAACTGTTTCAGTTCCAAAGTACTTCATTTTTACCACACACATTTAAAGCGTACTAACAATTTTGGAAGCCACAGTAGGTAAGTTGCTCTCTGTGTGACACACATTTCAATACTTAAATAGGGGAAAGTGGGGTAAAACCGGGAAGTCGGGAGCGAACCGGGCAGGGCCGGATTTAAGGGAGGGCAGGCGGGGTTACTGCCCCGGGGCCTCTACAACAAAGTGGCCCCCACAGTAAAATTTTTACAAACTATCCTAACTTTCACTGGTCGAAAATATCGGATATATACATATAAAGGGTGTCCCAAAATTAACGCAAGATTTGAATTTGCCGCCATTTTTGCAATAAATTGTGGGCAATCTTGAAAAAAGAACAATTTGGCAGCTGAGAGTCTAGGGTTATTACAAATGGAGATTCTATAATGCGTTTTCATTATCGAACAATTATTTGAAAAATAATGAAAGATTGGGCGGGTCAAGCAGTTTACTGATATTGGCGCTCGATATCGCAATTAGGTAATGCGCAAGGGGTTGTGGGATTGCTGACTTAGACGTTTGACTCGAAATAACCCCATAGGGAGAAGTCTAATGATGTAAAATCACACGATCTAGGGTACAATTCGTATCACCGAAACGAGAGAGTGCACGAACAGGAAATTCCTCATGCAGTGATTGAATTGTTTCGCTGGCTGTATAATAGCATAACACTCCATTTTTACTAACCCTAAACTCCCAGCTGTCAAACTGTTCTTTTTCCGTGGCTGCCAACAATTCACAGCAAAAATTGTGGCAAATTCAAATCTTGCGTTAATTTTGGGACACCCTTTATATCAAAATATTCGGATATTTATCAAAGTATCGAATATTTTCGAAAATATGATGATCTTTTCGAACCCTGATTAGGGGCCTCCACTCCTTCGTTGCCCCGGGGCCTCCACACTTCCAAATCCGGCCCTGGAACCGGGTACCCCCTTCTAGCCCCAGTAAGCACTGCAATCGCGTGGACAAG
This sequence comes from Uloborus diversus, assembly GCF_026930045.1. Taxonomy (NCBI): domain Eukaryota; kingdom Metazoa; phylum Arthropoda; class Arachnida; order Araneae; family Uloboridae; genus Uloborus; species Uloborus diversus. Next base: position 162,974,726 of record NC_072737.1, on the reverse strand, counting down.
AGAGGGAGTACCTTCCACCTTGATGAAAAAACAGCAGCCATTAAATTAGAACGCAATAGACTCGCTTCTTTGGTTCTTGTGAAGAAAATTCTGTTTGAGTGGTTTTTGCTTAAAATGTTTGAACAAAACTATACCGATTGTACTACGTTCTTGTTTCTGCAACAGTAAAGGTATGTAGCTCTCTTTGCACAGCATTTAATTACCTTCATTATCATTCTAAGCAATTATCTGTAGCGTTCTGTAGTCATATGACGGCATTTTTTAATGAAAGCTGTACATGCGGGTACTAACCGAGGGGCAAAACCGAGTACTACCCCATACACTGAGAGAAAGACGCAGCCAAGGGAGGACAAGAGAAAAGGAAAAACTATCATTTTGAGGGACTCCCCATATAAGTTTCATCTTCAGGCAGCATTAGAAGGAAAGAAAAAGAAAAATGACGGAAAGAAGACCGAAGATGGAGGGAAGAAAAAAAACCTGAAAGAAAGATAAACGAATCAAAGAAAAGGCAACATCATAAAGAAGCCAAAAAGGAACAGACAGAAAATAAAAAGCGTCAAAAAAAAAAAAAAAAAGCCGAAGGAGCAAGTGAGGAATGAGTCCAGTGAAGAGAATGACAATACTGCCTGCATTTACTGCAACGAGCTTTATTCGGAGTCCAAGGGTGGTGAGGGATGGATCCAATGCATCCAATATCGTCGTTGGGCCCAAGAAAGCTGCTCTTAGGCCGAAGAGGAAGATAACTATTTTATTTGCGATTGGTGTCAATAAGCCTTATATTACAGCAAAAAATTAAAGGTAAAGACAACTAACTTTACTATCAACTCATCAATATGTGTCCTTCTAGTATATTATGACAATAGTTAACTGATGTCACTAAATAAAACTAGAATTTTGTGGAAACCTTAAAAAAATTTATTTTCCCTCAGCATTCACATGTCTACCCGGTTTTACCTCACAGGCAGGGCAAAACTGGGTAAAATGACTTTTTTACAAAAAAAATTTATAAAAACAAAATGACTTATAGTTTTGAAACTGTGGTTGCATTAATAGATAAGTAGTGCATACTTTTGCAAAAGTTTGTTCCTTTATGCTAAAAACTGTGATTTCTGGAAGCCTGCCACCTTAGGGTCCCGGTTTTACCCCACTTTCCCCTACTTTTTTTTTCAATACGGCTTTTATTCTTCAGAAATGAAATAAGGAGCAACACAAAAATTAAAGCTTTTTACATGCCAATATTGTTATCTACAGAATAATTGAATAAGTGTCCGAAACAACATTGCATGTTACTGTTTTGACCTATGTATTTTTGTGAATACGAAAAAATATATGTACTTTTTTTAAAAAGTACATACTCGCCCCCCACTAAAGTCACTTTTTATAACGCACCGCAAATTATTACATTTTTCCAAACATTAACAGTCATGCAATATTTAGAGAAATAATCTTGATTTTAATAGTCAATTGCATTGATATATTTCAGATTAACTTTTTATTGTTTTCTCATTTACTTTTATTTCTCATATGTAAATCTTTTCCGGAACAATTGGCCGTTCCCCGCCTTTGGTTTAACCAGGTTTGGGGGGGGGGGGGCAACTTTTGTTCGAATAATTTTTTCAGCATTTTTTAAAAATTATAACTGCTACTGTAGATTTACTGACTGTATATCCACTCTATATGATCTGAAATTTTGTACATAATCCATACAGATGTACCAAACATCCAACTCCTAAGAGCTGTTGAGTCACCTCCCCCCCCTCAAGGAAAGAGAGAGGGAAAAGGAAAGAGAAAGTGTTCAAAAAAAAAAAAAAAAAAAGAACGCAACCTTTAAGGATTTCAATGCCACAGTCTGTGTGTCAGTGAAATTTGCCGCAAAAGTTCGTGCTCCCCCCCCCTCCACTTTTTTTCATGAGCGCACTTGCAATTTAGAATTTAGGACGTTAGTGTGTAAAAGAACGTCGTACAAAGTTCAGAAGGCCTATATCCTTAATACAAATATTTCATTTGTATTGCAAAATACCTAACGGTTCTTTTTTTAATTAATTTTTTTATACATTCAATATTTACAGTTCTGAAATTTTCAGTTTAAAAAGTAAAGATTCACTGCAGACAACAATTAAGCGAAGGATAGAACACCCAGACGTTTCCGCAAATTTAGATGCACGCCACAGTTAGGGTTGTTTCAATGGGGTGGTTTCTTTCAGTCAAAAGTAGTACTTCGTGTCACTGAAATTGATGGAATGAGCAAAAAAAAAAAAAAAAAAAACCATGGATCCAGAAAATTCTTTCATTTTCCCAACAGTTTTTTTTTTAATTAATTTTTTAAAATGTCCAATTCTTCAAACAAGGCGGGGTCTTTATGACGCAATTTGGCGCATCTTTCTGCTACGTTTCCACGTTATGATAATCAAGCAGCGAATTAAAATTGCGCTCTACGCTTGCTATCAACCATATCGTTGCCAATGCACGTGAGTAAAGATGCGAATTAAATATTTTGTTCTGTGAATGGCAACATTGAATGGCCTTTCATCATTTGTGATGTCACACGACAGAAGTGTAAACAATGAAAGCGCACCGATTTAAGTAATTTTTTAAAAATATTAAACTTAAATAAATTATTTTTAAAATGGTCAGATCCTATGTTTTTAAGCATGCTCTTTCAGAAACAAAATACTTTAAAAATTTTGAAAACGACCCCATTGCTCACCCCCGCACTAAAATTAGCTCTTCTTTCGGGGAGGCGTGGCTAAGTGCCTTCTCATCATGAATGCGCAATAACGACACCAGTAACAGATCAGGGTTCAGTAACAGACAGTCGTAAATTTGGATTTAAATAATAAGAATTTTAGGCGGGTAAAACTGATGTTGCTGTAACCCACGAATATGGTGCAACCATCTAGTGTTATCAGACTGGATTTTATGAGCGAGTTGGTATTTGCAAGGCAGTGGAAGAAGGTTATGAACAGCCACCACGAGGTCTATCGGTACTCCATGTCCATTTAAATTTAAAAAGGTTTTAGATCTAAAAGTACAATGTTTAATATAAGGTGCTGTTTGTAGAAGCCTTGATTTCCTTATATTTTTCCTTTCCTGCCCTCGCCATTTTCTACGAATTCTATGTTTTTGATTTTTTCCAGCTAACGCCGTCAATGCTGAACCACACACATAACCCTATGATGCTTACTGTCATGCTTATGGGGTTTTAAGATATTTGCTTAAATGATGTAGGGTGACGACACCAGTAGCAGACAAGGTGCCTGTAACTGAAAGTCGTGTTTGGATTTTAATAATAAGAATTTTTGGCAGGTAAAACTGATGTTGGTGTGGGCCATGAATACGGTGAAACCATCTAGTGTTACCAGAGCGGATTTTATGTACCAGTTGGTATTTACAAGGCAGTGGTGGAAGGTTATGTCAGCTGGTGTTCCATGTTCATTTGAATTTATCAAAGCTTTAGTTCTAAAAAAAAGAACTTTTGCACATTTTGAAGGGAAAAGGTGAACTCTGCCCATTTCTCATCCTTTCCTCATCCTATATGTTACTGGGTATCATCAGAATTGCCGGTGTCTGTTACTGGGGGTCGGACCTTTTCTCGAAATTCAGCAAATAAAAATAGAATTAACTCCTTCAGAGGATCCAGAAGCTGCCAAACGTTAGATGAGATGTAATTTAATGAGGGAAAAATAGTTTAATAAGTCTAAATACATTAAAAGGATCAGAAAATTGAGTTAACCTGAGAGCGATGTCTTAACACATCGACTGCTAGGGACGAGATAACTCGTCCTTCAGTCAACACGTTGCTACATTTTTTCAGCGGGTTTCATTGGCTTTCCTGGCTGTTCTGCCGCTTATAGACGAACATTTAGACAAAGTTCAAAAAGGGAACACCATTACTGCGTTTGCTGTGAAAACATTTTCTGATGCAAGCAGGCGTGCGCGCGATCAAACGAGATACCTTATGTGTTGTCCCTTGCTTTAAAAAACATCACAGTGTGGAAATTTTCTAGAAAAAAATATGTAGAAATTGTTTTGTATGCTGTATAATTCATGAAAAAGTCCAATAAAATTGTTTTCCTACAAATTGTTTCAAATAATTAGCTTAGCGCAGGGAGTCCATACATAGGCTGTCGACGACGCAGTCAATGTGTTAAGCATGTCTGTTACTGGTGCCGTTACCCTAAATGCTACAATTTATGGTGGTGTAGAAAACTCAATTTTGCCATTTTCATCGTAGAAGACAGGTAAATTTAGAAAAGTTTCACCCTGCACAAATGCCAGTGGCTAAATATTTCTCAGAACTGTGGTTGCAGTAATGAAACATCTATGCAAAATTAAAATAATTAGAAATTGTAATTTTAGTTCATTTGAAATAACACTCAAAGAAAAATCGCTTTCTAAAACTTACTCTAAACTCTTAATTCTAACACATAAAATTTAATCGTATGCAATTTCATAACAAAGATTACTTTTACTTCAATACCACAGAACTATTTTGAAGTGAAAAACTATTTTGAAGTTGTAATTTTAGTTCATTTGAAATAACACTCAAAGAAAAATCGCTTTCTAAAACTTACTCTAAACTCTTAATTCTAACACATAAAATTTAATCGTATGCAATTCCATAACAAAGATTACTTTTACTTCAATACCACAGAACTATTTTGAAGTGAAGAACTATTTTGAAGTTGTAATTTTAATTCATTTGAACTAACACTCAAAGAAAATTCGCTTTCTAAAACTTACTCTAAACTCTTAATTCTAACACATAAAATTTAATCGTATGCAATTTCATAACAAAGATTACTTTTACTTCAATACCACAGAACTATTTTGAAGTGAAGAACTATTTTGAAGTTGTAATTTTAGTTCATTTGAAATAACACTCAAAGAAAAATCGCTTTCTAAAACTTACTCTAAACTCTTAATTCTAACTCATAAAATTTAATCGTATGCAATTCCATAACAAAGATTACTTTTACTTCAATACCACAGAACTATTTTGAAGTGAAGAACTATTTTGAAGTTGTAATTTTAGTTCATTTGAAATAACACTCAAAGAAAAATCGCTTTCTAAAACTTACTCTAAATCTTAATTCTAACACATAAAATTTAATCGTATGCAATTCCATAACAAAGATTACTTTTACTTCAATACCACAGAACTATTTTGAAGTGAAGAACTATTTTGAAGTTGTAATTTTAGTTCATTTGAAATAACACTCAAAGAAAATTCGCTTTCTAAAACTTACTCTAAACTCTTAATTCTAACACATAAAATTTAATCGTATGCAATTCCATAACAAAGATTACTTTTACTTCAATACCACAGAACTATTTTGAAGTGAAGAACTATTTTGAAGTTGTAATTTTAGTTCATTTGAAATAACACTCAAAGAAAAATCGCTTTCTAAAACTTACTCTAAACTCTTAATTCTAACACATAAAATTTAATCGTATGCAATTCCATAACAAAGATTACTTTTACTTCAATACCACAGAACTATTTTGAAGTGAAGAACTATTTTGAAGTTGTAATTTTAATTCATTTGAACTAACACTCAAAGAAAATTCGCTTTCTAAAACTTACTCTAAACTCTTAATTCTAACACATAAAATTTAATCGTATGCAATTTCATAACAAAGATTACTTTTACTTCAATACCACAGAACTATTTTGAAGTGAAGAACTATTTTGAAGTTGTAATTTTAGTTCATTTGAAATAACACTCAAAGAAAAATCGCTTTCTAAAACTTACTCTAAACTCTTAATTCTAACACATAAAATTTAATCGTATGCAATTCCATAACAAAGATTACTTTTACTTCAATACCACAGAACTATTTTGAAGTGAAGAACTATTTTGAAGTTGTAATTTTAGTTCATTTGAAATAACACTCAAAGAAAAATCGCTTTCTAAAACTTACTCTAAACTCTTAATTCTAACACATAAAATTTAATCGTATGCAATTCCATAACAAAGATTACTTTTACTTCAATACCACAGAACTATTTTGAAGTGAAGAACTATTTTGAAGTTGTAATTTTAATTCATTTGAACTAACACTCAAAGAAAATTCGCTTTCTAAAACTTACTCTAAACTCTTAATTCTAACACATAAAATTTAATCGTATGCAATTTCATAACAAAGATTACTTTTACTTCAATACCACAGAACTATTTTGAAGTGAAGAACTATTTTGAAGTTGTAATTTTAGTTCATTTGAAATAACACTCAAAGAAAAATCGCTTTCTAAAACTTACTCTAAACTCTTAATTCTAACTCATAAAATTTAATCGTATGCAATTCCATAACAAAGATTACTTTTACTTCAATACCACAGAACTATTTTGAAGTGAAGAACTATTTTGAAGTTGTAATTTTAGTTCATTTGAAATAACACTCAAAGAAAAATCGCTTTCTAAAACTTACTCTAAATCTTAATTCTAACACATAAAATTTAATCGTATGCAATTCCATAACAAAGATTACTTTTACTTCAATACCACAGAACTATTTTGAAGTGAAGAACTATTTTGAAGTTGTAATTTTAGTTCATTTGAAATAACACTCAAAGAAAATTCGCTTTCTAAAACTTACTCTAAACTCTTAATTCTAACACATAAAATTTAATCGTATGCAATTCCATAACAAAGATTACTTTTACTTCAATACCACAGAACTATTTTGAAGTGAAGAACTATTTTGAAGTTGTAATTTTAGTTCATTTGAAATAACACTCAAAGAAAAATCGCTTTCTAAAACTTACTCTAAACTCTTAATTCTAACACATAAAATTTAATCGTATGCAATTCCATAACAAAGATTACTTTTACTTCAATACCACAGAACTATTTTGAAGTGAAGAACTATTTTGAAGTTGTAATTTTAATTCATTTGAACTAACACTCAAAGAAAATTCGCTTTCTAAAACTTACTCTAAACTCTTAATTCTAACACATAAAATTTAATCGTATGCAATTTCATAACAAAGATTACTTTTACTTCAATACCACAGAACTATTTTGAAGTGAAGAACTATTTTGAAGTTGTAATTTTAGTTCATTTGAAATAACACTCAAAGAAAAATCGCTTTCTAAAACTTACTCTAAACTCTTAATTCTAACACATAAAATTTAATCGTATGCAATTCCATAACAAAGATTACTTTTACTTCAATACCACAGAACTATTTTGAAGTGAAGAACTATTTTGAAGTTGTAATTTTAGTTCATTTGAAATAACACTCAAAGAAAAATCGCTTTCTAAAACTTACTCTAAACTCTTAATTCTAACACATAAAATTTAATCGTATGCAATTCCATAACAAAGATTACTTTTACTTCAATACCACAGAACTATTTTGAAGTGAAGAACTATTTTGAAGTTGTAATTTTAATTCATTTGAACTAACACTCAAAGAAAATTCGCTTTCTAAAACTTACTCTAAACTCTTAATTCTAACACATAAAATTTAATCGTATGCAATTTCATAACAAAGATTACTTTTACTTCAATACCACAGAACTATTTTGAAGTGAAGAACTATTTTGAAGTTGTAATTTTAGTTCATTTGAAATAACACTCAAAGAAAAATCGCTTTCTAAAACTTACTCTAAACTCTTAATTCTAACTCATAAAATTTAATCGTATGCAATTCCATAACAAAGATTACTTTTACTTCAATACCACAGAACTATTTTGAAGTGAAGAACTATTTTGAAGTTGTAATTTTAGTTCATTTGAAATAACACTCAAAGAAAAATCGCTTTCTAAAACTTACTCTAAATCTTAATTCTAACACATAAAATTTAATCGTATGCAATTCCATAACAAAGATTACTTTTACTTCAATACCACAGAACTATTTTGAAGTGAAGAACTATTTTGAAGTTGTAATTTTAGTTCATTTGAAATAACACTCAAAGAAAATTCGCTTTCTAAAACTTACTCTAAACTCTTAATTCTAACACATAAAATTTAATCGTATGCAATTCCATAACAAAGATTACTTTTACTTCAATACCACAGAACTATTTTGAAGTGAAGAACTATTTTGAAGTTGTAATTTTAGTTCATTTGAAATAACACTCAAAGAAAAATCGCTTTCTAAAACTTACTCTAAACTCTTAATTCTAACACATAAAATTTAATCGTATGCAATTCCATAACAAAGATTACTTTTACTTCAATACCACAGAACTATTTTGAAGTCATTGTTTTGGCTCGGATCCATTGAGCAAAAGGAAATTTCAACTTATATTTCGCAGAAAAATGCTTCAGTGATGCCAAGGTAAACAATTTCTAAAAAGTATTCTTAGATGGATTTGATGCGGTGAGCAATTGACTCCGTTGATGCCGACTGAGGTGAAGTATAATGCATCATCTTTAAAGCTTTTTTTAGATGGATAGGCAAAGCGTAAAAGCTTCACTTTAAAAAAAAATGAATTTTATGTTTTTTTTTTTGAGCAATCACGATTGCTTATTGCTTTCATTTGACTGTTTTCGGCGTCCTATCATTTTTTTTCCCACCGCCACCCTCCGCACCATCACCGTCGACCGGGTCCTCACGATGCTGCTCCTATAGCGAAAGCCGTCTCCAGGTTGCATCCATGTCCTACACACACGCGCATACGTACACAACTACACACACAAACACACACACGCACGCACACACAACTATACACACACATACACACACAAACACATACACACACGTACACCTACACATATACACACACATACACACACACAAGCACATACACACATGCATACATACAGACACCTACACATACACACACATACACACACAAGCACATACACACATGCATACATATAGACACCTACACACACATACACACAACTACCCACACATTCATGCCTGCACACAGACACAAGCACATATGCCTACACTCACATACACATACCCCTCCCCCACACACACATTAATGCACACAACTACCCACACAATTATGCCATCACACAGACACAAACACACATACCCCCCACACACAAACACACACGCCTACATACACACACTCGTGATTGCGAAAAACATAATTTTAATCCAAGATGTCAAAATTCAAATTAATTTTTTTTTTCAAAGTCGTTAAAAGAACTTTGAACAAAACACTTTTTCCGTATTAAAAAAAAATCTAAAGTGGACAGCACATGCTTCCGTGTATGCTTGACTACTGTGAAAAAACAGATTAACTTCTTTACATAAAGTAAAGGAAGTACAGTAACCGCCACTTATAAAATCACTGGATTATAAAATCAGCCGCTTTAAAAAATCAAATATAGAGGAACAGAATCATTACAATGGCAAAACATGTTAAAAACATCCTTTAATAAAATCATTATCGTCGCTTTTTAAAATCAAGTTTTGGGAGATTATTTGTTAAAATTTTAAAAAGAGAACTGAAATATGTAACAAATTGTTGCTGACATGATACATTCCAAAGTTATGTCTCACCAAAAAGTAGAGGAACCGATCTCGGAAGATGAGAAAATGGAAATGCCATTTTTTCTCTTTTCAGTAGATGTTATAAAAACGCTTGGTGGTCATACGATGCATTTCAGAATTAAAAAAGGGAGTATGCCATGATGAAATTTACAAAAACTTTCATATAATTCAAACGCTGTCGAATATTTACTTTCAAATACACACAACAGCACCAATAGTTCAAGACCCTAATGTAAATTTAAAAAAAAAAAACTTCTTGATTTGATAAAATGTCAACTGTATTTTAAAACACTTAAAAGAAATTTTAATAAATTAATTAATTTTTTTTTGAGTACTTAAACCTTAAAACATTTTAATTTTTTCTTCAGAAATGCCGGTTTATAAAATCAGCCGCTTTATAAAATCAAATGTCCTCAGAACGAATGTGATTTTAATAAGCGACGGGCACTGTAGTATAGTCATGAAAAAAAATTCACTCAAATTTCAGCAAAGTTAGTTTAATCACACTAGAATGATATTTCGCTAGTATTTTCGTTACGTTACGACAACCAAAACATGGGCACCTTGATGGGAGATCACGGGAGGTCAATGAGACCTCCCAAAAATTCCTTAATGTGGCAAATGTGGGGACACAATTGCAATTTTTTGATGACCGAATGCTCCTTTTTATTGGTGTACTTAATCGTGTATACCCGTATTTTTCCATTCGGCAAAATTTGGAGTTCCATTCGGCAAATTTGGAATTTCCGCAGCCAAAGGGGGCGCCCCTGAACCACAACATCATTTTCGCACTTTTAACTGTTCCCGAGTGAATTATAACACTAGACGTTAAATCCCGGTTATCACAAATTCGCCATTTCAACTGCGCTTGCGCACGGACTTAGCTTTTTGGACTTTCTGTTTTGAGATTTCGTGTTGCTTGTTTATATTTCGGCTGAGCTAGAGTCCCAACAAATTAATGAATGCAATTAGAGTATTTTCACAGCGATTTCGGGATACATTATATGAAACTACGGATGTGAATAACTGATAATCTTTATAAAGAAAAGAGAAAAATGACACTTCAATATTTATTGGTTTGGAAATATTTATTTAACGTAAACGTAAAACACGATATGTACTTCAAAAATGATTGGAATATGAGTACAGATATCCGTCTTTTGCGGATATTTTACGTTAGGCGTAAACAGCTCAGTTTTCTACATTAGTATTTAGGTTGAGGGTTCGGCTTTGTATTAGAAGTGATGCTGCAATTCGAGTACGCTCTTCTGACGTTAAAAATTTGGCTCTGAAAAAGGCCTTTGTTTGATAGAAAAATCAGACTCCGAACCCATTAATAATTAAGACTCAAAACTCAATCTTTACCGAGGCGTAAAAACTAAATCAAAGAAAGCTTTGTAATTTCTAATTTTTATCTGTTGTTATCTCATATTTATTAACAAAGTTAAAATGTTTAAATTAGTTTGAGCAAGAGTTTTGAAATCAGCAAAGTCCGCGCGCAAGCGCAGTTGAAATGGCAAATTTGTGATAACCGGGATTTAACGTCGAATAATTATAACGAGTTTCCTCGTGACGTCTGTATGTGCGAACATAGAACTGCGAACTTTTGAAAATCAGAATTAGTAGCAGAGTAGTGTGTGTGTAATGGAGGAGGGGGGGGGGGGGGTAAAACGAGAATTTTAATGACAAATGTAAGAGATGAAAAAAATAATTTACGTTTACATTTACAATAGGACAAGTGGGTTTATTTTGAAAAAAATAAAAATCCTTCTTTTTAATCATTTATCACGATAAATTCATTTTGTTTATTTTTATAGAAAAAGTCAAGAAATTACCAAGCAAAAATACAATATTAAGCTAATAATTATGGATATTTTCTGAAATAATTGAAATGTTTCTTAGGATTAGAAAAAGACATGAAAATCGTAAAATTTGAACACATTTTCGCAGCGTCGCGTCGGTCGTAGTTCTAGGCTGTAGCAGTTCGTAGAATCTACTATTTTTTCGTAGCGGTTGGCAGCGCTGTATCCTAAAAATGAGTGAACGTAATTGGGAGGGGGGGGGGGGGTAAATGGGTGAACTACCTTTTCCGAACGTAAAGTGGTAGTTATCGTATTCACATATACCTCGTTGTCCGCTATAGCTATGAATATGATGCAGTTCGCACCTAATCGCAAGCATGTCAGAAGTTCTATATATTCTCAAACATGTAAGAAATTGCAACATAAAACTTTTGATTATTCTTTAAAAAAAAAAAAAAAACAATTAAAAAATCTTAATTTTGTTTAGTTGACTTATTTTTCAGTTTTATTCGTTATTATTCAGAAATTTTACGCGAAAGTTTATGTTGCATTTTGTAATATTATGTTTTAGCTTGACATTCAACCCAGTGTTTTCGATTTTACTTTTTTTAATAGTAGGGAGATTTTACAGCATTTCGTGCAAATGTAGAGTCCGTGACATGACACTTTTTTTCATAACTATTTAATTTACTGTTTGAATAGCACATTGTTTTATTTTGAGTTTGTATGATGGTAGGACTAACTCAAAAAAAAAAATGATGCAAATCAAACAGTTAGTTAAATAGTTATGGCAGAAAAAGTATCACGTTGCAGACTCGACATTTGGAGAAAATGCTGTAAGATGGCGCTGTAAATTATTTTTTGGTACTGAAAGTTGCTGTTGTGCAAAAGGCTAGCAAGTAACTTGTTTTGAATGTTTACCATGGGTAACGCGGTGATGTGGGTAACGCTTATCTTTACTAATAATAAAGTTAAAAGTCTCTCTGTCCGGAGGATGTCTGGTTGTCTGTATGTCTGGATCTCTATGACGCGCATAGCACCTACACCGTTCGACCGATTTTCATGAAATTTGGCACAAAATTAGTTTGTAGCATGAGGGTGTGCACTTCGAAGCGATTTTTTGAAAATTCGATGTGGTTCTTTTTCTATTCCAATTTGAAGAACAAAAATATCATAAGATGGACGAGTAAATTACGAAATTAGCGTAACGTGAAACCGTAACATGGGCACAACCCAATTGGCGAGATACGAAGTTATCATAACGTGGAACCGTAACATGGGTACAGGCCAATTGGCGAGAAAATTCACCATACATTATTTGTAAAAATACAGGCGAACCAAAAGACCTTTTAATTTTTCTATTACGGGCAAAGCCGTGCGGGTACTACTAGTGAATAATAAATGAATCTCGCAATATCTCCTTTTTAAGAAATTTTCAGTGCTTATAAACATACATATATCATGTGATTCTTCCTGTATAGAACTTTTAAGACGCAGAAATCAACAAAATCGAAGTCTTTTCGCCAAATCGCCCCAAAGTTAAAAGAAAGAATAACTTTAAAAAGCTATAATTTCATCGCTTTCTTGGTAAAACAATACATGTTTTGGTTCTAAGTACGGCTTTTACGCCGATCTAACGATCTATACCTATCAGTGTTTCTTTAGTTGATAAATTTCTGCAATTTCAAAGCATCTCGTTCTTTCACCTTAGCAACGAATACTTTTTTCTCACGAAAATGAAAGAACATCACGAATTGCGTATTAAGGATTACTTAAATTGAAACATTAAAACTCGATTATCTATCTATAATCGATCAGCGAACTGCGGATCCGAAGATTGGACAGCGTGCGATTTCCTTCCGAATTCATTCTCTCAGGTGCTTATAAGGTTAATCGCGTCATTAATTTTCTCTAAAATTATGGGTTTAATTCATGCCTTCGTCTCTAATATCAGCCGTAGGTTCCTCTTTTTCGCTATGCTTTTTCGTCTTCAATGCAGAAAAAGAAATGATTAATATGCAGTAATTTATGCAGAAATTCAATAACTGAAAAAAAAAATCATTTTCAGGAAGAGTTAGTGAAATGTTTGAGGGTCGTAAGTTAAAAAATATCCATCGAAGGAATAAATAAATAATAACGCTCAAATACACAATCTGGAAGAAATTGCCGAAAATAAATAGATAAAAAAAACAATAAGATGAGATTTATCCTCTGCAAATATATATATATATATATATATATATATATATATATATATATATATATATATATATATATATATATATATATATATATATATATATATATATATATATATATATATATATATATATATATATATAATCTTAGGGTGGGTCATTTCTTTTCCAAATTTTAAGGGGCAGAGCAGATTATTAAAAAAGTGCTAAATGATCCCAAACCATCATGTGCGAAATTTTATTACATTCTAATAAATCTTTTTGTTTCTGGATTGATTTTGAAGTCTGGATTCCTTTACCCAAACAAGATACGCTCTGTGTAAGATTGCAGCAATAATAAATGTTGCATAGTTTTCAGAAACAAGTCATCAAAATTTCAATTTTCACCTGGTTTAAATTTATACCTGCCACGTGCCATTTCAGCAGTTTCAATTGACTGAGATGTGTGATTCAGTGTCTAGAAAAAAAATAACTGCTATTTCAATATAACTTTCATCGAAATAAAGTGAGCCATTTGTAGTTTTGTGCTCCTATGCCCAACATTTTAAATCATGGAACGCACTCGTTTTGGTTGATCGGATTTTTGCAAAAGGGTCAGTCGGTTAGTTAACAGACCCAAATTTTCTTTTTGCAGACCACTAAATAAGCAAACAATTTTCCAACTGTTAAAAGCTTCAAAGATCCTTTTACATACCGATTTGAAGTTAAAAATAAAGTAACATTGAAATCTACTCAAAACAAATGTACTTTAACTTTTTTTTTTTTGTTATTGTTCGAACCATTTGCCTATTGCCATTCCACTAAATATAAAATGTAATTAATAAGAATTAATACACAAAATCGTCTGCTTAATCCAGCCACATCCGGTCCGCGAAGCTGACCCGTGTGGGCTATCGGTTTGTTCAATGTTGCAAATCCGAAAAGCAAGATTGGTGACAATATCAGAAATTTGCAGTCAAGTTATTCAGAAATTGGTTTCTGAAAAACATGCATTTAATAAAATAAGCTTCAAGTAAATGATAACAACAATTATAATTAGCTATTAGTTTTCTTTCATTTTCTATATTTTTTATGTTATTGAAAAGAAATTTTCTATGATTTCTGGCTCGTCTGATCTGTTCTTTAATATGAATTGAGGCTCTCGGGCACAAAAAGGTTGGGCACTGCTGTTCTAATCGACTGCTAAGGTTCATAGAACCAATCGTAAAAAATCATACTTTCTTTTATTATTAGTGGTAACCGCACGGCTTTGCGCGTAATAGAAAAATTAAAAGGTCTTTTGGTTCGCCTGTATATTTACAAATAATGTGTGGTGAATTTTCTCGCCAATTGGCTGGTACCCATGTTACGGTTCCACGTTATTATAATTTCGTATCTCGCCAATTGGCTTGTGCCCATGTTACGGTTCCCCGTTATGACAAATTCGTAATTTACTCCTCCATCTTATGATAATTTTGTTCTTAAAATTGGAATAGAAAAAGAACCACATCGAATTTTTGAAAAATCGCTTCGAAGTGCACACTCCCATGCTACAAACTAACATTGTACCAAATTTCATGAAAATTGGCCGAACGGTCTAGGCGCTATGCGCATCACAGAGATCCTGACAGAGAGAGATCTGGACAGAGAGACTTTCAGCTTTATTATTAGTAAAGATTCATTTATTTGTTTCGGTAGAACACCAAAGAAATTAGTTGATTTACTTTGAACTCTGTTACTGTCTTGTGCATTGTTTTTTGGAGAATGTTCTAGGTTCGAAAAACATTCTGATTTCCATCCTTAGCTTTAAAAAATTTGAAATTTTTCTGATCACTCAAGAACCGTTGAGTACGTTCTAGGTTTTGAATTTTACGCTTATTGTTGTTATCATCACATTCGTTTTTTTGCACATGCTATAACTCGAAGTTCTGCTGTACTATCATCGAGAGTAGAGTAGTGATCACATTGCGCCAGCAGATTGCACAATTTTCAAACACTTCTCTACACAATAACAAATAACGTAACTTGTAAAAAAAAAATCGAAGCACTTATCATAATGCACTCAAATGGACAAAATTACTTTTCTGGGTCAAAAAGGACAATGTTTAAGTATTTCTGTAGTTTTCAATTACTCCAAGAAAATGACTCCACAAACGAGGAAAAGTCGGAGGGGGGTAGAGTTACATTTTAGGGGGGACGGGAGCAATATGTTTAGTTTTAGTTCATTTCTATGATCACAAAATAATAATTTCTGATTTTTTTGTGGAGGGGGGGGGGGGTTAGATCCCCAAATCACCCCTTAAATATAACTCTGCTTATAACAATCTGGGAAGGAATTATGATTGTGATTAAGGTAATTAAGAGCAAAAAATGGCACATTAAAATAACTACCTTAATCAATTCTGTTCATGATTAATAATCTAATACAAATAACACAACAAAATACAAAAAATAAATAAATAAATAAATAAAATAAAATAAATAAATGAATAATAAAAAAATAAGGTGAAGTTCAAAATTTTGAATTTGTAGCAGGGTTGAAAGCACTAAAATATAGAAATTAGAATAAACGTGTAAACATGAATAAAGTAAACAGATGTGTTTCATCTTGTGTTGTTAAAAACCATCTTCAACAACGAAAATGGTAGTTTTTAATTTTTTTTTCAGTTTATACCATCGCGCCCAGCTACAATTTTTAAACCATTAATTTGTGAGGTTTTTAAAAACTGAGTTTTCGCAAAACAGTTTACAGCTGCCGTTAAACTAACAGTTAAATGTGCCTTACGTGCTATCCCACTTACTTAAAATATTTGAGGCGACTTTTTAGCATAATATCAGATAAGCCGCTTATGGTAGTATTTATTCTTCCCGCTGGTAGTGATAAAAGTTTTTAAAAATCACCAGCGGCGATCTTCAAGCGGAATTTAAAATCAGTTTAAAAAAGTACCTTCTGTTTTTACTTCCTTTTACAAAAAAGGAAGTGTTGTATTCGCAAAAAATATTTCACTCAAAAATCGGCCTTAATTTCCATTTTGCTCACACCTGAATGAATGTCGAATTTTTTTTTTCTACCCGACCACACGCGGATAAGTGCCTAAGAACGTATAGACCCTCGAAATATCCATTTTGACAATCCCCGAGTTAATTACAACGAATTTTCTCGTGACGTCCGTATGTACGTATGTATGTATGTGGGTATGTGCGTATGTATGTCGCATAACTCAAGAACGGTATGTCCTAGAAAGTTGAAATTTGGTACGTAGACTCCTAGTGGGGTCTAGTTGTGCACCTCCCCTTTTGATTGCAATCGGGTATTTCTAAAGAGGGCTCTTGCCCCTTTTTGGGGGGGGAATCATTGTTAATTTCGTTGCAAACTCAAGTGGTGTTATAATTTAGCGGACACTTGGCGATATATCGTCAGTCTTTTGGTTGCCAACTTGGCGACAAATTTGGCGATTTTTTTCTTTTTTTTGAAAATCTGTTTCAATTTGGCCATTGTTGGTGGTATTTAGAGAGTAAGCAATTGAATCACATTAAAATTGCCAGTAATGTGGAAATGACATTAAATTGGAGTAAAAGGAAGTCATGTGATGCACACATCAGCTCGTTTTTTATTCAAACACCTAAAAGATATTCCTTCCAGCAGAGGTTTTAAACATTTTAGTATAGTACCTCCTGTTACATTTTAACTAGTGGTACCAGCACGGCTTTGCCCGTGGTAGGAAATTAAAAGGTCATTTGATTCGCCTATATATTTACAAATGATGGATAAAGAATTTCTTTCCAATATGCTATGTTCATTTGCTCACCAATGGTCGTATATGGTAGTTTGCTCGTCCACGTTATATTGATTTGCTATTCCACATTATGGTAATTGGTTCGTCCACATTATGATATTTTGCTCGTTAAAATGTTCTTAAAAATGGAATAGAAAAAAAACAAAATCGAACTTTCGAAAAATCGCTTCGAGGTGCTCCCCCGTATGCTACGAGCTAATTCTGTGCCAAATTTTAGGAAAATCGGCCGAACGGTCTAGGCGCTATGCGCGTAACAGACAGAGATCCAGACACACAGACTTTCAGCTTTATTATTAGTTAAGAAGATGAAAATAGTGGAAAATAATTACGGTAGTAATAAAAGTTTTGAAAATTTTAAAATGCTTCCGACTCTAGTCTTGCTGATTCTTAATGACCCAATGTATTCAAATGTGACCACTGTTTTCTCCTCTCACCCACCACTTTTTGGAGACAGCACCCCCCTATTTTGATTGTAGTTTTCGACAGTTTCATAGCCCTTAATTTTATTTGCAGCGGAAGGGAGCATTATATTAGCCATCAGCACTCTTCTGAGGGACTAAAGAGGTAAAAAGTTCAAAAGCCTGAACATCTGTTGCTAGTTGGGAGACTCATAGGGGTATTCTCCCCTAAAATATTGTTAAACTAGTGGTACCCGCACGGTTTTGCCCGTAATGGAAAAATTAAAAGGTCTTTTGGTTCACCTGTATATTTACAAATAATGTATGGAGAATTTTCTCGCCAATTGGCTTGTACCCATGTTACAGTTCCACATTATGATAATTTCGTATCTCGCCAATTGGCTTGTGCCCATGTTACGGTTCCACGTTATGATAATTTCGAAATTTGCTCGTCCATCTTATGATAGTTTTGTTCTTAAAATTGTAATAGAAAAAGAACCACATAGAATTTTCAAAAAATCGCTTCGAGGTGCACACCCCCATGCTACAAACTAATTTTGTGCCAAATTTCATGAAAATCGGCCGAACGGTCTAGGCGCTATGCGCGTCACAGAGATCCAGACATCCAGACATCCTAAAGACATCCTCCGGACAGAGAGACTTTCAGCTCTATTATTAGTAACTAGTGGTACTCGCACGGCTTTGCCCGTAATAGAAAATTAAAAGGTCTTTTGGTTCGCCTGTATATTTACATATAATGTAAAGTGAATTATCTCGCCAATTGGCTTGGTTACGGTTTCACGTAATGATAATTTCGTTTTTTTTTTCTCGTCCATCTTATGAGAATTTTGTTCTTAAAATTGGAATAGAAAAAGAACCACATCGAATTTTCGAAAAATCGCTTCGAGGTGCACACTCCCATGCTACAAACTAACTTTGTGCCAAATTTCATGAAAATCGGTCGAACGGTCTAGGCACTATACGCGTCACAGAGATCCTGACAGACAGACATCCGGACAGACAGAGATCCTGACAGAATTTCAGCTTTATTATAAGTAAAGAAGATAATCAAAAACGATTTTTTCCCTAGGTCTTTGCTTTGGAGTTTTCCTCTTATTTATTGGCATACAGCCAGAGCATACGACTCACTTTTATGAGACCCATGTCTGAAAAAAAAGATCATGCTGTAAAAAAATTTAAAACATATATTGGGAGTAGTGGTGTTCCCATATACGCCGTATACTCTCAAACATTTTTTAGACACATAGTGTATACACTCAAGCTTCAAAAATTTTCGTATTATGACATATTATGTATATGATCACATATTGGGAGTATCGCATTTTGCACAGTCAGAGTCGCATCGCAGGTCTTCTGTAAAGAAACTTCTCGTATCATATTCATTAGCAAATATTATTAAATTTAAGAATGAGATCAATTATGTTTATAAAAGTAGCATTAATGAAGCTTTATATTTCTAGCGATAGAAATTAACTGCGATAGAACACTACTCGTTGAGTTTCCTCTTTCTACAAATGGAATGAATTGGAAATGACCAAGAAATCTGCACCCATCGTATTATGACTGGTGCTTTTCTAGAATAGATATTAAGAAGGATTTTCAATAAAAAAAAAATGACTAGGATACGATGATAAAGATAAAGATTTTATGGCCAATGTACAACAATATATACATCATAAATTCATATTTACTGCGTATAACGTTATGTATTTTTATTTCTTATCAATCTTAAATGATGGGAATTAGTAACCTTTAAATTTTGTATTTAGATGAAGTTTTGCTGCTCAAGTTCATTTCTGTTGATACTTTTCCCACAAAAAAAGTAATTTTGAACCCTTCCCCCTCCCCTTACCTCTTTTTAAAAGTAAAATCAGCTTAAGTTAAGCCTTGAATGAATGCAAACGACTTGTAACCATGGCAACGAAAAATTATCATCTTCTTTACTAATAATAAAGCTGAATGTCTCTCTGTCTGTCAGAATCTTTGTGACGCGCATAGCGCCTAGGCCGTTCGGCCGATTTTCATGAAATCTGGCACAAAGTTAGTTTGTAGCATGGGGGTGTGCACCTCGAAGCGATTTTTCGAAAATTCGATGTGGTTCTTTTTCTATACCAATTTTAAGAGCAAAATTATCATAAGATGGACGAGTAAATTACGAAATTATCATAACGTGGAACCGTAACATGGGTACAAGCCAATTGGTGAGTAATTTCACCATACATTATTTGTAAATATACAGGTGAACTAAAAGACCTTTTAATTTTTCTATTACCGGCAAAGCCGTACCGGTACCACTAGTTGCTTAATAAAATGAAACAAACCTTTCGCAAGTGTAAACGCATTTGATGCACCTATTACTCTAAATTAGCTGTTTTTAAACCATTTAAGCACAGTAGTCTGTGTATATGCGCTAAAAAAAGGAAGCTTATTAACCTTACTCCTTTTCCCAGAATTTCTAAGGCTTCATTTAGAGTTTGCAAACCGTAATCCGCGAGTTCAGCACAAAATTGAACTGTGTAAGTCCTCGGAGAGTTTGCTCCAATCCCAAACCCTTTTAGTTATGCCGGGTCACGTGTTCGGCTCTGTTAACATGTCGTTTCCGTTGCCAGATTACTTAAGAGATTACTAAATTCTTTTTACGCGGACGTGCGAGCTATCATTTTCTGTACGTCCAAACCGCTATGTCATAGGATTGTAGTTTCTATATTTCCTATTTTCAGTGTTCTTCCGTAGAATAGATAAGTCGTAAATCTATTTGTTTTCTTTTTCTTTTGTGAATGTGTTTCTCGCTGACAATGGGGTTGTTTCTGAAATTTTAAAAGTATTTTTTTCTGAAACAGCATGTATAAAAACATAGGATTTAACCATTTTTCTAAATTTGACAAAGTTTAATATTTTTTAACAATTATTTTAATCGGTGACCACAGGGGGGGTCCTGACAGAGAGAGACATTCAGCTTTATTATCTTTACTAATAATAAAGCTGAAAGTCTCTCTGTCCGGAGGATGTATGTAGGATGTCTGGATCTCTGTGACGCGCACAGCGCCTAGACTACCGTTCGGCCGATTTTCATGAAATTTGGCACAAAGTTAGTTTGTAGAATGGGGGTGTGCACTTTGAAGCGATTTTTCAAAAATTCGATGTGGTTCTTTTTCTATTCCAATTTTAAGAACAAAAATATCATAAGATGGACGAGTAAATTACGAAATTATTATAACTTGGAATCGTAACATGGGCACAAGTCAATTGGCGAGATACGAAATTATCATAACGTGGAGTCGTAACATGAGTACAAGCCAATTGGCGTGATACGAAATTATCATAACGTGGAACCGTAACATGGGCACAAGCCAATTGGCGAGATACGAAATTATCCTAACGTCGAACCGTAACATGGGTACAAGCTAATTGGCGAGAAAAATCACCATACATTATTTGTAAATATACAGGCGAACCAAAAGACCTTTTAATTTTTCTATTACGGGCAAAGCCGTGAGGGTACCACTAGTTAATAATGAAGAAGATAAATTTTTCTTCGTGTATATATTTTCTCATTTATTTATTTTTTTTTTTTTTTTGAAATTTCACAATTTACATGTGTTTAACCTCAAACGAGGAATGCAATGTTCTAATTTTTCACTAATTAAATCATCTCAAGGTGGCATATTCAAGCTCTAGAATTCAGAATTTATTTTACTATATTTTACAAATAATTAAATTTATCGTCTCTGCTGAGTTTTACATTTTTCAAAAACAATTCATTATTATGTGCAATATTTTATACTCCTGCACTACCTAATTTAGTTATCGTCTGAGCTATTTATTGCTTTGTTTTTGGGATGGCAACGCTGAAAGAAATTAGATAGAACAATTGGAATGCTTTGATAGAATGCTACATTTGTTTTTCTCGCCCTTTTTCGACTTTGTTACATTATTTCACATTTTGTGAAAATATACAATCAAAAGTTCTTTTTCTAAGTAAAAATGAAAAAATTTGATTCAATTTACCAAAGAGAACAAATTTATTTATTATAAAATTTTAAAGGAATGAAATGGAAGAAACACTATGAGTCATCAAATAAATAAACGAGAATAAACAAAATACAAAATATATTCCAAAATTTAAGAAAAGCTTTGGCAATACTTCCTTTCAGACGATGATTGAATTTTATGTTAAGTATTACTCAAATTTATCCCGCGGTGTGAAATTATATTTCACTCAAGCAAATAAGCTTGAAGACTTTCAGATGTTTTCATTTTTTATTCTACTTTGAGAACTACTAGTCATAAGATACTAATGTGCACATTCTTAAATTTATGTTAAGTCCCTTCTCAAAATAAATCGCATGCATATGCTAAATGTATAAGAAAAACTCATTTTAGCAGAGCGCAAAAAGATTAATCAAGAACGAAACAAAATTTTTATCAAAAGTTTGCTTTTAATATTAAATCATCTCGAAAATTCGAAGTAAGAATAAGATAAAATATTCAAAGCAAATGTATTCAAATTTAAAATAAAAATTCGTCTTTGTTTCTGGCAATGACTCAAATACGGAAAAACGTTTTGACGGATAAAATGCTGATTGATGACACACCAAGTGTTGTATAGGAGTAAAGAAATAAATAATTTTTTTTATCATCCTTGCGTGGAAAACAAAATTATAGGGAATAATCCAATTATAAATGTAAATATTTTCGTTGTTCTTATTTTGAGTTGATTTGAACCATGTGTGCAAGCTTTACCCCACTTTATATTTTTTAGTAAAGTTGCAGTCACTTATTTCGTGAAGAAAAAAAAGGTGCATGTTTGTTCGTTGGAAGTTATACTACAACAAAATTTCGAATTCATTTAAATGAGTTTTTAGTCAAAAGGAGAGTGACGTTCAACATACAAAGGAAATTTTAAGTTTGATTGGCGCAAAAAGTATTTTGACGTAGGTGGTTTTTAACTTTTTGATGACGCGATAGCTTCAGACTTTTTTAACGTCAGTGAAGCAAAAAGGTTCCTTTTAGGTTTTAGCAAATCATCAAACCGTACAGCAACTAACCATGCTTTGCATTATAACTTATTATTTTTTCTCATGCTACTTTTTAAAGTTAAGAAAAGGTAGAATAAAATTATGGATTTAACATCTAGCCATTGCTCTCCAAATTAATTGTTGTTAACTCTGAAAAGGATTCTTAAGTAACATAAAAGGAAAAGGAATTTTATAAAATTAATTCTAGGCATTGCATGAATCATCGTCCTGGAGATGTACTCCTGCATTATGACAGAACGAAAGTAAGTCGGGCGACTAGCTGCGTCGCCCGGCTTTGCACGGTCTACCTCGAAAATATAAGTTTTGTCAAGTGACGCGTGTTCAACAATCACACTTAAAAAAGAAAAAAAGAAAAAAAAATCAGTAAAATTTGGCGGCAGATTCCGGAAAAATAACCAAAGGAAACATTTTAAATCTTCCGATTACGGAAAAACCTAAAAACAAAACCCAAAATTTTACTTGTCCATATTCAAGAAAATCAGCACCTCTTGGCGCGATTGGCGCCAAAGTTGAACCAAAGCCTGTTTACATATGGATTCACATATATTCCAAATTTCAACCAGAACGTAGCATTACTTCTTGAGATAGGGCACTCACAATGGAAAAAAAGAACGGGCGATTGCGCTACCCCCTTTTTAGCTGTTGACACCAAAATAAAATCAGCTTTTATACCCACTAAGGGCTACTTGCCGATAAATTTTTCTTTCATTCCGTTCATTATTTCTTGAGATACAGCAGTCACAATTGACGACAAAAAACGTTCTATAGCTCAACCCCCGTTTGAGTTATTGACACCAAAATTGAATCAGCACCTGTTCCTGTTACTGGCAACATATGGACCAAATTTTGTTTGATTCCGCCAGTTACTTCCTGAGGAATAGCAATCACGCGTAACTCAAAAAACGTCCCATTGTTCCACCCCCTTTGGATGAATTCGCGCCAAAAACCAATGGGCACAATTTCACATAGGGGCACATATGTGTACCAAATTTCGTTCGATTTCATGCGGTAGTTTTTGCTGTAGAGCGGCCACAAAAAACTGGTCACACACAGACGTGACACACATACACACACACACACACACACATACACACACACATACAGACAGACAGACATTTTCCAAAAATAGTCGAAATGGACTCAGCACACCTCAAAACGTTCGAATCCGTCAAAATTCGAAATTCGAAAATTTGCACGAATCCAATACTTTCTTCTATATATTAGATATAGAAGAAAGTAAAAAAGAAAAGCAACAGATCTATCTTCTCAATGATTTTCTTCACGCTTCGAATTTCAATAAAAGCAGTTACGGAAAGTTGAGACGAAGCACTGAATAATAATTTGAATGGAGGAAAGCCTTCGAAAAATAGGGATTTTATGTCGAAATCTAAGTGTCATAATTAATCTTTATATATTAATAGGCAAGCTGTTTCCTTTCGGTACCGATTCCTCCTCTGTTTGTGAACCGATTTCCTTCATTCTTTTTTTGTTCAGTAGTTATTGCCGAGTTTTAGTGTCATCAATAAATTTTTTTGAAATCGAACGCTAATTAACGGAAATATTAATAAAAAACGCATTTTCGTCCTAAATGGCTCTTTCTACGCGAACGGATTTTCCAATTTTTTCGAATTTGATATGGTTGGAAAGGTCTTTAAAAAATACTCCTAACGAATAAATTGTCAAAGCGCCCAAGGTCCAATAACCTAAATCCACTAGAAAAAAAGTTATAAGCGTTTTTTAGTTAGCGAAACTCAAAAATTTTATCACTTTTCCACCGTTGAAATTCATTGTTGGAGGCGTGAAACATTAAGTTTTCATTCATTTTTTAAACCGCTTTTTCTACACGAAAAATGCATTTTAGCGCTTCAAGCATGGTATGGTTGGAAAGCCCCTCGTGCAAAATACTATAGAACACGTTCCACCCGGTTTACTGTTCGAAAATTCCAATCCGCAAAAATGGCGCTTGCTGGATAATATTGAGGCCAATTCTCGCTTGAGCATAAAGAAATGAAATACTTGCATTTGTTTTTATTATTGAGGCTTTTGGAGTAACTAAGAGCATTAAAACATTTTCATTTTGATTATGTTTTCGCGATTTTAATATTTAAATAAATCATTTTACGGAGTGAGGGACGGCTTTCAGTTCCAGCTCCCAATAATACCGGCATTTGCTATCACCACAAAACAGGTCTCAAGGTGAAACTTTTGATAAAATTGGCGTATTATTACGACGTCCAGTGCTTTCGCATGGACAATGGGGTTGGTTCCTTCAGTCAAAAGTAGTACTTTTTGTCACTGAAATTGATAGAATAAGCAAAAAAAAAAAAAAAAAAATCAAGGACCCAGAAAATACTTTCATTTTTCCAACAGTTATTTTTTAATTAATTTTTTTAAATGTCCGATTTTTCAAACAAGGCGTGGTCTTGATGACGTCGCAAATGATGCTCTCTGGCGCATCTTTCTACCACGTTTCCACGTTATGATAATCAAGAAGCGAATTAAAATTGCGCTCTACGCTTGCTATCAACCATATCGTTGCCAATTCATATGAGGAAAGGTGCGAATAAAATATTTTGCTCTGCGAATGGCAACATAGAAATGCATTTCATCATTTGTGATGTCATCGTCAGAAGCATAAACAAAGAAAACACACCGATTTAAGTAATTTTTAAAAAATATTAAACTTAAACAAATTATTTAAAAAATGGTTAGATCCTATGTTTTTAAGCATGCTCTTTCAGAAAAAAAATACTTTCAAAATTTTTGAAACGACCCCATTATATGTGCCCGTGAGTAGAGTTCGTTCATTTGACTGTTGGAAATTTTAATTTAACGGCAAGATCATGCCTAATTTTACAAAGAATATTGTTTGTACAAAAGTTTTACGTATTAAGGGAGTTTTGCAGCATCGTTTCATTCAGAACGACTTCTATAATGAGGTTATTTCCTTCAGTAAAAAGTAGTATTTTTTGTCCCTGAAATTGATAGAATAAGCAAAATAATTATAGTACTAATAATAATAACATGGACCCAGAAAAGACTTTTATTTTCCCAACAGTTATTTTTTAATTTGTTTTTTAAAATATCCGATCTTTCAAACAAGGCGTGGTCTTTATGACGTCACAAATGATGCACTATTGCGCATCTTTCTACTACGTTTCCACGTTATGATAATCAAGAAGCGAACTACAATTGCGCTCTACGCTTGCTATCAACCACATAGTTGCCCATACACGTGAGTAAAGATGCGAATTAAATATTTTGCTCTGTCAATGGCAACACTGAATGGCATTTCATCATTTGTGATGTCATCGGCAGAAGGTAATAATGAAAGCGCACCGATTTAAGTAATTTTTTAAAAATATTAAACTTAAACAAATTATTTAAAAAATGGTTAGATCCTATATTTTTAAGCATGCTCTTTCAGAAAAAATAAATAAAAAATACTTTTAAAATTTTGGAAACGACTCCATTGTGAAATTGGCGAACTTTATCCATTTTGGCACCAACGCCAGGGCGAGAAATATTTTTCTTTTGCATTCTTAAAAAAGGAGTACCGAAATGTCTATTTGCAAGGAACTCACTACGAATCAAGTCCCTCTTTAAAGTGGGGTTCATTAAATTGTAACCGTTCGTGACAAGGCGGAGGAAATAAACGGCAAGAGGAAGATTCATTGGAGAGAATGAGATATCAAGCTTTTTTTTAATCAGAACGTCTATGAAAAACAGTATGGAATGTGGCAAAGGGAAGAGGTTTTATGGTGAAGTGTGAAACTATGCGACAAAGGGTAGAGGGGTCAAAAATTTTGAAAAGTGCATTTTTCAGTATTCCCCTGATCCGTAAACAAATCACAAACACGATTATTTTAAAAATAGCACTTTTATTGCGACGTCCAGTGTTTCTGAATGGGCAGTTTTTAATGTAGCAAGTAGGATTCGTTTATTTGACTTTTTGGAACTCAATTATTCTAACGGCAAAGGTCAAGGCAACTTACTTAATAATATTAAACTTATTAAAAGAAACATTGTTCATGCAGAAGTTTTACGTATAATCGGAGTTTTGCAGGATCATTTCATTCGGAAAGATTTCGATAATTGGGAAATTGGCGCTCCTCATCTATTGGCCTCAAATTTTTGGCACCAATTGCAGCTTGAGAAATAGTAATCCTTTGCATACGTAAACAAAGAGTAGGGAAATTTCTATTTGCATAGGTTAAGCACAAAATAACATGGTATCCAAAGTAAAATTATTCAAGCCAGGAATTTGACGACCACACCAATTTCTTGATGGGGTTGATTTCTTCAGTTAAAAGTACTACTTTTAGTCAATGAAATTGATAGAATAAGCAAAAGAAATAACGTGGAGCCAGAAAATCTTTTTATTTTCCCGACAGTTAGTTTTTATTATATTTTTTAAATGTTTGATTTTGGAAACAAAGCGGGATCTTTATGACGTTACAAGTGATGTACTTTGGCGCGTTACTTCATAGCCGAGCAAAATTTTTACGTTTTGCTGTCAACCATGTTTCCAGGTTATAATAATTTGCGCTGTGCGCTAATGACATCAGTGAATGGCATTTCATCGCTTTTGATGCCATGTGCAGAAGCGTAAAAATGAATTTCAATCTGCGCATCGATTAAAATAAGTTAAAAAATATTAAATTTTTTCAATGAATTTAAAAAGTGGTTAAAACTTTTGTTTTTAAGCATGCTTTTTCAGAAAAACAAGAACACTTTTAAAATTTCCGAAACGACCCCATTACCGAAATTTCCCCTTTCATCAATTTATTTTGAGATTAACAGACAAAAAGCAAAATTGAAATAAATTATTACTGTTTGTTATTTTGTGTACACATAAAAGTTATATGCTTCCAGATATGCAGTAAACATGAGTAAGAGTAGAAATAGAAATGTTAGAAATAGTTAAATTCATACAAGTTTTCTCAAATATTCATTTATGAATATGGTCGAATTTCGATCACTGGGAGAAAACTAGTAGTTTGTAATTCATATCTCATATATTAATTATCGGATGATTATGTTAAATAGCCAAATATAAGGACGGGAAAAGTACGAATCCATCGATACCTGGTTCGATGGTCAGTTGACTGCCGTTCGGAAGACGAAACTTGAACATAAGATGACTAGAATAATAGATAGATACATAGATAAGTACATACGCTCAATTTTTAATTATGTAAGAATATACATGCGTGTATGAATATAATTATTACTTCCTTTTACAAAAAGGAAGTATTGTATTCGCAAAAAAAATTTCACTCAAAAATCGGCTTTAATTTCCATTTTTCTCACCTAGAGAAACCCTACCCTCTTCTATATATATGCTTCGGAACGTACAGACACACGAAATATTCATTTTTACGACCCCTGAGTTAATTACAACGAATTTCTCCTGACGTCCGTATGTACGTATGTGTGTATGTATCTTGCATAACTCAAAAACGGTATGTCCTAGAAAGTTCAAATTTGGTACGTAGACTCCTAGTGAGGTCTAGTTGTGCACCTTCTCTTTTGGTTGCATTCGGATGTTCCTAAAGGGGTCTTTTGCCTCTTTTTGGGGGAAAATCATTGTTAATTTCGATGTAAACTCAAGTGGTGTCATAATTTGTCGGACGCTTGGCGATATACTGCCAGTCTTTTTGTCGCCAAGTTTGTTGCCAACTTGGCGACAAATTTGGCGGATTTTTTTTTTAATTTGGTTTCAATTTGGCCACTGTTGGTGATATTTCGAGAGTAAACAATTGAATCTCATTAAAATTGCCATTAATGGGAAAATTACATTAAATTGGAGTAAAAGAAAGTCATGTGATGCACACATCAGCTCGTTTTTTTTCATACGAATATTCTCCTGTTTCATAGGTATATTCTCCTGTTTCTTTCAGCGAGAAATGCACCAGCAAGAGAGGCAACAAATAACATTCCATGAATGAAAGAGCCACGATCCGTGTCTGGCTAAAGTGTCTCATGAAAAATGGTCCGATATCAGAGAGCCAGGTACTTACTTTTCTCATCCGGTAAGATCAAAGGTCTGGAAAACAGCGAAGAGAAAATTGATTAAAGGACAAAAGATCCTGCGATGGGAGAAGTTGGACGCGTGGGCATGCGTTTCTAGTGGTCGTGACATTTGTGAACTTTTTTTTCTGGAGTTTCACTTGGTTATCTGAGTTTAAAAGTTGGATAAAATCGATAAAAAGGGAAATTATGAAGCGTTCTAGATCCGAACAGTGAATTAACAATTCGTTTTGTTTTTAAAACACTGTTCCAAAAATTTTTGATCAGATAAAATGGCAACGGTAATTTTCTCCTGTACACAATTCCAAAAAGGGGAGAAGAATAAAATATAGAAAACAATTTTTTAAAAGGGTAGAAAAAGCAAAGTAAATCAGAAAATACGGAAAGAAAGATATTGTAATAATAGAGAATACAAAAAGAAAAAAAAAATCAGGCAGCAAAAACTACCTGCATTTGTCTCACGCAGGTAGCGTGCGACAGTGATTAGGCGCTGCGTTGCTTCACAAAACTGCCGTGTTAGGTTTGCCCCAGCTATAGTCTCGGCGTACCGTATACTGCCATGTTAGGTTTGCCCTATTTATAGTTGTGTACGGTTTTGAATGAGTGAGGAATGTAGACGATAAATAATAAGCAGCAATTCATATGAATCTTTATCTTCTTTACTAATAATAAAGCTAAAGGTCTGTCAGGATTTCTGGATATCTGGATCTGTGTGATGCGTATAGCGCCTAGACCGTTCTGCCGATATTCATGAAATTTGGCACAAAATTAGTTTTTAGCATAGTGGTGCGCATCTAGAAACGATTTTTCGAAAATTCGACTTGTTCTTTTCATGTTATAATTTTAAGCCGATATTTCACATAAACTTGATTATATGGGGGCGAAATATTTCATTCAGTTTTAAGTTTCAAGTCATTCGAAAGCTTAAAATTTCTCTACGAGCATTAGGAGAGCTATAAGAATCGTTTAAATAAAACCAAGTTCAAGGCTCACCTTAAGCAAGCCAAACGATTGTAAATCATTAAGCTCAAGAATAAAATCAAAAATTAAAGATAAATGGAAATTATTTTCAAAGCAAAAATTAAATTTGTGTGTTATCATGGTTACGTTTTTTTTACATTGTTTCGCTTTTTTTTTTCTTTTTCTTTTTCTTTTTTTTTTTTACATTTTTAAAAACTTGCTTATCTTGCGATCAATCCTTTTCTTTTGTGGAAAAGGAGTTAAACGGAAATATTTTAACTGATAAGAAAAAGTTGTTTACTTTTATTTTCTTAGATATTGTGAAATTAAGTTCAGTAAATTATTAAAATATTGCTATTACAACCTTCTTTCTACAGTGTTTAATTTTGGGAAAATGTCTTATTTTGCATTTTAATCAAGGAAGGGAAACTGATTCTTTCTTCTTCCAAAATATTTCTATGGCTTTTGCTGGTTTGTGTTTTGCTACATGCTAAGTTTTTGAGTCTGCCGAAAATATGAAGAGATCTTTAAAAAATAATAATAATAATAAATAAATAAAAAAAACTTAACGCATAGTAGACGTTATATGTAAATACACCAGGCGAATGAAATGACCTTTTAATATTCTACTACGGGCAGAGCAGCGCGGCTATCGCTGGTATGAAATAAAAAATACAAATTTTTGTACTACAGGAAGTAAATCTCTTTTGAAGGTAAACCATGCATTAAAGCCCACCTAGTATGAAATAAAAAATACAAATTTTTATACTAAAAGAAGTAAATCCCTTTTAAAGTTAAGCCATGCATTATAGTCTTTACTACTTACTGAATCAAGGATTTTCAAATAGACAGGGTTAAATATACTTCTGTTTGTAATTTCTTTTCTTTTATTTTATTTGTGAAATGCATTTTTGTAAAAAAATATTACCCTGATTGAAATAAAATTGAATTGAATTATAATTATTATCAAGCGATAAATTGAATTGCATTAAAAACATATAAACAGCATATTTTAGTATTATATACATATTATCTATATAAATTATCAACTTAACTTATTTTCATTATAATTTGTTTAACAATCAGTTTCTACAATCATTACTCAAAAAGTGAAAAAAAAAAAAAAAAACCTTAATAAATCTTTTTACTGGAACTTTGCCTTTTGCGCACGACACTTAATAGATCCCACCCAAAACACACTTCCTTCCGTCCTTTAAAAGAGTCTCTGCGCTATCATTATTCTATAAATCTTTTTGTCCTTCTTCATAATCCATTTGAAATATTGCCAACAAGCAGAATCATTTACTTAGTTTGCTTCCTTTTCAATATTAATGATGAGTTTTTTTCTTTGGAAGTAAATAAGAAATTCATTCGCAAAACCACCTTTAACGTTTCGTTTATAAAGTCACTTTAACGAGAATGTCGATATAAAGACTGGAACATGAAAATCTGAAGTATTGTAGGCAAGGACGGATACAAGGGATACAAGGGGCGATCGCTCCCTCCTTGAGCCGAGTTTCTTCAGGGGGGGGGGGACTTCCTTCAGGCATATTTACGATATTAAAGTTCCAAAAACGCAATTTTACAAAGTCTTCGATGGCGTAAAGAGAAAGGGAGTTCTTTCTTGAAATTCAAACCTTGAAAACGAAATCGTAGTCCATCTCTTTTTACTCTAGTCTAGATATAGGGACTGGAACTTTCTACAAGATTTTTTTCGAAATTGAAGTTTCAAAACCTTAATTTTAGACGATTTTAGATTATGTTAGAGGTATATTCGAGGGCTCTAAGTAGCTATTTTTTGACAGAAACACAACTGTAGGACACCTTTGAATACGTAAGGGCAAGCGATGAGGTTTACTACACACCTCCAAATATTTTTAGAAATTGAAGTTCCAAAGTGTAAAAAGTAAAAAGTTATCGCCCCCTAATTAAAAAATTTCTGGATCCGTCCTTGATTGTAGGTAGTTAGGATTTTCAAATTGTTCGGATTTTCGAAAATAAACAAGAAAATAACGTTTAGGAAAATAGTATGCCATTTAATCATATAAAGTGGCTATTCAATACGAATGTGCATGGCATACAATACAATAGGGTACACAACTTTACAATATATTATTACATTTTTTAACAAAAAATGAATTATTTACTGAAAATAAAGGAAAAATTATTGAAACTTCATGGGAGAGCAAACGGATTTCTGACGATTCGGATTCTTGACATTCGGATTTTTGACGTTTTACTACATGCGAAAAAATCAAGTAAAATAAAATAGGCACCTAATTCTTTTTAATGAGCTAGTCTATTTGTACTTATTGGAACACCATAGATACCTTCTTTTGACCTCCCTAATTGAGACTTGTGAGTATCCTGGAAAGTAGTGAAAAGCCGGTTAA
Source organism: Uloborus diversus (assembly GCF_026930045.1). Lineage (NCBI taxonomy): Eukaryota > Metazoa > Arthropoda > Arachnida > Araneae > Uloboridae > Uloborus > Uloborus diversus. The sequence goes on along the minus strand of NC_072737.1, from coordinate 162,942,640 downwards.
AGCCAATAAGATGAAAAGGAGAAGAGAGGAATTGGGAAATGTAGCAATTTATATAAGTTTTTTTTCTGAGAGCTGATGTAGAAAAGGAGCTATAGAATATTTGCTTGTGCCTAAACTATTTTTATACTGCAGGCTTATTTCCAGTTTTAAAAAATGGAAAAAATGGTATCAAAGAACAGTTTGTTCCAGTTTAAATATTGTATCATAATACTCCTTTAAATGTCGTAAAAAACCAACGTAAAAAATGAACTAAATTTAAGTAGTTTTACTTACGAATTACGTATATTCGAGTGCAGCCGGGAGTTAAAAATCGAGCAAAGAAACAAAAATTCGAAAATTTTGAAGCATTTTATACATGTATATAGCAATCTTAATATTTAAGGACTTTAATAAACAGAGATAATTTACTAACCCTAAATTAAAATTATTGGAGATATTTTTTAAACTCCAATTAACATTCTTCTCCAAATTTAGTAGCGAAAAAATAACTACGCACGTTAAAATTTTTAATGCGACCGAATGAGCGGGTTTTCCTGCGCAAGACGGGGTTGGAGCTTAATTAATACTAGACAGAGAACTTTTTTAGCACAGATTCTGAGTCATTTCAAATTTGAAATCTCAACGCTCATTGGCGAAAATTCATTTTTTCGCCAGTCGATTAAAAAAAAAAAATGCTTTATCATGGTTTTTGAGTTTATTTGTTGCCCTTTTGACTAAATTGTCAATTAATAAAATTCTTGTTTATAGTGCATATGGAGGTTTTTCCGGCAATGAAAAATTACTTTAATAAACTGCCATTTTTGCTTCCACCTGCTTCTTATTTAAGTATTTATGTCATTTCACAATACATAACAGGATCAGAGCATGATATCGAAAACCCACGGAGAATTCATTCGAGTCCCAAAGCTTATTGGTTATGCTCTGTCACGTGTGTAAGTCTCTGGCATGTCTATCTATTACACATTGTGGAAAAGATTCTTATTAAATTCCTTTCTCTTTCTTCGCGGGTTGATTCTATTCCTTACTTTTAGAATGGCACATGTAACAACTTTTCCCTTCAGTTCTTTGACTTATTTTTCAGAGTCCATTTGTTCCGCTAAGCAAGTTCGAATATGATATGATTTGATAACGTGTAATGCTATGTTTTCTTCCGTTCCCTACCAGTGGCATATGTTTTAATTCAAACCTGAAAAACTGAAAAAAGAAAGACTTTTTCTGGTTGCGCTAAACGAACGATATTATTATGTTTTGAAGAAAAAACCTGTTAGGAATTATTCTTAAATTTTCCTTGGTCTTCTACCAGTTTAATGCAGCAAAGCTTTGACGTTTGGCAAGTCAAAAGACCCTGATACTTCAAGAATGAGGTCGTTTAAAAAATTCTAAAAGTATGTTTTTCTAAAAGAGCATGCTTAAAAACATAGGATCTGACCATTTTTTTTTATAAAATTGACTAAGTTTAATATTTTTAAAAAATTACTTAAATCGGTGCGCTTTTATTGTTTACACGTCTGTCGTTTGACATCACAAATGATGAAATGCCATTCAATGTTGTCATTCACAGACCAAAATATTTAATTCGCATCTTTACTTACGTGTATTGGCAACGATATGGTTGATAGCAAGCGTAGAGGGCAGTTTTAATTCGCCCTTGATTCTCATAACGTGGAAACGTAGTAGAAAGATGCGCCAAACTGCATCATTTGTGACGTCATAAAGACCACGCCTTGTTTGAAAAATCGGACAGTTTAAAAAATTAATTTAAAAAACTGTTGGGAGAATGAAAGTATTTTCTGGGTCAATGTAATTTTTTTTTTTTTTTGCTCATTCTATCCATTTCAATGACTAAAAGTAGTACTTTTGACTGAAGCAAACCACCCCATTGCGCCACTATTCGGATCATTTGTTAATTTGTTTTTTATTGAATTGTATTAAGGGACGAATAAGCTTCAAATTGTATTCATATTGCGTTTATATGCACTTCTGCATTTATAAAAACCAGTTTATAAATCTAAAAAAAAAAAAAATCCCCTACAATGAATGTTATGTAATGTTTATCAGGTTTTGTAAAATTAAAAATTTTATAAATATTAATCCTACAGAGATGATAAAGTAAACAATCCAGTCAATCAACTGGAAAGAAAATTGTTATTTTTTTATTATTATTGAATTGTATTACGAGACACATAAGCCATAAGTTGTATTTATATTGCGTCACCTACAACGATGCGTTACTACGAATGCGTTAATATGCATTTCTGCAGTTATAAAAACCACAGTTGGTAAATGTATTTAAAAAAACAAACTTTCTCTTACAATGAATGTTATGTAATGTTAATCGAGTTTTGTAAAATTAAAAATTTAATAAATGTTAATCCTACAGTTAAGAGATGATAAATTAAAAAAATCCTATCAATCAACTGGAACGAATACTGTTAGGTTGTTTTTTATTTAATTGTATTAAGCGACACAAAGTTTCAAATTGTGTTTATATTGCGTTTATATTTACTTCTGCATTAATAAAAGCCACAGTTTATAAATCTAAAACAAAACTTTCTCTTACAATGAATGCTATGTAATATTATTTGGATTTTGTAAAATTAAAAATTTAATAAATGGTAATCTTACAGAGTTGATAAATTAAAAAATCCGGTCGATCAAATGGAAAGAAAAAGTTACTTTATGCTAATTATCTAAAATCCCACAACCCTCTCAAGTATTCCAAACCTGCTGTCAAATCTGTTGCTTAAAGAGTCATTACTTTACGCTATCCAAATTCAAGATCACATAATCCATGCAAAGTGCAGTCTACTAGTATGAAAGGAACGAATCTATAAAGGAAGGGCTCTGAAATTCCGAATTCCGGAAGTTCTAATTAACGATTCGAACGCTACCCTCTTAATCTTCTAATTATAAGTTCCTTATTTCTGCAATTTATCATTTACGAACAAGCATCTAAGTAAAACATTTTCCCTAATTAATCCACGTAGGTAATTCGCAATTATTGCGCTCAATTAATTATAAAATGCTAAATATCGATAAATTGTAATGTGATTAATATCAATTTCGTCATCAGATAGATGATGTGACAAGCATTTAAGAGTTTTAGAAATTGTATGCATGAGTAATGATTGCTTGGTTAGTTGAGTTTGAAGAAAACATTCCTTCGTTTAAAAAACTCACAACATTTATTTAGCTTCACTAGCTGCGTCGCCCGGCTTTGCGCGGTCTACCTCGAAAATAAAAGTTATGTCAAGTGACGCGAGTTCAACACTCAGGCTTGAACCAAAAAAAAAAAGTAAGTGAAATTTTGCGGCAGATTGCGGAAAACCCCCAAAAAGTAAACATTTTAAATCCCCTGATTACAGGGAAAGCTTCAAAACAAAAACAAGAATTTTACCTGTTCCTATTCGAGGAAAAAAATGGCAACAGATCTTTCATCTCAATGATTTTCTTCACCGCTAAACATTTTAATAAAAGCGCTGTTGCGGAAAGTTGAGATGAAGCACTAAATAATAATTTGAATGGAGGAAAGCCTTTCGAAAAATAGGGATTTTATGTCGAAATCCAAGCTTCATAATTAATAGTTTTTAATTGATATATCCGCTAATTATTATCGGAAGATTATGTTAAATACCCAAACATGAAGACGGGAAAATTACGAATCCATCGATACCTGGTTCGATGGTCAGTTCACTGTCGTTCGAGAGAAGAAGCTTGAACATACATAGATACATAGATACGCTCAGTTTTCAATTATATAAGAGATATTTACAGTTAAAAATAAATTTGACGCGGAATACTTTACGACGCTCCATCGAATTACATTGTAAAAACAAAATTATTTTGTTATCGTATACAGCATCGTCCATTGCCATTTCAGTCAATGTAAAATACAAATAAATTAAATGTATGCAAAAGAATCGTCTGTGCTCTTATTCATAGTTAAACTAAAATTTCTCAGTTCTAGAACTTGGATACGCCACCTTGCGGTGATCTAAGAAATTGATCAAAGAAGTATAGCCCGACGGCGAACAAATGACCCTTGTCAATCATTTGAGAAAAAGAGTCCATTCCTTAAAATAGGTGGAGGAGGAACAAATGCCGCGTGCCATATTTATGAGTTTAGCGGCTGAATGGCTGTATGAATGTTTTTTAAACACGCTTTTTAAAAGAGGAAATAATTCTTTGACCAAATAAGGCCGAAAAAGAGACAACCTTGAAGCAAACTATTTGAAATTCATTGTCTGCAATATTTAGTTTATTACTTCATAATTCATTTCAATTCAGACTGCAGTAAATATAAGTGAAATAATTTCATTCTTTGTTTATCGCTTGCGGATTGAAATTCGTTGATGTTTATTTTAATTACAAAAAATTACTTCATTGTTTTGATGTTAACAAACAAGATTTTTAGAATCAGTTGAGTTGGAAAAAAAAAAATTACTGCTAACATATTTTTATTATATGATTATTTGGACCTGAAGTGCTTAAGTTGCAGCAATAACTGCGTTGAGTCGGCGAAAAAGTAAAAATGCTTGCGCCCCACGTTTGTCACGAGCTGATACTGAAAAGACTGTTTTACAGAAACATTTTACAACTATCGACAATTTTAACATTTACTCTTCAAAAATAGTTTTTGAAATGAAATTGTTTACAATGGGGTTGTTTTCTTCAGTCAAAAGTACTACTTTTAGTCACAAATTGATAGAATAAACAAAAAAAAAGAAAAAAAAACCATGGACCCAGAAAATACTTTCATTTTACCAACAGCTATTTTTTAATTAATTTTTTAAATTGTCCGATTTTTCAAACAAGGCGTGGTCTTTATGACGTCATAAATGATGTCCTTTGGCGCATTTTTCACTGCGTTTCCACGTTATGATAGTCAAGCAGCGAATTAAAAATTGCCTCTACGCTTGCTATGAACCATATCGTTGCCAGTACACGTGAGTAAAGATGTGAATTAAATATTGTGCTCTTCTGAATGGCAACAGTGAATGGCATTTCATCATTTGTGATGTCATCGGCAGAAGCGTTAAACAATGAAAGCGCACTGATTAAAGTAATTTTTTAATACTAAACTTAGTCAAATTATTTTTTAAATGGTCAGATCCTATGTTTTTAAGCATGCTCTTTCAGAAAAAAATACTTTTAAAATTTTAGAAACGACCCCATTTTGAAATGAGAGCACACTTATTCTTTCGACTAGGCTGCTTCTCAAGCCCTGTGATATAATTTCGGCCTGCCTAAAGAATATAATTCACTTTTGAACTTCTTTACCTACTTGCTCATTAGCTTATGCTTAGCATTTTTATTACATTTGTCTTGTTTCATTCACATTGTCGATTTCTTTGTTTCTTCCCCCTGTTTCATTGATTCTTCAAGGCATATGTTTCCTTGAATTTCTTTCAACCTATTTTTTCTTCTCTTTCTGCAGATTTCTTACTATTCTTTCATTGTCAAAGTCAACTTTCGCTTAATGATCTAAATTTATTTATTCCTAATTGTTAAAAAGTTTCGAAAATGCAAATTTATGAGTTACTTTTAATTTTGATTTTGGCTAAAGTTTGTTTTGATACATTATAATTGATCTGATCGTGCATTATTATACAATCGCAGTTTATTTTTTCCTTAAATAAATGTTGTTCGATAGTAATTAATTATATGGCTAAAGATTATGCTGCATTATTTGCTCCTAGTTTTGAATTAATTTAAATTGATGTATTATTTTCTTTATCTAAATTATTGACATCTAATGAGAGTATTCTTAAGTCCTAGTTCACACTTTCAATACTATGCTTTGGGGAAACTTTTGCGGCAAATCTTCTCCACTTTCAACTAAACTCACAACTTTAATCGGACTGTTACATCCAGTGGTTGGAAGTAGAGCGCTACAAGTAGCGACTCAACTGAATTTTTATTTTAAACTCATTTTTTCCACCGTTTTCGACATTTTCTCGAAAAACCCAAAATTTTCTTCCCCCCTCCCTCTCACTTTCAGCTCACCCCCTAGGGTCGGGGACTTTCAGTATATTTACTTACTAACTACTTCTAACAATATTCTGAAGTCAAAAATTATCGCATATTCCATGCACGCTACACTCCTGTTTTGAGCACTCATTGACTGGACTAAAATGCTTTTTCTCACAAAACCTCCTCAGTAGGCGAAAACACTATCTTCATTTCCCTCATTCTCGCATGTTTGCCCTATCGACACACATGCTCACTAACCGAAGCAATAAACGCAAACATTTCTAGAGTAGAGACAGAAACCCGAATAATTATAATTTAAGGACGGATACACTGGAGGGGCGATGGGAGCGGTCGCCCTCCCTTGAGAGACGCTGCACCGACAATTTTTCCGAATTGAATGCTGAAATGCAAGTGTAATCCATCTTTGATAACCCCGAGGAAAGGAACGGGGTTCAAATCTCCCTCCCGGAAATTTATAGAATTTGAAGTTTCAAAAAGGCAATTTTGGACGATCTTTGGAGAAGTTAGGGAGAGGAGTCTGGATATCTACCCCTGGCATTTTGCAAAATTTAAGCCTTAAAGACGTGATTTTTGATATCTTAGGTAATGTAAAGGGTTCAGTAACTTTCCTTCGTAATTTTTCAAAACTAAAGTTCCAAAAAGCGAAATTTTAGAAGACCTCCAATCAGGGCCGTAACCAGACTTTGGTTTTGGAGGGGGTTTTGCGAAACTTATTTTTTTAAACATTTATATGGTCTATCAAATTTGGTTTCATTTGTATTCTATTGATTTTTGTTACAATAGATTATCAAAATAGAGGGAGGGAAAGTTATAACAAAACGCCATATTGTTACATAATAAATGAATTTCTGAATAACTACCATAGTTTACCATAAACACACAATGAGTTTATCATTTTTCCCTCATAGTAATTGTATTTCACAAATAAAATTGAAATAATAACAATAACAATAATATTATTTTTGTCACCAAAATATAAATAAATAAATAAAACAAATAAATAATGGAAAGCATTTCTTTGGGTGAAAAATTTCGGAGGGGGTTTGAACCCTATAAACCACCCCTTTGCATACTGCCCTGACTCCAATGATTGTATTGGGAGGGGGTTTCGAAAAATTTCCTCGGAATTATTACGAAATTGAAGTTATAACAGAAATTTTAAAAATCCTCTTTCAACGGAAAAGTTCAGGGACCTCCTTGGCTAAATCTCTGTATTTTAGTTGTTTTAGATAAAATGATGGTGCTGCCCCCCCCCCCACACACGTGAACAAACCAGATATGTAGTAAGAATTAAGTTAAAATCAACCGCCCCCTCCTTGAAAAATTTCTGGATCCGTCTTGTGATAATTAAGAACGAATCATTATAGAAATAGTATTATGAGTTATGATTTGTATTGTCTTATCTAGTAATAGACACTCAAGTCTAGTTGCACATTACAAACATTTATTACTTGGTTACATGATTATACATATATACATAGATCCACAGATCTTAAGAGCGAACTACAACGAACATCACATGTTATCAAAATCAACGTGGTCTCTTCAGTACAGTTACAGTTAGTTACATGAACAGTTAACACAACAGTTATATGACATCCCCCTTTGAAAATTTTTAACCACATATATAATTATTTAAATATTTTGGTTTCTGAATTAGTCGACCTGATTTTGTTTTATTAGTTGCACCAGAATTAGAAACACAGTGATCATCATCATCATCATCATTGTTAGAGTTGGCAGATACAGATGTTAAAGAGTCTGGAATATGTTGATCTTCATCTGTATTAACTTTAAATGGCATTGCTGATGGCCTTAGATGCACTCTATTTCTAATCAAAGTTTTTCCTGAGCTATTTTGAATTAAATATGACCTTTTTTTATGTTTTAATAATATTTTGGCTGGTTCCCATGTGTGATGATCAAAATCATACACCCTAGCACTATCACCTGCCTCAAAAGGTTTTACATTTTTGGCCCCTCTGTCATAGTAAAATTTTTGTTTTTCTTTTCGTTTTGAAATCCTGCCTTCAAGATTTTTAAATATTTCAGAGTTCAATAATTTGCCATGAATTGGGATTTTAGTTTTTAGTCTACGACTAAACATTAACTGAGCTGGAGATAGATTCAATCCCGAGATGGGAGTATTTCTATACTCCATGGTACCACCTACCCAATCTTTTCCCTCTTCAAATGCTTTCCTGAGTATAGCTTTAGCGATCCCTACAGCTCTCTCTGCCATCCCATTACTTTTCGGATAACGAGGACTAGAAAAGCTATAGTCAAAATCCCATTCTTTTGCAAATGTCCTATGTTCTTGACTGTTAAATGGTATACTATCTGAACTGACCATTGAAGGAACTCCATACCTTGAAAAGCACATCTTTAACTTTTTATTTATCTCTCCCATGGTTTTGTTACTTATTCTCTCAATCTCTATCCATTTAGAATAATAACACACAATTACTAAATAACTTACGTTCCCAAACTCCATAATATCTACACCTATTCTTTCAAAAGGCCTAGATGGTGTTGGATGAGATTCTAGCGGTTCTTTGACATTTGATTTTTGAAATTTTTGACACACTTCACATTTTAATAATATGGATTCTATGCTTTTACCCATCCCTGGCCAAAACATTATTTCTCTTGCCCTATTTTTGCATTTTTCCATCCCAAAATGCCCCTCATGTATTAAACATAACATTACATTTCTGAGTGCAGATCCTACGACAATTTTAGAATCTTTAAAAATTAAACCAAATTCAATACATAATTCATTTTTTATTTTGAAATACTGTTTCATGTTATTAGGAACATTTTTAACTTGTTCTGGCCACCCCTTGTCACAGTATTCATACACTAATTTTAATTCAGGGTCCAATTGAATTGCCTCTTTAAAGTGAGTTATCCTTCTGTCACTAATAGGTAGTTTGCGTACTGCATGCACAACACTCAGCATGTCAGGATCATCATATACTGGATCCTTAAGATATGCTCTAGAAAGTGTATCCGCAAGGTACATTTCACACCCTTTTACATACTTAATTTCAAATTGATATTTTATTACTTTCAATAACATTCTTTGCAACCGAGAAGATATATTACCTATAGGTTTATGGACAATACTTGTCAGAGGTTTATGATCACTTTCTATAATTATCTTACTTCCATACACAAAGTTATGGAACTTTTGTAGAGCAAACATGATTGCTAATATTTCCTTTTCTATTTGAGCATAGTTTTGCTCGGTGGCAGTCAGACTTCTAGAAGCATATGATACAGGGTGACCTTCTTGAATAAGACAAGCTCCATGCCATCTTTAGAGCTGTCACACTGTATCACAGCTTGCTTTGAAGTATTATAAACCTTTAAGACAGTTTCAGAACTTAAATGACATTTTATTTCCCTAAATGCCTTCTGGTGTTCCTCATTCCACCCAAATTCTACATTATCTTTTAAGAGACTCCTCAAGGGGGAAGTTATAATTGAAACATTTGGTATGAATTTGGAAACATAATTTACCATTCCCAAGAGTCTTCTAACACCTGCCTTATCACTGGGGGTAGTCATTTCAGTTATCGCTTTGATATGTGAGGGGTCAGCCTTAATCCCATCTTTTGAGATGATTTGCCCAACATATTTGACTTCTGGGACTTTATACTGAAATTTCTGAGGACTAAATTTAATGTTACATTTACGAGCTCTGTTAAAAACTTTTGAAAGAGCTTCATCATGTTCTTGGTCTGTGCAACCTGCAACAATGACATCATCAAAATATACTTCTACATTTTCTATATCATCAAAAATATTTAAATTTCTTTTCTGAAAAACTTCTGGGGCAGAAGCTATCCCAAAGGGCATCCTCAGAAACTGATATCTGCCAAAGGGCGTATTAAAAGTGCACAAGTCAGCACTATGGTCATCTATTGGCACTTGCCAAAACCCATCCGTTAGGTCAAGAACAGAAAATATTTGTTTCCCCTCTAACCGGCTAATTAATTCTTCACTCGTGGGTATGATATGATGTTCACGCTTTATAGCTTTGTTTAAATTTCTGGGATCTAAACAAATTCTCAGCTCCCCATTAGGTTTTTCTACTACCACAAGACTATTAACCTAATCTGTTGGCTTGTTTACTCGTCTTATATGCCTTCAACTTCTAATTTAGTTAATGTTGATTTTAAGTTTCTTTTAAATGAAAGAGGTACTCGCCTAGGAGAATCTATGACTGGCTTTACTGTGGGATCAACTTCGATATGATAGGGCTGACCTGGAAATTTATCTAACCCTGTGAAAATTTCTTTGTTGGCATTTATGATGTCTTCTTTACAATTTGAATTGACATTGTCAATTTTCCTTACTAAATCTAGCTTTTGGCAAGCTTTTAACCCCAATATAGGCTTTGAAGACACATTTACAACCATAAAATTTAAACATGCATTAAAATAATTATTTAATTACATTTTAAAGATACTTCTCCTTCAGGTTTTAATTGAAAATTACCATACGAAACCAAAGTCACATCAGTTTTAACTAATGTTTCAGCTGGTGATAATTTCATCATTTTATACACAGATAAATGCAAAATATTGGTTTCTGCACCCCCCCCCCCCAGTATCTAATTTAAATTCAATAACATTACCTGATACATTGATTTTTTTTTAACCATACATTATCTAACGCATTTACTTTTAGTACACCTGGCTTTGGCGATTCTATTCTGGACACGCTATCAATGTAGAGTTCTGGAGGTTGATCCTGATTAATTATATTCACTTTTCGAAAATTATTATCTTTCGCTGATTTACATACAGCAGCGAAGTGATTTTTCCCTTTACACTTGGCACATAATTTTCCGTAAGCAGGACAGTTCATTTTTTTATGTTCCCTTCCACACCTGGTACATTTATTGTTATTATCAGTAGCACTATTCTTATTCCATTTTGTTGGAGCTTTTGCTTGTTTGATCTTTTTTACTTCATGGATTTGCGATGCAGATCTTACAGTCTCAATTTGAAGTTTACTCGCTTCCTCTGCTCGGAGAAAGTCTGCTGCTTTCTTTAGCGTCAGATCTGATTCTCGTAGAAGTCGTTCCACCAAAACTTTTTCTCGGATGCCAAGGACAAGCCGATCTCTGATTAGACTCTCCTCTTGGTCTCCAAAATCACAAGTAGATGCAAGAGTCTTTAGTTCGATGAGGTAGGTATCTAGTTGCTGACCTTCTTGCTGAGAATAGGAGAAAATCTTGAACCTCTCAAAGACAACATTTCGTCTCGGGATGCAATAGTTAGCAAACATCTCCATGGCGTCATCAAATTTTGTCTTGCTTTTACCTTCTTCGGGTTGGAAGGTATTGAAAATTTCCACGCCTTCATCTCCAAGAAGATTCAGGAGGATCGCTATCTTTACTGTGTCCGATTTAGAGTCTTTCTTTGAAGCGATGAGGTAGTTGGTAAATTTTTGAGTCCATTTATTCCATTCTTCAGCCAAATTGTTTGAAGTAAACTTAATTATGCCCGGAGGCCTGAAAGTTTCCATATTTTTCTTTGTAGAACACTCAGTTCATTTTTTTTTTTTTCAGTCGCGTCAAACACTTGGTTGAATCGGATCAGAGCACTTCGCCATATCGTGATTTCCAAGATTTTTCTCACAAAGAGATTGTAGCGTAGTTTCGATACCTGACACCATGTCTTATCTAGTAATAGATACTCAAGTCTAGTTGCACATTACAAACATTTATTACTTGGTTACATGATTATACATATATACATAGATCCACAGATCTTAAGAGTGAACTACAACGAGCATCACATGTTATCAAAATCAACGTGGTCTCTTCAGTACAGTTACAGTTAGTTACATGAACAGTTAACACAAGAGTTATATGACATGTATAACAATTGTAACATGATTAAGAATGATTACTTACAAAATAAAATAAGGATGGTCAACCATAAGATTCGCCAAGTAAGCGGGAAAAAGTATTAAAGACAGGTAACTAAAATAAATGATTTGTTATTTAATTTACCTATAAGTTTGAGGAGAAAAATGAAATAAAAGTAATGTAACTCTCTTGGATGGAGTTTCATTTTTCAGTATAATAATATGCTTCGATTTTAAAACCTAATTTTTTTTTCTAAAAACCTTTTCAATGTGTGAAACGGTATTCCTTTACTTACCAAAGCTAGGCAAGTAATTAAAGTAAATGATTAGTTATTTGAGTTTCCTATGGGTTTGAAAGGGAAAATTAAATTAAAAAGATATAATTCTCTTGGATGAGTTCTTATTATCATAATATCCGTCTTATTTAAAACCAAACTTCTTTTTTTTTTTTTTGAAAAAGATCTTCTCGCTATATGACAACAACATCGGCATTCCCTTATTCGAAATTTCTTGGGTGGAGATGGGAAACCAAAACAATGATAGCTAAGAATGATTTAGTTTAGACTTCGTATTAGAATTATTACCTGTATCATGAATGAGGATGAATATTTATAGAATAAAATGAGAATGATTAACCATAAGATTAGTTATATAAGTTAAAAAGCACTGAAGATAAGTAAAATAAAAGATCAGTTATTTTTTATTTGCCAATAAATTTGTAGTGGAAATGTAAATGAAAATGATATTATTCATTCCCTTGATTGTATTAAGATTAAGAATGATTACTTATTGAATAACATAAGAATGCTTAACAGTAAGATTAGTTAAATAAATAAAAACAAGTATAGTAAAATCAAGAAAGTAAAGTAAAAGATCAGCCCACAAGATTGTGGGACGAATTGAATAAAAATGATATCGTGAATTATGATTTGTATTATCTTCGTGTTATGATTAAGAAAGATTATACATAGAGTAAATAAAAATCAATTTCTATTGGAGAGTTGAGAATGATGATTTATTGAACTATTAAGAACGATTAATTATTAGATAAGTATTAAAAAATCAAGAAAGTAAAAGTAAAAGATCAGTTCATTTATTTGCCCACAAGTTTGTGGGGGAAAATTGAAAAAAAAAAAAAAATATAAATTATGATTAGTATTACGATTGTATTATGATTAAGAGTGATTATTCATTAAGTAATTAAAAATCAATATTTATTGGATAAGAAAAGAACGATGATGTAATGAATAATTATCATGATTATATACTGAACAACTAAGAATGATTTTTTATTGAATTATTAAGAATGATTTCCCGTAAGATAAGCTAAATGAATAAAAAAGGCTAAAGTTAGTAAGCTGAAAAAAAAAAAGAAAAGAAAAGAAAACAAGCTGATGTGTGCATCACATGACTTCCTTTTACCCCAATTTAATGTCATTTCCCCATTACTGGCAATTTTAATGTGATTCAATAGTTTACTCTTTAAAAATCACCAACAGTGGCCAAATTGAAATCAGATTTAAAAAAAAAAATCGCCAAATTTGTCGCCAAGCTAGTGAAAAAACTTGGCGACCAAAAGACTGGCGATATATTACCAAGTGTCCGCCAAATTATAATACCACTTGAGTTTACATCGAAATTAACAATGATTCCCCCCCCCCCAAAAGAGGCAAAGGACCCCTTTAGAAACACCCGAATGCAACCAAAAGGGGAGGTGCACAACCAGAACCCACTAGGAGTCTACGTACCAAATTTCAACGGTCTAGGATATACCGTTCTTGAGTTATGCGACATACATGCGCACATACGCATATACGCACATACGTACATACAGACGTCACGAGAAAACTCGCTGTATTTAACTCGGAAATCGTCAAAATGGACATTTCGCTTGTCTATACGTTCTTAGGCGCTTATCCACGTGTGGTCGAGTCGAAAAAAAAGCTCAACATTCATTCGGGGGTGAGCAAAATGGAAATTATGGTCGATTTTTGAGTGAAAATGCTTTTGCGAATACAATACTTCCTTTTATTGTAAAAGGAAGTAAAAAAAAAGTTGTTGAAAAATTAAATAAAAATGATATCATTCTCCTGGATGAGCGTCATTTTTTACAATAATTGAATCCGACGGCTTTGAAACCAAATGCTTTTTCTCTGAAATCCTCCTCAATATGCGAAAACAATATCGGCATTCCCTCACTAAACGCAGCAATAAACACAGACATTTCTGGGGTGCAGAGACGGAAACCCGAATCGTTTAATCGATGCAGGCGATTGCTTTTCACACACACACCTGAAACATTGTCTCGGCTGCTCTCTTTGCACCTGCGCTTTCTCTCTTCCGAAGAAAATCCAATTGCAACATTTTTAAAGGAGAGAAAAATCACCATTCCGTGACGGTGAAGTTGTTAATGGAACCTTGCGCCAAAGTGGATACAATGCACGGAGAATGGCGATATTTTTTTCTTTCTGTAGACGGAATGAATGAGTATTCTTCTTTTTTCTTTCGAATCCTTAATATGAAGTATAAATATTGCTAGTAAAAAATGATAAATAAATAAAAATTCAGTATTAGTTGTGCAGTGAAAGTTTGAATAAAAGCGATTAAAGATAAGAAGTTATTTTAATCTTAAATTTGATTATTTCTCCAATACTTAAAACAATTTTTTTTTCAGTTTGCAAAGAAGCAGTATTATCTGCCAAGGAGTTTTTCCAGTTAAAAATTGACGCAACCGTTTTCAATATTAAGACTAGTTCTTTAAAAGGCCAGTTTTTGTAGTACGGGAAAAAGCCGATTTTTTTAAAAAGGTTAAATTTGATTGTTTCTTCAATGCTTTAGGAATTCTTTCTTTACATTGAAGAGAAACGCAATACTATGTGTCAAACATTAATTCTAATTTAACGTTGATGCTACGATGCTACAGTCTTCAATGCAAATATTAACTACTTTAAAAATCTAACTTTAGTTGTGCAGTAAAAATCTGGAACTTTAGTTGTACAGTAAAAATCTGGATTAGTTTTAACGTTCGGTTTTCTCTTCGATACATTAATCTTTTTTTTTTTTTTTTTTTTTTTTTTTTTTTTAAGTTTGAAGAGAAGAAATATTATACACCACAGTAAGTTATACCGCTTAAAAGTTGACGCAACAGTCTTCAGTTTAAAATGTATTACTTCAATATGGAGGAACTCAAAAAGCGTTAGCCCCAGAATTGCGTATTGTTATTGGTAAAAATACGGTTAATAACCATCTTTCTACTACGTTTCCACGTAATGATAATGAAGCAGCGAATTAAAATTGCGCTCTACGCTTGCTATCCACCATATCGTTGCCAATACACGTGAGTAAAGATGCGAATTAAATATTTTGTTCTGTGAATGGCAACATTGAATGGCATTTCATCAATTGTGATGTCACACGACAGAAGTGTAAACAATAAAAGCTCACCGATTTAAGTAATTTATTAAAAATATTAAACTTAAATAAATTATTTAAAAAATCGTCAGATCCTATGTTTCTAAGTATGCTCTTTCAGGAAAAAATACTTTTAAAATTTTGGAAACGACCCCATTACGTCTTGTTATTGGTAAAACTATGGTTAACATCCAAGTCACATTTCATTAGCATACAAAATATAAATTCAAAAATCCTACTTTTAAAAGCATTTTTATCTCAAAAGAACTTAATAGTATTTTACAGTAAAGTAGAATTTTAAATCTGAAAAAGTTGCTATTTTTTTAAACAACGTCTACATGAAAAATTGAAACCCTGAAGTTGAATAATGAAAGCCACAAAATGTAGATTTAAGTACATATAAAGTGAAAAAAGCATACGTACAAGTATTTAACCAGAATGAACAACACATTTCGTAAACATTTTGCAAAGTAAATTGTAAAAGAAATTATGTTGCTGCATGCACCCAGAGAGCAATTTTATTCATCTTATAAGAAATAAATATAAAATACTCAGAAAATAGTCCCCCAATCAAATGCAGGAACCGTATGCCAGTCGGGAAGAAATAGTAAAAAAAAGGAGAAGAAAAGAAGACAGAAATATGACAGATATTTTTAAGTTGAAAGAAATATACGATCGATGATTAATGCGATTTTAAAAGAGTAGAAGATAAATTGTTGACACATTTTCATGTTTTATATTTATTTTTGGCAACACTCTTTTTTTTCGTACATGTATCAGAATTTAGAACGGTTACAGAAATTTTATGAAAGAAATACTATGGTTTAAAAAATGTATTATTATTATTACTAGAAAGTCCCCCGTCATGGTATGACGGGTGAAAATTTGCTTCTATGTACATTTGAACGCAGCCATTGTCTGTTCGGTGATATTTTGGTAGTTTAAGTTTTAACTAGACGTTAAATCCCGGTTATCACAAATTTGCCATTTCAACTGCGCTTGCGCGCGGACTTAGCTTTTTGGGCTTTCTGTTTTAAGATTTCGTGTTGCTTGTTTATATTTAGGCTGACCAAATTAATGAACGCGATTAGAATATTTTCACAGCGATTTCGTGATATATTAATAGAAACTACGGATATGAATAACTGATCATCTTAAGACAAAAATGACACTTCAATATTTATTAGTTTGGAAATATTTATTTAACATGAATGTAAAATACGTTGCGTACTTCAAAAATGATTGGAATATTAGTACAGAAATCCGTCTTTTGCGGATATTTTACGTCAGGCGTAAACAACTTAGTATTATACATTTTTATTTAGGTTGAGGGTTCGGCTTTGTATTAGAAGTGATGCTGAAATTCTAGTACGCTCTCCTAAGGTTAAAAATTTGGTCCTGAAAGGGGACAGACAAATCAGACACCGAATCCATTAATAATTAAGACGCAAAATTCAATCTTTACCGAGGCCTAAAAACTAAATCAGAGAAAACTTTGTGATTTCTAATTTTTATCTGTTGCTATCTCATATTTATTACCAAACTTAAAATGTTTGTGATTAATTTTAGCAAGATTTTTGAAATTAGCTAAGTCCGCGCGCAAGCATAAATGAAATGGCAAATTTGTGATAACCGGGATTTAACGTCGAGTTAAGTTTTAACCCTAACTCCAGTGGATTAATCCTTAACTCCAGTAGATAGCGGTCATTGTTGACCCATTTTTACGTTTCCTTACTCTCCTAAAATGACAGTCTTACCAGTAAAACAGTTAAGTCACCGGATCGAGTTCAGCCTTGTCACGATAAAGCAGTTCTCTGCATGTTAAACATTATGAAAACATACTGTCAAATTATCCTGCCGTGGCGCGAGTTTCATTGTTGAAACACACGGGTTACTTTATCACAGGCTATTATTTGCATGAGGATTGATCAATCACGAATTGCTTATTATTCTCAGTTGGCCAAAGTTGATGTTGCCTTGATCTTTCAGGTTGCCATGATGACGAAAACAAGCTAACGTTGTTTTAATATTAATTAAGAGGTCAAACTTTCGTCGCACTGGTTACAAATCATTTGCATTCAATCAAGGCTTAACTTAAACTGATTTTACTTTTGATAAGGAAGGTGGGCGTAAAATTACTTTTTTCAGGAAAATCATCAACACAGATGAACTTAAAAAGCAAAACTTCATCTGAATACAAAATTTCCGAATTAATGATTCCCATCATAGTTTGATGAGAAATAAAAATACATAACGTTATACGCTATGTATAAACTTCGTGATAAGTGTACTGGTGGATATCGGCCATAAAATCTTTTGCTTTATTACCTCATCCCAATGAACATTTCATTTTTCATGGATATACCTCGAATTACCTATTCTAGAAAATCACCAATCATAATATAACGGGTGCTAATTTCTTGGGCAAACCCATTCCATTCGATTTGGAGAAACAAGAAACTCAACGTGTTGGGTCTTATCGCAGTTTGCGATTGTGAACAGTATAATTTGAATTCAAGAAGTCAAAATTTAAATGAAAATTTTAAATGAAAATTTAAATGAATGTTTTGTTATTTTTATTGTTATTTTCAAACAAAATCTTTTATCTCAATCAATTTTGAGCCTTAATACTTTTTTGCCCTAACACTAGGAATGTTCGGAGCCCAGTGAAGGGACTTTTTAGTGAGATTTCACTGTAAAATTTTTGTTTCATTTTATAAGCAAATACAAGTTAAATGTAGCTGAATGGAACTCTTTGTAAAATATCTACTTCATAATTTCCCTTTAAATTTTTTTTTCTCTGTCTCCAAAATTGTCTTTTTTTGAGTTGTGTAGGAAGAATTATATGCACAATACAATCGTCAAAATACGCATTCAAATATGCACTAAAAATTTCTAAAATGTGCACTAAACATTTTTTATTGATTCAAATAAAAGTTTTTGCATTTGAATAAAAACATGAATATCCTTTCTATTCTTGCATATTTTATTGTTTTGACGAAAAGATGCAAAAAAAAAATAGTACGTGCGTTTATAGTATGCACAAAAAATCGGTCCACCCGAGAAATCTGGTAGCTTTTTTTTTTTTTTTTTTACTTTTTATTTATTTATTTTTTTTTTATGAAAAACAAAATAATTTATTTTGTAATCTTTGTTTTTTATGAAAAAAAGTAATTAAAAGGGATTGAAAAGCTCGTAACGTAATATGCTGTTATTTTAGAAATATGCAGTTTTTATGCAGTTACAGTGACTCCAAAAGTGTTCGTACACTTTGAAATTTTTGCTTAAAACCAAAATAACGCAAAACTGAATTCGAATATAAAGTCAAATATTTTTTTTAAATCATTTCTATGCCTTTCTAAATAAAACTCTGTAGTTTTGTCAAAATATTGACGGATCTTCCTTTTGGAATGGATCAAAAGACGAAGAGAAATAGAAATAATACGCCACAAAAATCATCGTATCTCAAATATTTTCGAATAAATTCATGATTAAAATTATCATACAATGTCGTTTTTTATTATTTTTGCATTGAGTTGACCCTTAAAAGTCATTTAGCTTTAAATTTTTGTTTATTTTGCGCTTATTACTTTAAAATGGTTGGTATTCGTAAAAAACCACAAACAGCATTCGAAATTTGAATTTTTTCCTCACAGTAGCGGTAAATTGGTTTGAAATGTCTCTAAATCAGTTAATTTATACCATTTATAGTAAAGTTCTTGATAAAATGCTTTAAAGAAAAGAATCGGAACGAAAACAAGATAAGAAAAGGTCAACCGGCAAAGTTGACAAAGCGTGATCGGAGATTTACAGTTAAAAAATTTATGAAAAATACACATTTGAGTGCTGTAAAAGTTTCTGCAGAGTTCAATGAAAATTTTTGCATTTAATTTTCACCTACAATTGTTCGCCAAATTTTCTGATTTGCTGGATTATATGGGGTGTCTTTTCCCGCAGAAGTTTTCTTGGCTGTGCGAAAAACAGAAATCTTACGCTTTTCGTCGCAAAATCAATGATAAAAAAGGTCAAAACGTTTTGGAATTACGTCTTACTTACAGATAAAAATGAATTCTACATTTTTGGTTAAAGTGTTTTTTTTTTTTTTTTTTTGTAAATAAAAGGAAAAATTAGGAACTTAATCTAAAGAACTAAGTTGGACCAGTTAATCAGGACGGTGAAGGTGGTATTGCGTGAGGCGGTGCATATCAGCATCAGGACTTGGTAGTTAGGAATTTTTTGATGAAATAATGAATCATGATGTTCATTTAAGTATTTTAAAAACTAATTTTAAACTCAAAAATTTGGTTATCGGAAACAATTTTGTTTTTTATCAAGATAAAGATAAGAAGCACCCGGTTTTCAACATTTGCGTCTAGTGCCTCAAAGATGGTCCTGAAGTTTAGAAAATATGCCTTCAATCTCCAGATTTGAACTTGATGTAAAAAAAAAAAAAGGAAAGAAGAAAGAATGAAATCTATTCCCAGGACGTTTAAAAGGTGTTGTTGATACTGCATGATATTATACTAAATGATTCCTTAATCAAAAGTTAGATTATTCAATAATATATAGACATTTTTTAAAGTGTACGAAGACTTTTGTGAAATAAAATTTCCGGCACTTTTCGGTTTTCGATTTCTAAAAAAATAAGTTTAAATATTTTTAAAAAAAGTTCATGTAGTTTTGTTGAAAATTGATCATTGATCTTTTAATTAAATACCTATTCCGAAATATTATTTCTAACCAATGGATAAGGTCCTATTTCATTGAAAGTCGTAGGTGTACGAACACTTTTGGGAGCCACTATATATGCATCATCGTTAAAAAAAAGTAAAAATCTTCAATTGCATTTGCACATACGGATTTTCATATAATCCTGGCTCTAGATGAGTGATCTTTTAGATATCCGATATAGGAGAAACAAAGTAATAATTCGGAAACACTAGTTTATTTTTTTTAAACTGACTCATTAGGTGGGATCATAGAAGTTTTAAAAAACGCTTTTTTGCACTAAAGCTCAACATTAAAATCTTTCTAAGGCATCAGAACAAACGAAAATAGGAATTGAGTGCAGCGTCTTTGTTGGGGTTTGGCCCCAGTCCAAGTCAAGCACCTCAATGCTACCTAGGAATTATTTTTACATTCATCATGCGCATTACCAAGGGAAGGAACTGATGTACCTCTTTTTCCGTTCCGGCTACATTGACGGGAACGTTCATCATTTTATACTAGTTACTATAAATGATAGCAAACAGCTAACTCAACATCCTTTTTTTTTTATTGTATAAATCACGCACTCATTTTCAGTGGCGCTGTGAGAAGTTTTTCGTAGAGGCTGTCAAAAAATGTCACGCTTTGAGGGGGAGGGGGTTCATAAAATTGTGACAGTTTGTGACAAGGAGAAGAGCGGGAGTAAGCAACGAGTTTGACGTCACACTTTTTTACTTCCTTTTACAAAAAGGGATGTATTGTATTAGCGAAAAAATTTTCATTCAAAATTTGGCCTTAATTTCTATTTTGCTCACCCCCGAATTAATGTTGAGTTTTTTTTTTTTTTTTTCAACCCGACCACACGCGGATAAGTGCCTAAGAACATATAAACACCCGAAATATCCATTTTGACATTCCCCGAGTTAATTACAACGACTTTTCTCGTGACGTCCGTATGTATGTTTGTGCGTATATGCGGATGTGCGGATGTGCATATGTATGTAGCATAACTGAAGAACGGTATGTCCTAGAAAGTTGAAATTTGGTACGTAGGCTCCTAGTGGGGTCTATCTAGTTGTGCACGTCCCCTTTTGGTTGGTTTCGGGTGTTTCTAAAGGGGTCTTTGGCCCCTTTTTGGGGGGAAATCGTTGTTAATTTCGATGGATATTCAAGTGGTGTTATAATTTGGCGGACACTTGGCGATATATCGCCAGTCTTTTGGTCGCCAAGTTTTGTCGCCAACTTGGCTACAAATTTTGCGATTTGTTTTTTTTTAAATCTGGTTTCAATTTGGCCACTGGTGGTGATATTTAGAGAGCAAACTTTTGAATCACATTAAAATTTCAAATAATTGGAGTAAAAGAAAATTAAAAGAAAGTCATGTTATGCACACATCAGCTCGTTTTTAGAATATGTTTATGAAAAATAGCGTGACATGGGACAAAAGGTGGAGGGGGTAAGGTGAAGTGTGACACTTTGCCACAAACGGAGGGAGGGGGTCAAAAATGTAGGAAAAAAGTGTGACATAATTTATATACAGTCCCTAGGAGATAGCTGCACCTTATTTTTTGTTTTAGACAACTTCGTAAAGAACTGTCCACAATGATGTCCACTTTTTCCAGCATTTTTTACCCCCCCCCCCCCTCCGTTTGTCATAATGTGTCACACTCATTGAGAAGGAATAGATGGAGAGAGTGCAACCCTACTATCCCGATACGGCAACAGTACATGTGACCTGGGGAGCAATTTTGAGTTGACCGTAACCGCTGAAGAAGTTTTCTTTAGCTGAAGCCATGCATGATAACAACCTTTAACTGTAGAAGGGAAAAATTAGATTTATAGTAATAGTGCAGTATTCTAGCATTGTAAACTGTGAGGAAAAAGCCACACCAGGAGGTCCAGTAACTTTTCCCTTATTTGTACGAATGTTTTTTACTTCTAAATAAAGAAAAAATAACATTTATATGCAATCAACGAGTACATATTCCACAGTTGCCTATAATTTTTAAATTTTTCTACTAATTTTACCTATAAACATTATAAAACATTGTATATCTTGAGTGCAAATAACATTTTAGTTCCATTAAAACACTTCTTACTTAACTAGTAATTATTTTAACTCCTCTTAAGCATTTTGTGTACATTTGCTTTGTTGGCGAGTATCTTCTCGCCAAGCTCCTGTGAACAGCAGATGCGCAAGAATAAAGATTTGCTATTTTTATGCTTCAATTTAAATACTAGTATGCCTGCGTATGAAATCATTTCAAAACATTGATTACAATACATATGAATCCATAAATTTTCAGTCAGTAACAGAACACTTTAAACTATTTGTACATGCCCGTCATTTCAGGGAATAAACATCAAATGCATGAAAAATGCAATTACATTCTATTTTTAAATCCGAAAAGAAGTGGGGAGAGGGAGTTTGAATGATAGGCCTGTATTTGTATCCGTTATTTATTTATTTATTTATTACTGACCTGGGAAACATTGGGTCCCAAGCTTATTTCACTGAGACATTTGCTATGGCTCCCTTCATTAGTATTCCTTCTCAATGGTAACACTTCACCGCATCTGTTCCTCCTTTGTCATTTGTCACGCTATTTTTCATAAACGTGTTCCAAAAAAAAAAAGTGATGTTACACTTCTTGTTTACCCTTGCATTCCTTTGATGATTTTCGTTATAACATGCATTAAATAAGTTTCGTTTAACCCCCCTGGTAAAATTTGTAATGACGGGCCTGCACCCTGGAAGCTTAGAATATTATGATATGGTAATAGTAGTGAGACCACACACGGGGGCATCCCGAACTTAAATTTTTGGGAGGGCAGAAACTCTCAATTTGCCGAACGGAACTCCAAATTTTGCATGTAAAAGAATTAATTAGTGAATGAATATGTAAGTGATTGAGTGAGCGAGTAAGCGAAATAAACAATTTCACTTAGCCCCGCATGGACTTGACTAATTGTACGAATAAAAATATTTAAAATACAAATAAGCTATTATAAACTAAATAAATACTGTTTCGAATATTAGAAGGTCTTAATTAGTGGCGGATTTAGCTGATTTAGGGGCTATTCGAAATTTTTTAGTAATCTTTCTTTGGATGTTTGTCCTAATGGTCACCTCTCAATCAGTGTCGGATCATTGATTTTCCCAAAAAAACCACCGCTCCTACCCATTTTTTAAGTTTTTATACCAAGTTTGAATTTAAAACTAACAACAGAAATAGATATTGCTTTGACCAAATGGATATCAGTTTTTAGATACCTTTCCTGGCATTTTTGGAGGAGCATGTGGAGAAGGGGTGCTCCTCCAAAAAAATTTCAAAATTAAAGCCATAAAACAAAAAATTAGGCTCTCTTTGGTCACGTGAGCAATAGGTGTACTCAGAGGACAGCAGCCAAGAGGACAGATAGCGTCCAAGTGTCTTAAGTTGGCATCTGGATATACTTTAAACGATGGAGCAACATTTTAGAAATAAAAGTTTTGTTTAGATCCTATATTAAACGTAAAATTCTTTTAAAATAACCCCCATGTGCTAAGTTTTGTTATTTTCTCATAACATTTTCTTTCTTTTTCTCTATTTGAAAAAATGTCCTACAATTACAAAGTTTTGTGAGGGGGCCATGGTCCCCATGCCTCCACCTTCTAGATCTGCCCCGTGGTCTCAATAATATTTTAAGTGTTAACATGAACTTGAATGAATCATTTTAAAATTTCAAAAATCATTTTAGACTTTTAGAATATTTGAAAATTGCCTGTATTTTCATATTCTTTGATTCTCAGAGATAACTTTTTCTTTATTGAAATAGATTTCATGTGCTGTTAAATATAACTTCAAATTTAATATGTCTACTGTCTATCTATTGTTAATTATTTCTATTTAATCTTTTAATCTGTCTACACCGAACTGTTTAATCTACCTCCAAGTAATTGAACATTTTCAAACTTTCAATAATAAACATCCAAAACTATGAATAATAATCGTAATAATTAACTGATTATATATATATATATATATATATATATATTATAGTATATATATATATATATATATATATATATATATATATATATATATATATACTATATATATATATCCACCTTATATAGTTTTGCCTGTTATAAATTATCGTAAAGTGCTCTCCCAGGGAAATTGGATTTAGTTTCCTTTCCCTTTTGCCTGTCATTCTCATAAGGTAGCTTTCTATTTTATTACCACTTAAGCGTGGGTAGTCAAGTTCTTGAATACCCTGTTAGTAATCATTAAATCGTGATTGTGTCCTGGATACTGGTTTAATGCCATGGAGATAGGGTTACCATATACCAAGTGCGTTACACTTGCATTCATTGCGAACAACCACATTCAAGGCATAAACGTTAAGCGTACTAGAGAAAAAACTTATAACTTTACTGATGTTTTTTGTAAAAAGTACTCGTGTAAAGGTTTGAAAAATAATGCAGAACTCACAAAAAAGTACATGTGTTACTTCCTTTTACAAAAAAGGAAATATTGTACTCGCAAAAAAAAAAAAAAAAATCACTCAAAAATCGACCTTAATATCCATTTTATTTGAGTTTTTTTTCGACTCGAACACACGTGGATAAGTGCCTAAGAACGTATAGACACGTGAAATATCCATAATGACGATTCCCGAGTTAATTATAACGAAGTTTCTCGTGACGTCTGTATGTACGTATGTATCTATGTGCGTATGTGCGAATGTGTCGCATAACTCAAGAACGGTAAGTCCTAGAAAGTTGAAATTTGGTACTGAGACCCGGAGACTCCTAGTGGGGTCTAGTTGTGCACCTCCCCTTTTGGTTGCATTCAGGTGTTTCTAAAGGGGTCTTTTGCCCCTTTTTGGGGGGAAATCATTGTTAATTTCGATGTAAACTTAAGTGGTGTTATAATTTGGCGGACACTTGGCGATATGTCGCCAGTCTTTTGGTCGCCAAGTTTTGTCGCCAAGTTGGCGACAAATTTGAAGATTTTGATTTTTTAAAATCTGGTTTCAATTAGGCCACTGGTGGTGATATTTAGTAGTGATGTTCCGGATATCCGTATCCGCGGATATCCGATGGAAAATAAAGATCTGTATCCGTATCCGTATCCGCTACTTTTTTGACGGATCTTAAACGGATCTTTTCTATTCTAAAATTTTTTAAATATTTGAATAAAAGACTCTTAAATTCCGTTTAAATTAAGTTTTAATTCCCTATTTAAATTATAAGGTATCATTTCAGAAGCCTATTTGTACCCCCCGTTCCAAAAAGAAACGAGTAATAAGTTTTAAAAGTGTATCTGAGTGTCTATTTGTGGCATCGTAGATCCTAAACAGATGAACCGATTTTGATAGTTCTTTTTTCGTTCAAAAGGTGATTTCATCGAAAGTGCTCTTAGCTTGGTCTCGTTTTTGCAGAACTTGAATTACCGGAAATATTAATAAAAACCGACTTAACGTATTTCAGAATTATGGTAGTAAAAACTTACCCGTACGTTAAAAAAATTGGCCCCAAATTAAAAGAACTAAGTTTTCTGCGTTTGATATTTGTTTGGAACTTCCAAGTTATATACAGTAAAAAGCTATAATCGTATTAAGGAAATTTTAAATGCAATTCAAAGCCTTTATACGCGTGATCGGTAGCTATTTCATAGTTCGATAGGAGAAAAGCTCAATGATTAAAAATTTCTATCCGCTGTCGGTTCATTTTGTTAACAATGTGTGTTCTAACCCGCGAAATCCATCTCAATATCAGGTCGGCATGGTTTTTTTTTTTTTTTTTTTTTTTTTTTTTTTTTTTAGTTTAATATTAGTTTCTGTTATTGATTTGGGGTTTCTGTTATTCTTCATTTTGGTTTTTATCGGCATTCTTCAAAAAAAGTGAGATTAAATTCTCTATTTACTGTGTTCCCGGCTCTGTTTTTTGCCGGTCGGAGTAAGTTGGGTAGAATGGGTCAGCGTTGCATTTATGCTGAAATAAAATGGGGAAAAATATTTCTATCCTGTTCAGTAGCAGCTTCGCACTCTTGCTCCTGTATCCTACATCTACCGAGCAAGCTAGAAATAATTTATCACATTCTATTTAAGCATTAATGCAGCGTTGACCCGTTCCTTCCAACTCTGCCTCAATTTTAACAGAGATTTCTTTAAAGAGTAAATCATAGTCTTGATTATATTTTCGCCGCAGATGACATTTTTTGAAGAAGCAGTGTTATATTATTCTGACGGAAATACCTTCCTTAACAGATTAAACACTTGGATAGTTGAATTGGGTAAAAAAAAATTTGAGATCCGTATCCGTATCCGCGGATCTTGACACCAATGATCCGGATCCGGATCCGCGGATCTACTTTCTTAACGATCCGGCACATCACTAATATTTAGAGAGTAAACTATTGAATCACATTAAAATTGCCAGTAATTGGGAAATGACATTAAATTGGAGTAAAAGGAAGTCATGTGATGCACAAATCAGCTCGTTTCTAAATGAATTCTTGGGGAAAATTTCATTGTTACGGGCTCTTAACAATGGGGTTGTTTCCTTCAGTCAAAATAAACTATTTTTAGTCACTAATATTGACAGATTGACAGAATAAGCAAAAAAAAAAAGAAACGAAGCCAGAAGAAAAAAACTTTTATTTTCCGAAAATTTATTTCTTATATAATTTTTTTTCTGTCCGATTTTGGAAATGAGGCGTGGTATTTATGACGTCACAAGTGATGTACTTTGGCACGCTCCTCCATTACCACGCTAAATGTTAACGTCTTGTTGTCAACAGCGTTACCAGGTTATGATAACTTGCTCTGCGAGCTAATGGCATCAGTGAATGGCACTTCATCACTTGTGATGTCATGTGCAGAAGCGTAAAAAATGAATTTCAGGTCTGCGCACGCGATTGAAAATAATTGTTAAAACATATTACACTTTGTCAAATTTTTTAAAAAAAAAAAAGGTTAAATACAATGTTTTTAAGCATGCTCTTTTCAGGAAAAAAAATACTTTTAAAAATTTCGGAAAAAAAACCCATTAGAAGGCAGTTAGTTCGAGTCGCGATGCATTAACATAACTAGTTCCGATTGTATTGGGTAAAAAAGTGCTAAAAATCACATTAAATATCGCATTAAACTCTTTTCTAATAAACTTATTTATAATCAGACACCGAGTTGCACTGTTGCACAATACTGCGTTTACGACAAAGACCAACCAGAAGATAACAAGCAGGTTGCCAGAAGGTTTGCCACTATGGCCACTTTTGGGGTTTTTTTTTCCTAGAATGAAAAAAAAATAAAAATAAAAATTAATTTGAATTTTGACATCTGGAATTTAAATTATGTTTTTCGCAATCACGAGTGTGTGTGTGTAGGTTTGTGTGTTATGTGTGTAGTGGTGTGTGTTCGCGCGTGTGTGTGTAGTTGTGTATGTATGCGTGTGTGTGTTTGTGTGTGTAGGATATGAACGCAACCTGGAGACGGCTTTCGCTATAAGAGCAGCATCGGGAGGGGCCGGTCGGCGGTGGTGCTGCAGGGGGAGGCGGAGGGGGGGGATAAAATCATAGGACATCACAACAGTCAAGTGAGAACAATAAGCAATGTGATTGCACAAAAAAAAAAAAAAAAAAAAAAACATTATTTTTGTGTATTCTGCTTGGTTCCAATTTTGTTTGTCCATGTGATTGACGTCGCCAAATGACGCATTTCTTTGTTCGCATCTAGCCAACGGCAGTGAATACACCTACTGTTCGTTCTCGAAAGCCAAAACTAGCAATTGAGAACAATTCCCTTTTAAAAAGGGACGTAAGGTTGAGGGCGCACTTCCCACTTGCACTTGCTATCAGTCTTTTTTTTTTTTTTTGACACTACTTATTAGGAAGAGTTGCTGAACGCGCGCATGCGCAAATTTGCAGGAGGTTTGAACTAAGGAAAACAGTCAGTAGATCTTATTGTTTTCTCGTGAGGCACGTCAGAAGTACACAAACATTTTATTTTATAACATAACAAATAATACATAGATAAATTGTTTTTCTTTTACTTAAAAAATATACATTTTGCTCAGCGAAAATTTTCCTACTAGTGAAAAAAATGCATTAATTGGCAGCCTAATTACACCGCTGTTGAAATTTAACCGATATTAAAAGAAAAATCGAAGTTGATAAGGAGGAAAGTAGGCTTGTTCAGTTCTAGACGGAGCTTCCTGCCTGATACATCATTTCGTATTAAGAGTTATCCGTAAAAAACACATTTCAGCAAAAAAGTTAAATTGTAAATCATCGATGTCACTCTCAGAAAACGTTTATTTCGAAATCTGTCATCTTCAAATAAATTGTTTTGACAAATATGGAAATCCAATGGATGAAAAATGTTGCACTACAACCCATCAATAATTTTTGTCTTAAATTCATCGCTCAGTGTAACATACCCTGTGTTGAATGACTAACGCATTCTATTTGTTCTATTCCAATGCTGCTTAAATATTTTGACAGAATAATAAACGGAGGTTGTATGGAATTCTTGTATGTTACTCTATTATACGAGACTAGGAGCATTTCAGTTTATTCTTTACCTTTTTATTTCGTAGTAGGACAATGGAGTTGTTTCCTTCAGTCAAAAGTATTACTTTTAGTCACTGAAATTGATAGAATAAGCAAAAAAAAAGAAAACATGCGAGTTTTTCCCAACAATCGTTATTTATTCAACTTTTTTAAATGTCCGATTCTGAAAATAAGGCGTGGTCTTAATGACGTCACAAGTGATGTACTTTGCCGCGCTACTGCATTGCCGCGCTAAATGTTTATGCTTTGCTGTCAAAAGCGTTGCCAGGTTATGATAATTTGGGCTGTGCGATAAAGGGATCAGTGAATGGCATTTCATCACTTGTAATGTCCTGTACAGAAGCGTAAAAAATGAATTTCAGTCTGAAAACCGATTTAAAAAAAATGATTGTTAAAAAATATTAAACTTTGTCAAATTGTTTAAAAAAGGCTAAATCCTATGTTTTTAAGCATGCTCTTTTAGTAATTTTTTTTTAATTTCGGACACGACACCATTCTACGGGTAACCATCAACTGGCTGATTTTCACAAAGCAAAACAATAAGCATTGAAACATTCAACAAAAATACAAAGTTTTCAAAAACAAAAAAATTTCCCTGGTGTATTGCGTTTTTAAAGCTGGATCAATTGAATTTCTAAAATATATTTTGGGTGATTTTGGAAAAATAGGTAAAAATTAATACGGCTTCAAAAGAAATACTTTTGAAGTAAAAAAGAAATTTCAAATGCAGTGAAACCCCGATTTTAGGTTTCTCATGGGACTGGGTTTAAAAAACGTAAAATATGTTAATTAGTTGCATTGCAGTCATTTTGAAGTTAAATAAAACCTTAGCCAGTTTTCGTATGAAGCCAATTACTTGCCAATCAATTTTCGGTGTTCCAGATGGAAATTTTCAATTTTATTAACCTAGTGTCGAGTCTTGACTTACGCGTTTCAAAACCCCTGCGTAAGTAGAAAATTTCGCGTTGTGGAAAAGGGTGTGTGGGAATATTTGCAAACATACCTAGTTGTTTTAGGCATTTGTAAGCACCTCTCAAGCTGTTCAAAACCTTTTATTAACTATAAATTTCTATTTCTCACAGAAAGAAGATAATTTTTACTGTATTTAAAAAAATCTGTATTATATTCAACATGAAATATCGTTACGATGCACAAAATCAATGATCAATGGGAGAAAAAGACAAAATAAACCTACAATATTCAGTAATAATAAAAATTGCACTATAATAGTACTGCGCAGTAGGTACAGTAATTATATTCTTTACTAATATAAAGCAGTAAGTCTCTCGGTCGGGATCTCTGTCTGTCAGGATATCTCTCTGTCCGTATCTCTGTGTCGCGCATAGCGCCTAGACCGTTCGGCCGATTTTCATGAAATTTGGCAATGTTAGTTTGTAGCATGGGGATGTGCACCTCGAAGCGATTTTTCGAAAATTCGATGTGGTTCTTTTTCTATTCCAAATTTAAGAACAAAATTATCATAAGACGAACGAGTAAATTGCGAAATTATCATAACGTGGAACCATAACATGGGCACAAGCCAATTGGCGAGATACGAAACTATCATAACATGGAACCGTAACATGGGCACAAACCAATTGGCAAGATACGAAATTATCATATTGTGGAACCGTAACGTGGGTACAGGGCCAATTGGCGAGAAAAATTCACCATACATTATTTGTAAATATACAGGCGAACCAAAAGACCTTTAAATTTTTCTTTTACGGGCAAAACCGTGCGGGTACCACTAGTTCTAATATAAAAATGAAGATGATGATGATTTATGCTGCGCAATCTCAGATTTTCAGTTTTCCCCTGACATTGCATGGGCGTCAAGAAACTTATCAGTAGAAGAAGAAGAAGAAAGAGTGATGAATTATTCTCATGCTTTCTACGGAAAATTTTCCCGTTGTGAGCGAGGAATTTGCGTTAGCTCTAAAATTCGAAAGTCGTGAAAAACTAGCAATTTAGTCATTTCGTGTTTGTCGAATCGCGTTGTAGCTCGAATCGACGTCTTTAAATGCTCTTAATGTTAGCAGAGAATATATATTTTGAAAAGTTGCAAATAAAACTCTTAATGCTGAGTGGAAAAAGTTGATTTTTAAGGTACTTAGAATTATATATGCATTGAATACAACTGATAGACTGACGAAAGAAATTTGGAAATTTGTTTACAGAGTAAAAGCCAAAAGAATCAGTTTCTACCAGAATTACATTAATAAGTGTCTTTATGTACAGGGAAGTTTTCATGTTCATTCAAAAATTGAATGCTACAAGTGACATTTTGGAGAAGAAAAACTAATCTAATAGTTTTTAATTTCACAGCATTTAATAGAAAGGAGCATTTTTTCAGGAAAGCAAGTTCGTTTTTCTTTTTCATTTTTTAGTTATTTGTTCTTTTTAAGGAGAAATACTCTGTCTAAGCTGTGATAATTTATGAGTTTCTACTGTAACCATTATTGTTCCCTTATGTATACGTACACTTTACTGTTTATAACATAGCTCAATATTGCGTAAATCGTACTACTTCCATTTTGTACTTATTTACAGTGGATCTCCATACATCGAAGTAGCAAATTGTCGAAAAAAAATCTCTATTTAGAAATTTCGATATATAGAAACGATCTTATTTTATCCTAAAAATCTCTTAAAACATTAAAATTCAAGCTCATCCCTATCACAGTTTTCGTGTATGAAACCTAATTTCTAATTTATACGAGCATTGGATTAAATGAAAGTTAATAATTAAAAAAATAACAGAAATTACATTTTTGCGCCTCCATACATCTTTATTCTTCGGCAATTCTTTGATCCGCAACAATAGGGGATTTTCGTTTTAGCGGTGTAATCGCTAGAAAAGTAAAAAATCAATCTGCTTAATTCAATGAGTTTTGCTGCAGCTAAAAGACTAGGAATGATAATCAACAGACAAAAGGGCTAACTTGAAACTGATTTTACAATGTTAGTGGTTACTACTAAGATATTTGAAATAAACTTGAGGGAATTTACGAACTCCAGAACGAAACGACGACCTATCTACACCCCCCCCCCCCAACCCCAGATTCCTTAATAGTTTCGTAGCAACCTTTAGTGAACATAATTTTCTCCCCTAACCTTTATTTTTCATGACACAAGCAATCTAAAGTGGAAAAAAATCTACGAATGTCTTGAAAAAAATTTCGATATGTAGAGATTTTTTCGATATATAGAAACAATTTTTCTATGTAATGAACATAGGAATTTGTTGGGATTTCGTTACACAGAAAATTTCGATATGTGGAAGTTCGATATATGGAGGTTCGACTATTTACTTAGTATTGTTTTATTTCACTTTTTAATGCAGGAAGCAGTCCTGATGCGTTGTATTGCTGTAAAAAGAGGGAAAGCACATACAAATACACCCACATTTTAGAAGATTTTTCCCTCGTATAACGATGTAATAGATATCCTTGTACCTTAATAATAATGGAAACAGATTTGCATTGTAGCAAAACATTTCACTTTTTTTTTCCTTCAAACGATGAAAGCCTATTTTTTTCACTCTTTTATTCTTATCAAACAATTATGTGAATATCAAAAGCGATTGAACTTTGTGCATTGTATCTGAACAATAATATTAAAGACAGAAACATATGTTGCAAAAGAAGAAGTTAAATCTATATCGATTTATTGACTGAATTTCTTTTGCAATGGATCTGGTTTAAAAGTAGGGAAAAAGAGTAAATCTTTTCAAATATACTTCTGGTGTAATTAAGTTAAAGTATAGGTCGAGGGTGAGCAGGGTGGCGACAGAAACTGTGAAAAAAAGTTCCCTGACTTTTCCCTGATTTCCCTGATTAAGTTCACCAAATTTCCCTGATTTACATTACCAATGATAATGGGTTTTTTTCTTCGCTCTACTTGAAATCCATTGTATGTTTGTATGAAATGCAGAATTTTAAACGTTTTAAGTTGTGTAAAGTTGTTGAACTAAAGATATATTTTAAAAAGATGCTACTTATTTAATAAAATGGTTAAAAAAAACATATAAAAACAATTTTTTCGGGGAAAAAACACCTACAAAACAGTATACTAAATTTTTCTACATGGAAAGATTATAGAAAATTTAAAAAAAAAAAACTTTACTTCCAGAAACCACTTAGCATAAGAATTTTAGGAAACTATTAAAATTACTCTTAAAACATATGTGTATTTATGATAGAACTAAAAAGTAATTGAAATTATTTTGAACTAAGTTTCCAAACAGTATAATAATTGTTGCAAGAATAACAAGTAATAGTGAAAAAAATAGAAGTAATGTAGTTATTCTTTTATAACTAGTTGACATATTTATTCAAAACAGATGAAACCATTTGACATCTATTCATGGGGAGCTTTTCTCTAATCAAGAACATAGGTTTTAATGAATGAATACAGCACTTTAACAATAAAAAAAATATAATAAATAAAGATATTTACACAAGTACACAAGTTAACTCTATTTCAAATGATTTCAGCATGTAACGAAAAAATCTTAGATTGCTTTTGTAACAAACAACTTTAAAATGCAAGAAAAAAAAAAGAAAAAAAAAGCAATTAGTTCATTTCAAAATTTATAAAAGAATACAACTTGGTTATAAAATTAAAGAATCACTTAAGTCTGAAGAAAAGAAAACCTCTATAATCTGTGGTGACAACATATAGTATAACGGCAAAAAACAAAAAGGCTTTTTTTACTGAAAGTTCAATTTTAGCAATTAAATTAAAAATGAAAAGAAGTAATAACTTTTAAGCTTTTATAGTATTAATTCAAAAACCAAAGATTTCTTCTTGAAATCGTGATTACAGTACGATAATTACTTCGAGACAACGGAATAAAGGCAAAGGAGCTAAGGCATTAATAAAGGCTTCCTCTTTGCCTGTATGGTTGTTTATTTTACGTAGCATTGAGAGCGTAAAAGGAAATTTCAAGCTAGGTAAAATAAACAACCTAACAGACACAGAAGCAATCTTAGGAAGTTCATCCTGTGGTTAATAAGTAAGATTCAATACTTTGACGTTGGGGAAAAAAGATGCACAAATATGCGGCAGTGTATAATCGCACCTCATTAATTTTACTTCTCTCTTTTTTTTGAACAGATAATTGGCGAAAAATGCGTAGGGAATTAGAGTACTTAATTTTATAAAGCGAAAAAAAAAAATTTCTTCATAAAATCAATTTTTCCTGATTTTTTGTTAATTTTTCAAAATTCCCTGATATTTCCCTGACTTTTCCCTGATTAATAAAGTTCCCTGACTTTTCCCTGATCTCCCTGATTTCCCTGATCTGTCGCCACCCTGGTGAGGAACCTTTTTTTCTCCGAAATGCTATGTTCAGTTTGATAGTCGAGAAATGGATGGCGGCAGGGATGCCCTGATGGGAGGGATACAGGAGGTAACCGTGACCTTCTTAAAACTTTTTTATTCGCCAAATTTTGTATGACTATTCGGAAAAATTATCCTCATTTGGCGAAATTTGGAGTTCTATTCGGCAGAATTATCATCATTCGGCATAATTTGGAGTTTATTCGGCAGAAATTTCATCATTCAGTAAAATTTTAGTTCCATTCGGCAGAGTTTAATCCGTCAATTTTGTTGAGCTATTAAAATGTAAAATAATCTGTCAAACTAAAAAAAAAAAAAACACACAAACACACACATAAAAACGTTTTTTAAATGTTTCCAAAAAAAAAGACAAAAAAATAATAATAGTAATAATAGTAATATAAATAATAATAATAATAATAATAATAATAACAATAATAATAATATAATAATAATATAATAATAACAATCCGCCAAAGAAAAACTTTAAAAGCTCCTTTAGAACGTAAATTAATCCTCCAAATTTTTTTTACCAAGTCTTTAAAAATGAATAAACGTTAAATTAAAATGTAAATTGAAAATGTTAAGAGCAAACAGCAAGATAAGCAATAAAAAAAACAGTTCGCCTATTTATGGCATGTTCCACGTTAAGACAATGGAGTCGTTTCTGAAATTTCAAAAGTATTTTTTTCTGAAAGAGTATGCTTAAAAACATGGGATTTAACCATTTTTTAAATAATTTGGCAAAGTTTAATTTTTTTAAAGATTTTTTTTTTAACTGTTCAATTTTATTGTTTACGCTTTTGCACATGACAACACAAATGATGAAATGCCATTCACTGATGCCATTAGTACAGAGCGCAGTATTTAGTCCGCATCTTTACTCACTTGTACCGGCAACGATATGTTTGATAGCAAGCGTAGAGCGCGATATTTAAATCGCTACTGAATTATCACAACCTGGAAACGCGGTGGAAAGCAAGCGTAAGCATTCAGCAAGCCAATGGAGATGTGCCAAAGTACACAATTTGTGATGTTATAAAGACCACGCCTTAATTTCAAAATCGAACATTCAAAAAAAAAAAAAAAAAAAAAAAATTAAAAATTAAGCGTTGGGAAAATGAAAGTTTTTTCTCGCTCCATGTTATTATTATTATTATTTATTTATTTATTTATTTTGCTTATTCTATCTATTTCAGTGACTAAAAGTAGTGTTGTTTTGACTGAAGGAAACAACCCCTTCCTGCAGAAACTTAATAGTTTTTACTTCTTATTCGTATAGTATCTTTAAAATATATATACTATGAGCGACAGTTGTACATATTACTTTATATCATATACAATTGCGATTTAAATGCATCGCCACTACAGTTATATTCATAGAGCATATTTATGTAATGCATAAAATACTGGTAAGACCACTTAAAAACTTTACGAAAGCACATCCCCACTGCACTTTAAGTTATTCCGTACAGGATTTATTTAGATAATATTACTCATACAACCAAGTACATCCAAACAGCGCTAAATAGAATCAAAATCTATCCAATAATATTATAACCTTTTTTGTAAAAGAAAAAACCTCTCAACGTTACTTTTTGAGAAATAATGTGTAGCTTAATACATAAGTAACTTTAATTTACTCAATTATTTGACACATAAAAATAAAACACCAAAACACTATGAATTTTTCAAAAAAAAAAAAAAAAATAGCATTTAAATAATTTTAAATGGGGTTGTTTCCTTCAGACAAAAGTACTACTTTTAGTCACTGAAGTTGATAGAATGAGCCAAAAAAAAAAAAAAAAAAAACATGGACTCAGAAAATACTTTTATTTTCCCAACAGTTATTTTTTAATTAATGTTTTAAACTGTCTGATTTTTCAAACAAGGCGTGGTCTTTATGACGTCACAAATGATGTACTTTGGCGCTTCTCCGCTGGCGAGCTGAATGTTTACGTATGCTGTGTACCACTTTTCCAGGTCATGATAATTCAGAAGCGAATTAAATATTGCGCTCTGCGTTAATGGCAAATGGTAAGAGTGAATGGCAGTTCATCATTTATGATGCCATGCACTGAAGCGTAAAAAATTAAAATTTGTTCTCCGCACTTTATATACATATATTTTTTTAAATAGCAAACGTCATCAAAATATTTAAAAAATGCTCAAATCCAATGTTTTTTAAGCATGCTCTTTCAGAAAAAAATACTTTTAAAATTTCGGAAACGACCCCATTACGTATTGCACAGTAAATCGTGCAAGTTTCCTTTTATAATCATTACTAGTGGTACCCGCACGGCTTTGCCCGTAATAGAAAAAATTAAAAGGTCTTTTGGTTCGCCTGTATATTTACAAATAATGTATGGTGAATTTTCTCGCCAATTAGCTTGTACCCACCCATGTTACGGTTCCATGTTATGATAATTTCGTTTCTCGCCAATTGGCTTGTGCCCATGTTACGGTTCCACGTTATGATAATTTCGTAATTTACTCGTCCATCTTAAGATAATTTTGTTCTTAAAATTGGAATGGGAAAAGAACCGCATCGAATTTTCGAAAAATCGCTTTGAGATGCACACCCCCATGCTACAAACTAACTTTGTGCCAAATTTCATGAAAATCGGCCCCCAACGGTTTAGGCGCTATGCGCGTCACAGACATCCAGACATCCTCCGGACAGAGAGACTTTCTGCTTTATTATTAGTAAAGATAAAGATAAAGATGGATAACGGTCTAGGAGCTATGCGCGTCACGGAGATCCTGATTCCTGACAGATAGAGAGAGATCCGGGCAGAGAGACTTTCAGCTTTATCATTAGTAAAGAGTTATAGTGTTAAGTGTAATAGTTTATGAAAAACAAATTTCTAAAACCGGAATACTCATTTATCATATTCATTTATTAATATTCATTTAGGCTAACCCTGTATTTTACTTCGCATTGCTATCTACATGAAAGGTGAACACATGAGTATTAGGAAAATTGAAAATGTGCCTAAAACAACATATATTCATTGCGAAAAGCGAAGCACTACAGAAGAGAACAGCGGCAAAAATAAAGGACTCTTGATTTGATTGATCAATGCCACCATAATGTAACTGCCAATGAGGGGCATACGTAAGTAAAGACTCGGATTATTCGTGGGATGTTTATTTGCCAGAAAGTAGAATCGACAACAAATGAAATTGTCTTCGTGGTATTTTTGAGATAATGAGACGAAATGGCAAAGAAAATCGATGCTTTGCGTTCGGAGGAAATATATTTCGGTAGCAGAAAGGAAATTGCTCTGACCGTAAGTAAGAAGGTATAACAGGGAACATAAGGGGGGGGGGGGGGAATGTGTTGCAATCAGGGTTTCAAAATATTATGATGCTTTTCAATCTATCGAAATTGCCAGATATTTTGATATAGGTCGGATATTTTGATAAAAATTCCCAGAGTTGTCAACTTTAGAAAATCTAAATTAAGAAGAAAAAAAAATGACAAAGTAAAATTACAGATTACAGCATTTACTTGTTTTGAGGTTACAAGAAACCCCCTTTTCAATGCAAAATAAGTGAGCTTATGGATGAAAAGACTCGTAACTCGAAACTTTTGTTCGTAGAAACTACGATTTTTTCGCAGCAGTTGGCAGCTCTCTATACTAGACTGCATCTTTATAATAAACACAAACTATTTTTTAGAATAGTAACTGCATGTTCAAATCACGCTGTTATTATTTTCCCTGAAAATTATTATTATTATTATTATTATTGTAGGTTTTGACTTAAAATTTCTTTCATTATTTATATATATATACGTAAAACATTTATTTCATATAAAAAATTACAAGTTTTAAATGTTATTTGTGGATTATTGCCGTTCAAAATTACTTGTGAAATGTGAATTTAGTGCTTAAAAATAACATTACATAAAATTTTAATTTTTATAATATAGTTCCTGAAACAAAATTATCAAACAATCAGATATAATGGTGTGTTGAATGTATAATCCAGGGGTGCCCACAGGGGAGGGGGGGGTTATGGCGCAAGTTGCGCCATCAAAAATTTTTTTTTTTTTGGGGGGGGGGTTGGTTATTTTTTTATTTATCTATTTAAATTTATTTATTGATTTATTTTTAATTTAAGTAATTTATTTTATTTTATCCTGTTTATATTTCATTTCATCTATTTATTTAGTTTGTATGTGTGTGTGTGTGTGTGTTTGTCATTGGCGTAGCACAGAACTTTTCAAATAAAATAATGATAATAATGATTAAAAATAAACAAATAAGCAAATAAATAAAAAATTGTTAAAACAAATTAATTAATTAACATTTTTTTAAACAATAAAAAAAATAAAAAAAGAGCTAGAAAAAAAGGGGGGAGGAGAGTGTTGAGAAAAATTTTGGGGGGGATTTTGCCCCATTGAACTATGGGCACCCCTGTTATAATCTCCTCTATTTATGATATCCTTGATTTAATGATAACTTTTTTTAGTCCCTCGACAATCGTTAAATTGGGGTTATATGGTATACAACAAATACCACACACATCACATGATATAAGCGAATTATTACATCATTTTTGGCAAATGAATAAAAAGTAAACTGTTTTAAATAAATAACTGCAAAATTCAATTATTACCTTTTCAATAAGTTCTAGATATATGTGCGTGCCTGCTGCTTATTTACGTTGGATTATACACAAAATGAGTTTGTCCAATCAAGCGCAGTAAAAGGAATTCCAAAAATAGCACTTACCTAGAAAAGAAAATAATTATGTGAGTAAATTTGATTACATAAATATAATAGGTAGAATAGAAAATATTATTTTTAAATCAAATTTTCACATTGTGCACATTGTCAACAAATTGCAAAAATGGTATTTTACGTTGTACTTTGTATAAAGATCGATCAAGTTTGAGGATAAAAGAAAAGCTAAAAAATTCCTGCCTCTTACTTATCACTATTAAAAATAATTTACTGGTTCGGAGTTTTGAAAAATTATGCAATAATATTTTGTTGTTTTCCTAAACAAAATCTGTTGAAAATATACCTTTCGCCCCAACGGATAACATTTGAAATACCGAGCCAGTGTTGCTGTACATCATTGATTTTTAGAAGTAGCAATTAAATTAGAAAGAAAAATTAATTTAACGAGAATAATATTTGAATCATTCTATAGTATTTGGCAGTAAAATTACCCGCATGTGACGCTAAATCTCGAAATATTTATATTTTTTCCCCTGCAAGATACCAATGAGGGTTAAAACAATAAAAACATTTCGTTATCTGTATTTCACAGTGAAAACAGTGGCGTCACTACGGGGGGGGGGGGGTTGCGCCCCGGGCGTCACCCGTCTGGAGTGTTACACCCTAAGTGAAATTGCAAGTTTTTGATAAGTATGATGCTAAAATGCTTTTTTAAGACTACAAATTAGAAAATTCCCTCCCCGGACCCCCCCCCCCCTCCACTTTTAATTCTTTTTTTTTTTACATTACCCCACTTAAAATTTCGGTTTGCAACAAATGCAGTTGTTTCTGAAAATTGCATGAATTTCATGTTTTTATGTTTACATAAAATTTTGTTTTTCTTTTGCGTCTGTAGGGGGGGGGGTTGGACATCACAAATTACCGACCCGGGTGTCACCCATGCTAGGTACGCCACTGGTGAAAACAATATATCTACTTCGAGATTTAGCGAGACATTTCATAGCCAAAAACTGTGGAATGACCCGTTAAAGAATATGCAGTGTTTATCTATTGACCACTTAACTCGGTGTTCCGTTGAAACACTGCTTATTGAATACTAGTATATAATGCCCGCACGGCTTTGCCCGTGGTAGAAAATTAAAAGTTCATTTGTTTCGCCTGTATATTTAGAAATAATGGATGATGAATTTCTCGTCAATTTGCTATATTCATTGGCTTGCCCATGTTTCGGTTCCACGTTATGATAATTTCATAATTTACTCGTCCAGGTCGTGATAATTTGCTCGGTAAAATTTTCTTAAAATTGGAATAGAAAAAGAACAAAATCGAATTTTTGAAAAATCGCTTCAAGCTGCATACCCCCATGCTACAAACTAATTTTGTAATAAATTTCATGAAAGTCGGCCGAACGGCCTAGGCGCTATGCGCGTCACAGAGATCCTGACAGAAAGAGATCCAGACAGAGAGACTTTCAGCTTTATTATTAGTAAAAAAAAAATACATATTTTCGCTTTTCCAGTGACAAGCATACTCTGCCCACCAGTGCAGATTCTCAATTAGCCTTGTGGGGTTTCACGTGGTTTCGCAATTGGAATTTCCCCAATGGGGTCGTTTCCGAAATTTTAAAAGAATTTTTTTCTGAAAGAGCATGCTTAAAAACATGGGATTTTTTAAAACAACTTGACAAAGTTTAATATTTTTAAACAATTATTTTAATCAATGCGCAGATTCAATTTCATTTTTTACGCTTCTGCACATGGCATCACAAGTGATGAAATGCCTTTTACTGTTGCTATTAGCGCAGAGCGCA
This sequence comes from Uloborus diversus, assembly GCF_026930045.1. Taxonomy (NCBI): domain Eukaryota; kingdom Metazoa; phylum Arthropoda; class Arachnida; order Araneae; family Uloboridae; genus Uloborus; species Uloborus diversus. Next base: position 162,902,231 of record NC_072737.1, on the reverse strand, counting down.
ATATTTAATTCGCTTCGAAATGGTCATAATCTGGAAACGGAGGTAGACAGCAAGCGTCAGCATTCAGCGCGCCAAAGGTGATGACTTTTGACGTTTAAAAGATCATGCCTTGTTTGAAAAATCGGACATTTAAAAAAATTAATCGAAAGTTAAACGTTTTGAAAATAAATGTTTTTTTCTCGCTCCATGTTTTTTTTTTTGCTCATTCTATCAACTTTATTAACTAAAAGTAGTACTTTTGAATGACGGAAGTAACCCCATTGCATATTGCACTGCTGGATTTATGTGTTTCTCACAAATGTAAAAATCATGATTTTTAGAAACTTACGGTTAAATTAAGAAGAAATTTTTTTTTTTAAAAGCAAATGAATTTGGTGGAAATATTGAAATAGTTAAATAGTTAGCAACCACTGGTATCCGGAGAGTACGCAGAAGATTATTTATTCAAGACCGTGCTGAAAAAATATTATTGAAGCAAAATAAAATCCCGATTGCAATAGAAACAAAACACCAACTTCAGCAATTGCGTTTTTTACTGTTCTTCCATTTTCTTTTTTCATCATAAATGTTTCAGAAAAATATAACGCGGGTGAAACACAGTTGATGTAAAAGTCTGAAATGCCCACTGAGAGGTTTTTATCCCTCTTTTCCCTTAATTTCTTTCAAACCCACAGACATAGAAAGGGCAATGTAAAAGATGTCCTGGAAATTGCAAGGGCAAGAATACCGTAGGTGGGGACGTTCCAAAAAGAAAGAGGCAGTTTAAAAGAGTTCGCGCAAAGAAACAGATAAGGAATCACTGCTTTTAGTAAGGAAAATCTCGTTTCGTGTGGAATTACGGTCTCCTTCTACGACTTTAGAAATGTTTTCCAGTTTCTTTTATGAACTTTGTATTGTAATGTTGCATTGTGATTAGATAGTTATCCTTTCTTCGTCTTAAATTATTTCTTCGATTTTCCGTTGTCTTTTTATATCACACTAGGGTCAGCAGCCCGCCCTCTCCAAGTTCAATCAAGTACCCCCTCCCTCCCCAAGACTGAGAGACCCCAGAGCACGGTGTTACGGATCCATGGACCTGCATACGATACTTTTTGAGGGCTTAAAATAGAGTATTTTCTCTGGTTCTTCCCCCTTTTTTAGCCTACTTTCCCAGTAAAAGCCAGAGAAAGAAGAAAAAAGCAATGAAAGAAGGCTTAATGCACCTTGAAAATATTACAAAAAACAAAAACAAGTCAAATAAAAAATAATTAAATAAATATCGAAAATTTAAAAATTGGAAAGTAGGGTATTGAGATAGGGGGAAAAGTCTGTCGGTCTGTCTGTCTGCCCCCCCCCCCTAAAAAATTTTGAGTGAATGGTCCGATTCAAACAATTTTTTTTTTGTTCGAAAGATCTCGACGACGACACCTCATTCCTATATTTCACTTTTTGATTTGAACTATTTTTTGTTCAATTTTGAACAGTTCAAAAAAAAAAAAACTTAACATTAGCGCTTGCGGGAAAATTCAAGGGAATTTCGAACTGTGAGGCGTGAGGTCAAACAAACTTTGTACGAAAAAGCTTTTAATGAAAATCTTGTATATAAAATGTCTTTTTGATTTGAACAATTTTCCGTTCAATTTTGAGCAGTTCAAATCCTTTAACATTAATGCCTACGGGGATACTGAAAGTCAATGTAGATTCCGTATTTGAAGGCGGATTTATTTCAAACAGATTTTGTTGGAAATACCTCTTGACGACCAACTCCTGACTCCGAAAATTTTGGGGCACCTGACTCCGACTCCGTCTCCTGTACCCGACAATTACTCGGACTCCGACACCCCGATTTCGACTCTGACTTCGTAGCTTTGCAAAAATTTATACACGGAGGAAAATTTTCTGATTCCGATTCTTGGATATTCGACTCCGAGCCAGGGTTGCCAGAGGTCCCGGATTTCAAGGGACAGTCCCGTATTTTGAAAAATTGTCCCGCGTCCCGGGGAACTTCTATACGGGACGACTAAAGTCCCGTATTCTAACTGATAACAATATTTTACAGAACGAGACATTATTTTAAGGGAAAAAAATAAAGTAAAACAAAAAATGTGAAATAATGAGCAATAAGAAAATCATGTGGCATCAAACGCAAAAATTATTTTCCTTTTGATTTGATTTGTATGTGTACTCCGCAGCCGTGGTTTTAACTGTGAAATCATTATTGTTAATATGGTTTGCTTTTATTTTCACTCTAAAGTTTTAATTTAGGTATTCAGTTTTCGGCGAATAAACTCGAAGTCATTTATGTTTCTACATAAAGATATGCGCAGACGATTTTTTTTTTTTTTTTTTTGACAATGAAAATTATTTCTTTAAGTTGACATTTTATTGTTTTTATTTGTTTTGGTGAGTGCATTAATTCGTTTAAAAAATTATTTTTGGCAACAGGGGAAAAAGAAACATATTTTTTTTTTTTTTTTTTTTTTGATATGATGTATTTATTTTAATGAGCTTATTAATTTTAGTTATTATTTTTTCGTCTTGAAAGCGGTTAAAAAAAATTTTTTAATGGAAAAAGTGTATTAGCTGCTTTGTTTAAAACGTGCTGGTATTTTATTTGTTCGTTTATTTATTTGTTTATTTTTTACACATCTCATTTTTTAGATGAGTAAGGCATATTTCATTCCTAGAAATCAGCTTAAAATATTAAAAAATTATGTTTGAAACAATTTGCGATTTTAGCTATTTTTGAGAATATTGATCAGGTACTAGAAAGTAGTATGGGTATACGGGAAAGTAGGCTCGTTTAGTTTTAGACGGAACTTGTTTAAAGTTTTTTTTCATCGACACTCCTCACATTGTAAAAATTTTAGTACACATTTTAGAAGATTTTGTGCGCAATCTATTGGTATTGTTCTTTGGAGCAAAGCTAGTACTTTGAAAATTTATAGAATATCTTGTGTGAGTTTCCTTAGGCGCCCATATAGGGCAGCTAGTGGGAGCTCAAGCCCTCCTCCCCCCCTTAGATTTTAGAGCTTCCTTGCTTTTAGTACTTATTTCTTTGCAAAAATGTAAAAACATTTTGCAGCGAGTGCAGGGCTTATCTTGCCCTTTATCCGCTTTGGTTCGTTTGAAGATTTAGTGAACTCATCTGATTTAACTTTAAGAGCTTTTATTTACACACATCCTCTAATCTACTGTACAATATATATACAAGAATAAGCATATGAGCATAATACACAACATCAAACAGATCAACTACCGGTCAGAGCCAGCGCACAACACCGCTGCTCTCTATCAGACCTCAGTCATCTCTCTCCCAAACATCCCTTCGCTCCTCCGCACCCGAGCACCAGGCTGAAGTAATTGTGCGACCAGGAGAGAGGGGTCGAGAAATATCTCTGTTGGGGTGCCGGACACTACACATTTGTTCTCCTGTCCATTAATGAATAAGTTATTAAAAATGTTTGAACTTGAATAACTCTAATCTGCACTGAAATTGGTTTCCATGGGGAAAATATCCTGCTAAATCATAGGGAAAATATCTGAGCCCCCTCCCTCCCCACTTAAAATTTTGTGTTTGGGCGCCCATGTGAGAGTCGCTAACATTTACCAAGACCTGGAAATCATTTTGTCTTGATTAGGCCTTGAGAGGGCCCCAAAAACTAGAAAAATACTTCTAGTACCACTAAAATGTTTAATGGCGTAGTCTGGACCTCCTTCCTTTTGACCGCATTAATACCCTCTGCAGAACATATTGCCTTCACCAACATAGATGATTATACTGTGGAACAACGTGTAACATAATTTCTGTTGAATTCAATTTTTGAGCTGTTTTAGAGTGAAAGACGTATGCTGTTTTCAAAACTGTAATTAGTTTTTCTTCTACACCTTGTGTGAATGTGACCACTCTCCGCGGTAGAGCGCTTTTTACAAAAGGCAGGGTACTGCTCTCCTAGTATTTGATACAAACCTTTTTATGTTGACAAGTTTGTTTTCCAAAATAGTAGTACTATCATTTGTGACAAATTTTAATTTATTTTATAAGCACGGTTAAAAATGAAATTATGTAAGGAATGTATTGTTACAAATTTTGTAAATAGTAATTATTTTTATGATGAATTTGTTGCAATCTGGCTAAATTTGGCGTTTATTCCATTATCTTTTATCTAAAAATGTCTTAGTAACGTAACCTCTAAATAGTTTCATATAATGAATACACAACCACCTTACATTCAAATGAAGTATATGGTCCCTCCATTTTTGAGCAAATAAATTTGTGAATGGAATAAAAAGAAAATGTGAGAAACTGGTAGAATGAAATAGGATTTTCTGGATATTTCTTTGCTGAGCATAAAACCCGTGTGGCATTTGAATGAGGGTTAGTTTTGCTTTTAAATAGTATCAGCCGTTGCGTTGGCGAGCATGGATTTAGCTCTGTTATTGTGTGTAATTAGCCTTTGCGCTGTGTTTTTGCGTATTTTAATGTAAATACGTGTGTTACCGTTGAGTATACGATGTTGATTGATATTTGCCTAATTGCTATGGTTAATTTAGCAGTTGCTAACGATATTTCTTGTACACAGTTGTAAAAAAAAACTCCTGTGTTTTCTCAAGAACTGTGTCGTCATTTAAAGAGAGTTTGAAGTTGCACTGATTTCGTAACAGTAGATTATCCGTATCCATCAGTGACTCAGAAAAAAGCAATTTTTGAAGTGTAATTTTGTATTCGAGGGCTTTGCACTTCTGATCCGCTACCTTTCTGTGTGACGCAGTTGTTTTTTTAATTGTTATCCAAAACAATGAAAATTAATAGTAATTTTTAAGTAAAAATGCTTCTGCTTTTAGATTGTTTCGAAAAACAATGAAAATTAATAGTAGTTAAGTGAAAATGCTTCTGCTTTTAGATTGTTTCCAAAAACAATGAAAAATAATATACGTTTTACATTCAGTGTTACTTAAGCAAGCATATATTTGCGGATTTTGATTATTTTAAATTTTTCAAGTAATGCTGGTTTTCAAGATTTCTGTGATTCAGGTCAAGTTATCAGTTTGAAAGTAATCCACATTGCTTAGATTCAGCCTTGAAATTAGTTACCATTCATGAACAAAATTAACTTCATTATTACTATTATTTTTCATTGTTTTGGGCAACAATTAAAAAGTGGATTTTGATTATTGCGTTGTTTTTCTCGCTGTTTATTTTCTTCATCTTAATATATAAAAATCTTCTGTGCGGACGTTTGTCACCATAAGGCTTTTAAACGGCTAGACCGATTTGGATCAAATTTTTTGTGTGTAATTAAGTTGTGGCAAGCATGGATTCGAAGCGCGATGGATCGAATCGGAAACGTTTTTGTTAATTAATTAATTCATTTAAACATTGGATGGTTATATCTCCTAAATGATTGATATTTATTTTAACCTATTGTTGAACTAGAACTGAAATAAATATTTAAGCCGTTGCCAAAGGACAATAAGAAAGCCAGCTCTGCTTTTTGTAATGAAATTTCCTACTGTGATATGTCAATCGAGAATAGATAAAACCAAGGCCCTTATATATACGACCCGACGCATCAGTTAAGATCAACCTTTTTGGATCGGAGCGCGAGTTTGAGCGGTTGTCTTTTCTGGCGAGTTATCGCGTTGGTGATTTTTCACTGTACGCAATTATTAGCGGCACGTGAATTGTTTATGAAATAAAATATTATTTTCTGCTAATTTGGCAAAATCCGAAACTTTGCTGTGGTAACCCAAGCAGTGCAACAATGAAAAATTCGATCCAAAATGGCTAAACTTAACCTGATGCGTCATCCTATCTATATAGCGGCTCTAGATAAAACTAAGGCCCCTATATATACGAGCCAACTCATCAGCTTAAGATCAGCCTTTTTGGATCGGAGCGCGAGTTTGAGTGGTTGTCTTTTCTGGGGAGGTATCGCGTTGGTGATTGTTTACTGTAAGCAATTATTAGCGGCACACCGTGAATTGTTTATAAAATAAAATATTATTTTCTGCAAATTTGGCGAAATCCGAAACTTTGCTGTGGTAACCCAAGCAGTGCAACAATGAAATATCCGATCCAAAATGGCTAAACTTAAGCTGATACGTCGGCCTATCTATATAGCGGCTCTAGATAAAACGTAGTGAGAGAGAGAGAGAGAGAGAGAAGCCTTTTCATTTCTTGAAAGCCACGATTTTAGGTCCTGAGATATATTTTAAAGTAAAGTACTGGAAGGTTCACGCAAAATGTGTGTTCTGTCGTCGTAGTTGAACCATGTGACCGGATCGGTGCTTTACGTTTTCCGAACCAAATGATCAGAAAGTACCGTACCTAGCAACATTTGTTTCTCGGCTGAAATCCATCTGAGTTTTGGCACCATTGTCAAGAATACTTTAAGGATTATCAAACTAATAGGTACATTATTAAAGGAAAAGATGATGGAATTTAAAGACGAAACAAATTTTATTTTCGTCCAGATAAATTACAACAAGGTAGTTCTGTACACAAAAGATCAGTGCAGTGGAAGTTCTTTATCTTTGGTGGAAAGAACAAATTAGGCAATAAATGAAGTTTTAAAACTTTACGGGGGTTCAAAAGATCGGACCGCTAATCGGTCGGAGTTAGCTTCACTCACTAATCGGCTGAATTACAATTACGTGCTGGCTTGGCTACTTTGGCTCTAAACAATAGAGTTGCGTGATCTTTTGTTTACATTTTAAAGCTACTGTTAATGCAATTTATTGAGCAATCACGATTGCTTATTGCTTTCATTTGACTGTTTTTGGCGTCCTATCATTTTATTTTCCCACCGCCACCTCCGCACCCTGTCACCGTCGACCGGGTCCTCACGATGCTGCTCCTATAGCGAAAGCCGTCTCCAGGTTGCATCCATGTCCTACACACACGCTCACACATACACAACTACACACACACGCACGCACACACACACAAACACATATACAAACACATACACACAACTACCCACACATTCATGCCTGCACATAGACACATACATATGCCTACACACACATACACATAGCCCCCCACACACAGACACAAACACACATGCCTACACACACATACACATACCCCCTACACATAAACACACATACACATACCCCCTACACACAAACACACTCGTGATTGCGAAAAGTATAATTTGAATTCAAGGTGTCAAAATTCAAATTAATTTTTTTGTATTTTTTGTTTGTTTGGCGAAATATTTCAAATCGCAAAGAACTGTTTTTCGTTTTTTAAGAGTGTTTAGTCATTTTAGGTGAAGAATTTTTTTATTTTACATTGGGAGGAGGGTTTTGCTTACTCAGAGAAATGTTTTTACCTTTATCATTTTTTTAAACGATATCCTTTCGATTGTTTTGTTCTTTTTCATATGGCGGACATTGCAGCGGGATTTCCCGTTTGTTCTAGGTGGGTAGTTAATTTTTTTCACTTAACATTTGAGGATGCTTTTTATCCGTTGAGTATGGCTGAAGGAACAAACCATAAAGTACGGGAGAAAAAATAGTTAATAAAACAACTGCTCAGTGGGCATTAGAAAAATCAAGTTGTTATACATACTATAGGCATTCTGACACCAAGCAGCTTAAAACATTTTCGTTTTACTTATTTTTTTCAACAAAACGGTTCAAACACTTGATAGTTCATTGAAATTTTTCAACTTTTCAATTTACAAAGTTTGAAAGAACAATGTCTGTCGGGTCCTCTAGTTAAAGTATAAAATTTTGTTTTGAATGTGCCTAAGTCAGGCGCAGAAAGAACAAGAGCTTGGCGTGAGAGAAAACGTGCGAGTTAAATGAGTTCAGATAGTAAAAAAAAGAAAATATATAAAAAAATTATCTTCTTTCGTGTGTTTTTGTGAGACACAACTTGTTTTTTTGTGTGTGTGTGTGTGTGTGTGTGTGTGTGTGTGTTTGATGTGTATGCACTGCATGTAACTGTGACTTGCCAAAAACAGGGGTATTCATTTAGGGGGGGGAGGTGTCATGGCGTAGACTGCAACATTTAGTAGGGTTGTTTGCGGAGTATTTTTCTTTTTTTTTTGGGGGGGGGGTAGGGGAGCTTGTGTTTTGGGGGTCTTTGCGACATTAAGGAGGAAGAGTGCGTCCTTGCTTTTAGGAGGATAGGCACATCTGCTAAAAACATTTTCTTTTTCCCTATATTTTTTCGAAAACGTTTTACATTTTGCTAATTGATCGCTTTGATCCCAAAGTAGCTTAAAGTTTGACGTGACCGACTAAAACTGTAATCAATTTTGGACACAGAGGCCATAAGTTGGTCAAAAATAAATCTCAAATATGACAGCTGTATAAACTGCAACCAAGTACAGTGGCTCCCAAAAATGTTCGTACACCTACGACTTTCAATGAAATATGACCCTATTTATTGGTTGGAATTATTATTTCGGTATATGTATTTAATTATAAGATCTATGATCAATTTTCAACAAAACTACATGAAATTTTTTTAAAAATATTTAAACTTATTTTTTTTTAAAATCAAAAACCAAAATGTGCCGGAAATTTTATCTCACAAAAGTCTGCGTACACTATAAAAAATTATCTATATATTTATTGTATAATCTAACTTTTTATTAAGTAATTATTTAGTAGAATATCATGCAGTATCAACAACACCTTTTAAATGTCTGGTAATAGATTTCATTCTTTTTTTTTAAAGCTGTGTGCTTCTTATCGTTATCTTGATAAAAAACAAAGTTGTTTCCGACAACCAAATTTTTGGCTAAGAGCTGAAAATTGGTTTTTTAAATATTTAAATGAACAGCATGATTTATTATTTCATCAAAAAATCCCAAACTGCCAAGTCCTGATGCTGATATGCACCCTCGCACAAGGACCCCTTCACCGTCCTGATAAACTGATCCAACTAAGTTCTTAAGATCAAGTTCCTCATTTTTTCTTCAATTGACAATTATACAACAATTTAACAAAAACCGTAAGCTTTCCGTTTTTCGCACGAACAAGAAATTTCTGTGGGAAGAGTTCCCATTTAATCCAGTTAATCCGAGAACTTGACGAACAATTTTAGGTGAAAATTAAATGTAAGTTTTTTCATTAAATTCTGCAAAAACTGTTACAGCACTCAAATGTGTATTTTTCATAATTTTTTTAACTGTAAATCTCCGATCATGCTTTGTCAACTTTGCCGGTTTACATTTTCTTCCCTTGTTTTCGGTCCGATTCTTTTCTTTAAAGCATTTTATCAAGCACTTTACTATAGAATGGAATAAATTAACTAATTGAGAGACATTTCAAACAAATTTACCTCCACTGTGAGGAAAAAATTCAAATTTCGAATGGTGTTTGTGGTTTTTTACGGATACCAGCCATTTTAAAGTAATAAGCACAATATTAAGGAATAAGTAAACAAAAAAAAAAAAAAAAAATTAAAGCCAAATGACTCTTAAGGGTCAACACAATGAAAAATAATAAAAAAACGACATATGATCATTTTAATCATGAATTCATTCGAAAATATGTGAGTGTACGATGACTTTTTTGGCGTATGATTTCTCTGTCTCTTCGTTTTTTGACCCATTTCAAAAAGAAGATCCGTCAATATTTTGAAAAAAACTACAGGGTTTTATTTATGATGACATAGGAATGATGTGAAAAATATTGGACTTCATATTCGTATTCAGTTTCGCGTTATTTTGGTTTTACTAAAAAAATTTTAAGTGTACAAACACTTTTGAGAGACACTGTAGCTATTCTCTAGCTTAATTAATCTTTTTTAAAATACCCAAAGATTAGACAAACCGGAACTAATGTACATACGTAAGGTTTACATTAATTAATAACCCGTACGTCCTTCCAAGTTCATTAAAATAGAATTGAAATGTCTATCATTCAAAAACCCATGCAGAAATGAGAACGAAAATAATGCAGGCTATGAGACGAACCTCCGAACGTTGGACATCTTCCAACAACAGCAGCTTCAAAAAGCGTTACGGTTACAACTCTTTGTTTTTTCAGGAGTTTAAAGCGAGCAGCAAAAGGTTTTCCCCCTGCCTTTTATGTTTATCATCACTGAAGAAAAACACGAACGTTTAGTTCCGAAAAAGTTAATGAATCTTCTTGCGCTGCGGGAGCGTGGGATTGCGTGTCAATAATCGAGTGTTCCATTTTCGTTCCTACTTTGATCTTAACTTAATTCAGTATTTTAATGACATTTTATGTTCAAATTTCTTACTTTATTAAAGCATTTAGTAGTAAGCCCGACGAGAGGCTATGTAGCCTAATCGGAAACTAGGGGTTCGGGCCTTGGGGGCCTCGGCGACACTAACACACACAAAAAAAAAAAAAAAAAAGAAGGAAAGAAAAAAAGAAAGAAAAAATGGGGGAGGGGTGAGACTCCAAATAAGAGAAAACATCAAGAATAAGTAAATTTACTCTTTTTGTATTTACTGTCGGGGCTCTTAAAATAGACTTACTTGTTTTCTGGTAAGCGGTTTTGATTTGTTTCTCCCCCCCCTCTTTTTTTCCCTTCTTTTTTCCCTTTTCTTATTCCCTTTTTTCTTCTTTCCCTCCTTTTTAATTTTCTTCCCTTTTTTTCTCTTTTTTGGCGGGCGGGAGGGGGCCGGCGACATAACTGGCAAGGGGCCCGCCTTGGCTCTCTGCGGCCCTATTTGCAGGCACTAAAATTTCCTTCCCCCTCTCAATAAGAATTTCTCCAAAATAGGGAAATCTGTAACGGGTTACTTTCCCGGTTCCCCGACACCATTTTTACCAAAATGAAAAATGAAATGAATAATTAAATGTATCTATTAAATTAAAAATATGTTTATAAACACATTTTATGATTTTGCAGTTGTACATAACGTAAATACGAAAACATATCTTTAAGAACTTGCGAGAATACTGATATCTTTAATTCTCTTTGGTTCCTCCAGACGGAGCAGTATTTTACTAATGTAGTATTTTGTAGCATTTTTTCAAAGGAAGTTCAGCATTTGCTTTGTTTTAAAACCTGGCAACACTGAGTTATAGTTAAATTATTCGTAAGTTAAATATCTATAGTTAAATTTTTCGTAATATTTACTTGTCTGTCTGAAAAAATGATATTTTTGTTGTTAAAAGAAAAAAAAAATAAATAGAAAGGCGCACATGACATAAAAATAGGCTAGCCAGATTTTTGAAATGTTCAACCGGAACACCCCGGACCCCCTCCCCCCAAGCATCGCAACTATTCCAACGGGTACACTGTCCTGGCTGGTTTTTAGGATGTTTTTAGGGCAGTTCATTTTCAATGCTATGAATAAATGATTGCTAATTATGAACCTAAAACAAGGGTACTTAGAAATGAGCAGATAAATTTCTTATATTCTAATATTTACAAGTTATTTTAGTAAGAAGAAACACTTTGAATGAGGACAACAACTGAAGACAACTCTTCCACTTCTCCCCCGAATGGTAACAAGACCTTCTCGGTTTTGGTGGGAGATCTGGAGTGACTTTCCATCGCCGTCCAACAAAAAAACCCTGAACAACAGCTGGTTTGATTGAAATTTTGACAACACAAAATACAGTAACACCATCAAAATCAACATTTTGTGTACATAATTAAGGTTGATTGCAATTTGAAGAAAAACATATAAATGATTTTTTTTTAAGTACAATTTTGAAGAGAAAATGGTGTTACTTCGAAAACATAAATAATAAGGATAATTAATTGCAAAATGATTAAAAGTTTTTTTAACATTTTAGAAACGACGTATTTTTTAAAAACAATCTTGATTTGAGATAAGAATGATTAAAAAAAATAATGGTGCAATAACAAAGTTGTGATTAGTATAGAATGTCACAATTGGTAATATGGTCATAACCAGCAAAGTGTTGGCTTTAGTAAATTGGTGGAAAACATAACTCGTCTTTTTTTTTTTTGAATTTCATTAAAGTAAAAGTTTAAGAGGAAAACAAAAATAACAATACCCCCCCCCCCCCTTGTTCACAAAAAAATTTAAAATTCTCAGACCCTAAATATTTATTTTTCTTTATTTCAGTGAGGGGGAAAATAAAGATTTATGCTTGTAAATAAAATTGAGAAGGTTTTGAACATTTTTAAAAAGCATTTTTATATATAAAAAAGTAGGTTTTACAGTTTGAGTCGGAACAAGAGGGGGAAATTTTAAGATTGAAGGCGTGAGTAAACCTACAATAGAAAAGAAAATGTTTGTAGTGCTCAACTTCTCCACAGATGCAGTCTGGAGAGTTGAGGAGTTTTCTTTTAAAAAAGTAAGAACGAGTTAATCCATGATTGGTAACAAATTGATTGAAATTGGTGTTGAACAACCTGCTTAAAAAAACATTCGGGAGGATTACAAAAGTCCATCTTGCGTTTTCTGCATTATTCCAGTAGTCTTGCCAATCAACAAGAAGGGTATTGCTTTGAATGAGGAATAAAAAGTTTAACAATAATTAATTACATATACAACTTTTTATTAGCTAGAACTTTTTTAAGAAAGTCTTTTTTTTTATCTAGTTGCAAAAACCATTACAAGATGTCCGATATCAATTTTACACACCAATGTTCAAATGAAAATGTAATTATCCTAAATATTTCTTCACAGTTAATTAGTTTTAGACCTTTTTTTGGTCATTTATAGCCAAATTTATCATTTCCGGGACGCGAAGTAAACCGCCTGGGACACAAGGATTTTGTCTGAAAACCGGGACTGACCCGGTCAAACTGGGACGTCTGGCAAGCCTACTTAAAATAATATAAAATATTTTTGCCCTTTTTGTGTGGCCGCAAAAAATCATTTTTCCATTTCCCCTACTTCCTGTCATTTCGAGGACATGTAATCCTAAAAATAAAAAGGTGAGATTGAAAGAAAAAAACAGGAGGAAGAGGTGAAATTTTGTGTGTGCGAAAAGTACGGTACACCAGATTTTCGTTTAGGCTAAGATAATACTATTATTCGAATTTATCTTTAAAATATACTGAAACAAAATCTTTGAGTTACGTATCTTTTTTTTAATTTTTTTTTAATCAAGTTACGTGTGGCTTTAAATCTTTAAGCATTTCAAACGAAAAGGTATAAAACTAGGAGGTTAATTTGCAAATTATCCTGAACTGAAACACCCTTCAAAATTTTGAAATAAAAAGAAATGGGGGGGGGGGGAATTTTAAAACTGCTTGGGGGGTTTAAAGGTTTTTACATTCAACAAGTATAGTATCGAATAAATACCTTTGTGCTTGAAAATTGAATGAATGTATTACCAACGGTTTGATCCAAAAATTGCAAAATACTGCAGACACGTGTTTCGGTGTTACAAGGAATACCTTTTTCAATGCAAAGAAATGTGGCACATGGGTGCCCATCCCCCCCCCCCAAGTTCAATGGCGCAAATTCCCCCCCCCCCCAAAAATCCTCAACTCTCTCCCCCCTTTTTTGTTTTTAGCTCTTATTTTTTTTAATTATTTTTTTAAATAACTTTTAATTATTTTTTTTAAATATTTTTAATTTTTTTTATTCTTTTTAATATTTTTTATTTATTTATGTATTTCATTATTTTTAATTATTATTATTATTTTATTAGAAAATTTCTGTGCTACGCCAATGACACACCCACAGACACACAAACTAAATAAATAAAACTAAAAATAAACATAATAAAATAAAATAAATACCTACTAAATAAAAATAAAAATAAATCGATAAATAAATAAATAAAAAGCAAATTTAAAAATCCCCCCAAATATTTTGATGGCGCAACTTGCGCCATAATCCCCCCTTGTGGGCACCCCTGATGTGAGCTTTTGGATGAAAAGACTTTCCTCGGATGACTTTGAACTGAAAGCTCACACTTCTTTGCATTGGAAAAGGTATGCCCTGTAACACCGAAACACGTGTCTGCAGTATTTTGCAGTTTTTGTGCATCAAAACGTTGGTAATTCCTTCATTTAAGACAGTTTAGTATTAAAGCTAAATTGATTGCTCAGACATTTTCCTGCAACATCCATCAAAAGATTTTTTTTTAAAAAGCTAAAAATATTTTTAAAAGACAACAATGCATAATTATTTTTCTAATGAATTGGGAAAAAGGAAGTTCAAAAGTGGTAAAAAGAATCTGATATCAGTCTGTTGTGAGAATAAATTATTCTCGATTGCAAAAAAGGACAAGAACAAGATTGAGGGGAAGAAAGTTTCACAGCAACGCAAACTGTTTAATTTAATTTGCATGATCTAGGTTTTTGCAACCTTCTCTCTCTTTTATGTTTCACCCTTTTGTTTTGCCTTACAAAAAAAAAAAACTGCAAGAAATGGAGAAAATTTCGCGTGGGAAGAATATCTATCTCTTTGGCAGTGAAGAAAAAACACTTCAACGAAAGTTACTATTTGCTTCGTTTCTTCACTGTCTAGAAATGTTTATGTAATATATTTTCAGCGTGTGGAGGTTTAAATTGTATTGATATTTTGATTTCTTAGATTTATTACTTCACAATATCTTACAAAAGTGAGAGCCACAATTCTTATGTTTGGATTTCACGTTAAGAAAAAAAAAGTTTTCTGTGCTGTTTCAGACAAATACACTAAGAATACGATTAGTTTTTTTCTGTACTTGGTATGTGTGGGTTTGTTGAATACTAAATTGTTTTATATTATTTTTGTTTTTAATTTCTAAAACTGCATTGCAGCATTTTCTTTTAAAGAAATGCAAAGGAAACTCACTTGCTTGTTTTTGCTGTTTGTTATATGCTTGTTTGTGCTTAACATGCTATAACGTACTAAATTTTGCGTTTATTCTATTAACTAGAAAATTGCCCGTCAAGATATGGCGGTTGAAAATTGCTTCTACATTTTAACGAAGCAATTGCCTGTTTGGTGATACAGTCTGACCATTGATTACATGGAAAGGTTAATATCCGTTTTATAGGTGGAAATGGACCTATCTATTAGTTTATAGGGGTGTTAGTTGGTTTGTTACAGATGTGCACTTTTGACTCTCTATTATTTAGTCTTAGTTTTGTAAAAATGAAAGTTTGCTCTCAGCAACATTTTTTAAATCTAAAGTATATTCGATCTGTATTCTCACAGCAAAAATTAATTGATTTATTTATTCACAACAAAGTTTTGAGCTTACCATTTTGCTTTTAGGTTCCTGAACGATTTTCTTTTCTTTTTGTTGTTTCCAGGGTAACTATTTTTGTTTTCCCTTATTTTATTTTAGAGAATGCAATAAATGAATAAGGCACAAGTGATATTATAAAACGCGAGTGTCAATATCCCATCGCTATTTTCCCTTCTCCTCTGCTAGCTTCATTCAGATGGAATAGTCTTTACTTGGCTGGATGCCAAATTACATACAATCCACGGTCAAACAGTAGTTTGGTAGTTGAAATTGTAACCCTAACTCCATTGGATTAACCCTAAACTCCAATAGATAGCGTTCATAGTTGACCGCTTTTTCGTTTCTTCATTCCCCTGAAATGACACAATCTCACCAGTAAAACAGTTAAGTGTCATATTAAAGTATTTCCCTGCATGTTAAACATTACCGAAACAAATTATTGAATTATCGTGCTGTGGCGCGAGTTTCATTGTTGACGACGTCAGGAGCATTACTCGATCATTGGATATTATGTATATGAGGTCATTCATTTTTCGTTCAAAATTCCTCTTTTCAAAAAATCTTTTACTTCCATGTTGTTTGTTCCCTGCTTTGCCACTGGTCGAGAGTTTGCCAAGCTGTTTTTAATATAATTTTTCTTTAATTTTTTTCTTAATCAGAATGAAACCTACATAATGCAGTTGTGCATTCAGGTTTACTAGCAAAACATGAAGCAAATATTAGAACTCTGCTCTTTACTAAATACGACATCCAAATTAAATGAAACAAAAGTTCCATTTGCATAATAAAAGAGTTTTGAAATTAATGTAAAGTGTTGTGGCCGAACTTCGCTCACCCAAGTTTAAAAAAATAATAATAATAAAAAAATTATATTAATTTGAATTTTTGGCATCTTAAATTCAAATTATGTTTTTCGCAATCACGAGCGTGTGTGTGTATGAGTGCGCGTGTGTGTTTGTGTAGGCGCATGTATGTGGGTGCGTGTATATGTGTGTATGTTTGCATGTGTGTGCGTGTTGTATATGCAGTGCTGTGTGTGTACACGCGCGTGTGTGTGTATGAATGCGCGTGTGTGTTTGTGTAGGCGCATGTATATGGGTGCTGTATATGTGTGTATGTATGTATGTATGTGTGTGCGTGTTGTGTATGCAGTGCTGTGTGTGTACGCGCGAGTGTGTGTGTAGGCGTTCGTGAGTGTGTTTGTGCAGGCATGAGTGTGTGTATGTTTATGTGTGTGTGTGTAGGAGTGTGTGTGTTTGTGTCTGTGCGCAGGCATGAGTGTGTAGGCGTGTGTATGCATGCGTGTGTGTAGGATGTGGACGCAACTCCGAGACAGTTTTCGCAAGAAGAGCACCATCATGAGGCCGGTCGACGCGATGGTGGTGCTGCAGAGGGTGCTGGTGGGAAAATAAAATCAGCGTAACATCAAAAACAGTCAAGTGAGAACAATAAGCAATTGTGATTGCTCAAAAAAAAAAAAAAAAAGGAAAAAAGGAAAAAATCTTAGACGGCCTAACATGAGAACAACTGATTCTGCTCCCGAGATTGGCAACAGTTAAATAAAAAATGTGCCCATTAAAGAGAATTCTGTATTTGTTGAAGATGTACGCAACAAATTTTCAATAAACATAGCTTCTATTCAACCATGGGCACCCATAAGGGGAACAGATGGGAATCATACACCTCAAGACATTGGTACAGTCAACATTTTTAAAAATAATGTAAAGCATAAATATCATTCAAAACATTTAAACATAGGCCATTAATGAATACCTGTCATGAAAACCATCTTTATTGTAAATTTTTTGTAATTTTAATCTGCATTGCTTTTGCTTTTAGAATTACTACAAAGTATTTGAGATAGTAAATTTCCACCCGATATCTGAAGAAAACGAAAATATGAATTAACTCAAAATAGTTTAAAGTCCCTCTGCATTTAAAAATAGAAAATCTTCATGAGTTTCATTTTCTTTTATTACTTTGTAAACAGAAGACGAAAAAAGTATTTTTCCCCTTTAAATTAAAGCCTTGAAACGTATAAATTTAATTACTCTTCTCTGAAGTTACATATATAGACGTCTTTGTTTTCGACGGTTTTACTCCTGGATTATTACTTCCTTTTACAAAAAAGGAAGTATTGCATTCGCGAAAAATTTTTTACTCAAAAATCGGCCTTAATTTCCATTTTCTCGTCCCCGAATGAATGTTGAGTTTATTTTTCAACCCGACCACACGTGGCTATATGCCTAGGAACGTACAGACACCCGAAATATCCACTTTGACGATCCCCGAGTTAATTACAATGAGTTTTCTCGTGACGTCTGTATGTACGTATGTATGTGCGTATGTGTGTATGTGTGTATGCATGTCGCATAAATCACAAGAACGGAATGTTCTAGAAAGTTGAAATTTGGTACTTAGCCTCCTAGTGGGGTCTAGTTGTGCACCTCCCTTTTTGGTTGCATTCGGATTCTTCAAAGGGGGTCTTTTGCCGCTTTTTTGGGGGAAATCATTGTTAATTTCGATGTAAACTCAAGTGGAGTTATAGTTTGGAGGACACTTGGCGATACATCGCCAGTCTTTTGATCGCCAAATCTGGCTTTTTTTTTTTTTTTTTTCAATTTTTTTTTTTTTAAATCTGGTTTTAATTTGGCTGCTGTTGGTGGTGTTTAGAGAGTAAACTATTGAATCACATTAAAACTGCCAATAATCAGAAAATGACATTTAGTTGGAGTAAAAGGAAGTCATGTGATGCACACATCAGCTCGTTTTTTTATTTATTTATTTATTTTTATTTTTTTTTTATTTTAAGGTACGGCAAAGGAGTTCAAAACAAAGCATTCCGCATATTTCAAAATAAGCATTGAATACTTATTAAGTGACAGATAATGGTTATTAAAGTGATCAATTTCAAGTGCTAACTCCATGCAGACACTTTTCTTTTCAAAGAATGTCACATACTATTTTTTAAATCTATTTCGTGAGAGGAAAAAAAAAACTCTTAATTAAATCTGCTATCTAACTAGTCCAAATACATTTTTTTCTCATGCTTATTATTATTTCAAGGAATTATCTATTATAAGGAAATGTAAAAAATATTTTTAATGCTTGTTTTGTTTTAGTTTTATGCAAATGACATGAATTTTTGCTAGGGGAAAACATTCGGCGAAATTGTTTTGCGTTAATTTTGCTTTTCGCTTCCGCTTCGACCCATTTGTCTTGCTATTTGAAAGAATAACAATTCTAACTTGAATAAAAGAATCTCTCATTGATTTCTCCTTACAACCCGCCTTTTTTTTTTTGTTCATACGCTAATGTTATAAATGTCACATTGTTTCTTTTGTCTCCGCTGTTTTTTTTTTCTTCAATTTTGGAGAACAAACTAGTTAGGAATTGTTTTAGAAAACAAATAAAATTGTTTAGCTTTCTACTATTTTGCGTATAATTTTTTTTAAAGAACGCGCAATATAACTAGTAGCTATTTTGTCTTACACTAGCTGTACCCGCACGGCTTGCCGGTGGTAAAAAATTAAAAGGTCGTATGGTTCGCCTGTATATTTACAAATAATGGATGATGAATTTCTCGCCAATATGCTATGTTCATTTGCTCGTCTATATTATGGTAATGCGCTCGGTGCAGAGGAATTAAACCCACCAATGGTGGCAAAAATAAATCATAGAAAATGAACAAAATCGAATTTTTAAGAAGTGCACACCCCATGCTACAAACTAATTTTGTGCCAAATTTCATGAAAATGGGCTTAACGGTCTAGATGCTATGCGCGTCTCAGATATCCAGAGAGGGAGATCCAGACATCCAGAAGGAGAGACTTTCAACATTATTATTAGTAAAGATTTTTAACATGAATCCCAGCTGTGGAGAGTTTGACAGAAAAAATATTTTTCAATAATTTAATGCTTTAAAGGGTTATTTATTGAAGATTTGCATACAATCAGTGCTGCTGTTTCTTCTTTACTAATGATAAAGCTGAAAATCTGTCTGTCCGGAGGATGTCTGGATGTCTGGATCCGTGTGACGCGCATAGCGCCAAGACCGTTGGGCCGATTTTCATGAAATTTGGCACAAACTTAGTTTGTAGCATGGGGGTGTGCACCTCGAAGCGATTTTTCGAAAATTCGATGTGGTTCTTTTTCTATTCCAATTTTAAGAACAAAATTATCATAAGATGGACGAGTAAATTACGAAATTATCATAACGTGGAACCGTAACATGGGCACAAGCCAATTGGCGAAATACGAAAACAGTAACATGGGTACAAGCCAATTGACGAGGAAATTCACCATACATTATTTGTAAATATACAGGCGAACCAAAAGACCTTTTAATTTTTCTATTACGGGCAAAGCCGTGCGGGTACCACTAGTGAAAAATAAACTGGGAGACCGTACCTCTCTTAATATTGGGTAAATGTCATGGAGAGGTCTCTTTGTTAGGCCAAAAAAGTCATTTTAGATTCCGAAGCCAACTTTAATTTGAAAGGGTTTTAAACCAGTTTACAATAAATTTGTATTGTTTTTTAACACCGAATATTTCGAGGAATGGCGTTTATGTGTTAGCAGTAGCAGACCTACTTTTTTTTTTTTTTTTGAGCAATCACGATTGCTTATTGCTTTCATTTGACTGTTTTGATGTGATATCATTTCATTTTTCCGCCAGCACCCTCTGCAGCATCACCGTCGACCGGCTCCTCACGATGCTGCTCCTCTAGCGAAAACCGTCTCCAGGTTGCGTCAATATCCTACACTTACACGCATACATACACGCACGTACAAACAAATACATACACACGCATACATACACCTACACACATACACAAACACATACACACACACGCATACATACAGACACCTGCACATACACCAACACACAACTACCCACACACTCATGCCTGCACACAGACACAAACACATATGCCTACACACACATACACATTCCCCCACACACAAACACTCATACACACAACTACCCACACACTCATACCTGCACACAGACACAAACACACACGCCTACATACACACACACACACGTGATTGCGAAAAACATAATTTAAACTCCAGATGTCTAAATTCAAATTAATTTTTATTTTCATTTTTTATTTATTTATTTTTATTTTTATTTTCTTTCTTTTTTTTTTTTTTTTTTTTTTTTTTTTTTTTGCGCTGGGACATCTTTGGAAATTGAAACTACTTCTCCTACCTATCTTCCTTCAAGTTTTCACATTGAGTCTCAACGAAAAGAACCTCTCAAAAATAGGGTAAATTCGCCACTCCTCAGATGTTGCCACCCCGGGAATGGGTCCCGTATTGTTCCCCCCTAGATCCGGCGCTGGTGTTTAGTACCAGCTGTAGTTGGAAGAAAAAAAAATCAGTACTGTAGTAGTAAGGAAAATGTTTGCGGAATCACACCCCTCGTTTTTTTAAATTTTTTTTAGGGGTTTAACAATATTTTATATGAGGTATCTTCTTATTAGGTAAAATGAAAAAAAAAATTCTACTCGGTTTCTTTACAAGTAATACTTGTAATATACGGACAAGAAGTACAGTATATATCTGAACAATTTTGCGAGTAAAATGTGCTTCATAGTTTAGATTTTAAGAATAAATTTCCCAAAAGTCGCCAATGTGAAATGTAAAACACTCTTCCATTTTTTGTGTTATTTTAAAACGCGGGGAAAAAGTTTAGACTTTGAAATTTATTGTAAATATGTGCATCGACTAGAGTACCTGCAATAATTCGGTTTCTGCTACAAACTAAGGTTCACCTAAGGGGCAGGAAATGATAAAAAGTAACCCGTAAAAAATAAACAATCAGAAAGAAGAAAAAAAATGTATGGAAGTTAAACCAATTTTGTACTTTTGAAAACATAATATGATTTTTTTCTAAAAGTAAATTTGATTATCTTTTTTGAGTTATTTTCCCCCTCAATAAAATGTCCTATTGCATACAAAACTAGAAGACATGTCTCTCATTTAAAAAGTAAAAAATAGCATATTTGCTACAATGAGATAGAAGTCTCAAAAACGAAAGAAAAAAAGCTCCTATTATGTAAGAAAATTAATTTTTTGAAATTATTATTACGTTCTTTAGGTATAAACTTATGTTCTAGTATAAAAGCGACAGTTTATTTGTTTTGTTCCAAATTCCCGGCAAAATATTTGGGTTTCAAGCAATTTATAAAAGAAACTTTAAAAAATTTGATGAGAACGAAGAAAATTTTAAGTATTTTATGTATTTTCTAGCAAGAATTAATAGGTATGTTCGAATAGAGCAACCGGTTAACTGGTGACTAATCAAGCCCGTTCTAATACAGCTACCGGTTGTTTTCAAATCAACCAACCCGGCACCCTATTTGAACATACCCCTTTTGTTTTTTAAAAACGTTTTGTTATTGCCTATGATTTTACAATAATGGCAACACAGAGCATAACAATTAATTTAGTTTAAGAAATAAGCATGAGAGTTACATGCCTTTATTTTTCTAAAACATACTGTTGTATTTAGTGTTTGCCTTAAATCCGTTTAAAAGTTGTTAAAAACAAGAAAAGTGCATTGCCTTCTCTTTTTAAAATTGAATATTCATCTCTCAATTTCCTGAAATTTCAGTCTCTCTTATTTTGTTGACGAAGAGAAGAAACATAAAAAACAAGAACTGTTTTCTAGCAAGAATTTTTTCTCTTAGTTTTTTAAATCCAATTTCAGTTTTGGAATTGAAGGAAAACCTCATTAATGCGGACTTTTATTACACCGGGCCTCGCTTAATTCGGATGGCCATTTAAACGTACATACTGTTAAAATGAAAGAAAAGTGAGTGCAATAATGCATGGACGCCCATACAGGGGGGGGGGCAAGTAGGGGCTCAAGCTCCTTCCCCCTAGAAATTTGAACTTCCTTGCTTTTAGTACTTTTTTCTTTGCAAAAATGTAAAAACATTTCTTCTCCATCCATTAATGAATAAGTCATCGAAAATGTCGAATTTTAACAACTCTAATATGTACTGAAATCGGTTTCCATGAGGAAAATATCCTGTTAAACCATGGGGAAAATATCTGAGCCCCCCCCCTTACAATTTTGCATATGGGCGCCCATGCAATAATGTAGTTTCGTACATTGTATTTTGTATTTTTGTACTTTTCACTTAAGCAGTTTTATATTTCATTTTCTGCCTTTCAAAATACATTGTTTACTGGGTAAAGTAGTTTATTTATGCAATTTGGCTCAATTTATAGGTTAGCTATCCGCAACTCCAGAGCTCGAATACGCTATCGAGGTGATTAACAATACTACCGAAAAAGGTAAAACATATTCCGTTCCAAGTGTTTTCTTTGGGGTAAATTATAGACTTCACACAGTTTGTGGCGTAATGTAATTTCAGAGGAATAGAAAAGAAAGCTTCCCACAAACACGATGAAAAATTTACTGTAATTCATTAAGCTTCAAACCAAGTTATAAGTTATGGCATATGCTTGTTTTACCTTTTTCATCCGCCATTAGTCAGTGGCTGCAGCGCCCCCTATAGTTTATTGGAGTTGCGTATTATGTTCAATCCGTATTTTCCTTAATTCGGACGACGTGGACCCCCTACTAGTACGGATTAATAAGATTCTACTGTATTCTTTATGAAAAATTCAAAATTCGTTCATCTCTGAAATATACATCACGTTCTGTGTTGTAAGTAATTCTTAGATTATTGTTCTTTTTAGATGTTTATTTTAACAAACGAGCTGATGTGTGCATCCCATGGCTTCCTTTTACTCCAATTTAAAGATAGTAGTGTCTCGGAGTGAGCAAACAAACTATTTAAATACTTTCATTCCAAGGATGTTGTGAACCGAAGCAAAGAAAACGTTTTATACAGATAAAGTTTCCCAATATTGGCAGTTTTAATGTATTTCAATGGTTAACTCTCTAAATATGGCCAAATTGAAACCAGATTTAAAAAAAACACGTCAAATTTATCGCCAAGTTGGTGACAAAACTTGGCGACCAAAAAAGCTTGGCGATTTATTGCCAAGTGTTCGTCAAGTTATAGCACCGCTTGAGTTTACATTGAAATGAACAATGATTTTACCCCAAAAAGGTATAAACGACCCCCTTTGGAACATCCGAATGCAACCAAAACAAAAGGTGCACAACTAGATCCCACTTGGAGTCTATGTAGCAAATTTCAACTTTCTAGGACATACCGTTCTTGAGTTATGCGAGATACATACACACATACACACATACGTACATACAGACATCACGAGAAAACTCGATGTAATTAACTCGGGGATCGTCAAAATGGATTCTTCAAGTTTCTATGCTTTTTTAAGCATGTATCTACGCGTGATCGGGTTGAAAAAAAATCAATATTCATTCGGGGGCGAGCAAAATAGAAATTAAGGTCGATTTTTGAGTGAAATTTTTTTCGCGAATACAATACTTCCTTTTTTAGTAAAAGGAAGTAAAAATTAACATTTCCAAATGAAAACCAACAAATAAAGCAGTAGACTTAAAAGAATAATTATTTCCACAGTCAGGGAAGAACTCATCAAGAAAGAGTTCCATATCAGGTTAAAATATCCGTGCTCTCAAGAATTCTTACTGTTCTAAACAAACTTTATTTTGATTTGTTTTCGGAGGTCACGAGATATCGTCATCAGGGCAATCTGACAATCTTTCAGGCAGACGATAGTCACCAGCTGAATTTAATTCTTAATAGTTTTAGTTCTTTTTTTATTTCTTTAGTTTTGATGTTTGTACGTTGCAAGAAGTTTATAAAATCACCAATTTACACTTGAAGGCAAAAAAGTGATCCAGCTGGTCTTAAAGACAGTTAGCAAATTAATATACGAACTAGCTGCATCGCCCGGCTTTGCACGGTCTACCTCGAAAATAAAAGTTATATGTGACATGTGTTCAACAACCAGACGTGAAGGGAAAAAAAATCAGTAAAATTTTGCAGCAGATTGTGGAAAAATAATCAAAAAGGAAACATTTTAAATCTCCCGATTACAGAAAAAAGCCTCAAAACAAAATACAGAATTTCATTTGTTCAAATTCAAAAAAATAAAATGGCTACAGATTTTTCTTCTCAATGATTTTCTTCACGCTACAAATTTCAACAAAAGCATTGTTATAGAAAGTTGAGATAAAGCAATGTATAATAATTTGATTGGAGAAAATCCTTCGAAAAATAGGTATTTTATGTAGAAATCTGAGTGTCATAATTAATAGATTTTAATTCATAATTCCGCTAATTATTATCGGATTATAATGTTAAATAGCCAAACATAAAGACGGGAAGATTACGAATCCATCGATACCTGGTTCGATGGTCAGTTCACTGTCGTTCGGGAGAAGAAACTAGGACTTGTCACATGCTAACGAAATATTTTCCGAATCACAATACAGTCGGCGCTCATTATAACGACCACTCATTATAAAGACCAATCCATTATAACGACCAGTGGTAAAAGTCCCAACTTTGTTCCAATGAACTCTATGTTAATTTGATTCCGGTATAACGACCGTTCTGCATCATCTAATCCAATACAGTGACCGAATTCAACGAACACTATTCCTGGTGTTTTTTACAATGATGCTAATATGTAACTTGAAATGACCTTCATTACCGTTTACGGACTGGAAGAAGGTGACTATTACAAAGTGGGTAACCTTACAGCATGGAATTCAGAAAAGACCATCAAGAATTACCTCTACTATGTTGATTTTAAAAAGCAAAGGAAAAATGCTTAAATGATTTGTCAGGCAATAGAAGATGAAAATTTTGACGAAAAAGATGAAATGCTGTAACAAATTTCTGAAAAAAAAATGAAATTAGTAGAAGTGTTAAACTTTGACTGTTATGCTGAAATCAATTATGATTTAGAATGTGTGAAACACGTGTCTGTCAGAAAATGAAGTACCGCTCGATATTGTGCACAAAAACAAATTAATATCTCATGATCAGATGAAGAAGAAGAAATTGAGATCAAATGTCCCAGTATGAAAAATGTTTCAAATGCTGGAGAGACTTTTAAGTGTTTCTTTGAAAAGCAAGAAAAACACTATATATCATCTATAACTGAAATGGAAAATTATGTTTTGAAAAAATCACATGTGCTAAAAAGGAAAACAACTGTTTCTGATTTTATCTTCGGAAAATAAATGATTTATAAGTACTATAATACAAATTTTCCTATATTTTCTACTTAGAAATATTTTGTCATAATATTTTTGCACCTATAATTTAAAAAAAAAAATCCTATGATGAAAAATAATTTGGGCATTTTACTGGAATCTTTAAAAAAGTGCCAATAGTATTGGAACAACGGAACATGCATGATGCATCCATGTATATATTTTTTAAAAATTCTATCTCTTATAATGACCACTCATTATAAAGACCTTTTTCTCTGGCACAGAGATGGTCGTTATATTGAGCGTCGACTGTATCTGTGCCTCAAGGACGTAAGTCACATTATGGTAATTTTACAGGAGAGAGGAAAAACTTTTTTCTGCCTTATGCAAAGGATAGGACACGCGCATTTTTAATGGGAGTCAGTACCCCCTATACCGTCAATGTTAATTTGTTCAGGTTCATGTACCTCTTTCTGAAAATCTATTAAAGATACAATTATGAAATTTTTCCAGTACCGTAAATATACTCTTTTCTCTATACTGAAGCAAAATTTTACAGAAAGAAAGCTTAGTTTAAAAAAAAAATGGAATGTGTAAATCACTGTATTTTTTAATTTTTTTTTCAAAAAATGCCATTTTAGAACACGAAATCAGCTCTATAAAAATATTTTTTGAATATGAGAAAAATTTTACCTCAGTGTATACAATTAGAAGTGTGGAATAGGTGGTAAAAATTTCAAACACTAACACAATTTAGTTTCTAAGAAAAGGAACATATAGTTTCAAAAATACCATTTTGAGATATTGCAATTTAAAGGGGAAAATCATACCTCATCAAAATAGATTTGCATTTTTTTTAAAGCTTATTTTAACTTACTTCTAATATGAGCATTAAAAAGGTATTGAAATGGAGTTTCAAAATATATAAAAATATAAAAATATCGAATTTTTGAAAGTATTTAGGGTACTGACTCCTCTTTTTAACCGACTTCAAAAAAGGAGGTTATGATTTCGTATTGCGGATTTTTATGTGTGTTTTCGAATTATTCCAGCACTACTGGACTGATTTGAAAAATTTGTTTTTTGTTTGGAAGGGTATACTTCCCAGATGGTCCCATTGTAATTTGGTCTGGATCTGATAAGGGATTCCGAAGAAATCCAAGAATCTTTAAATTTCATACGTCATGATAACGTGGTGTTGCTGTGATCGGTGTATTTTCACACCTAAGCTTTTGGCTTTCTCTTGAACGATATTTAATTCTCGCGGCACATGGATGATTAATTTTCTCAACGATGCGCCGCATGGTAATTTTTACTTTCTTCTATATCTAATATATAGTATTGGATTCGTGCAAATTTTCGAATTTCGAATTTCGACGGATTCGAACGTTTTGAGGTGTGCTGAGTCCATTTCGACTATTTTTGGAAAATGTCTGTCTGTCTGTGTGTGTGTGTGTATGTGTGTGTGTATGTGTGTGTATGTGTGTGTGTCAAGTCTGTGTGTGACCAGTTTTTTGTGGTCGCTCTACAGCAAAAACTACCGCATGAAATCGAACGAAATTTGGTACACATATGTGCCGCTATGTGAACTTGTGCCCATTGGTTTTTGGCGCGAATTCCTCCAAGGGAGGATTTTGAGTTACGCGTGCTTGCTATTCCTCAGGAAGTAACTGGCGGAATCAAACAAAATTTGGTCCATATGTTGCCATTAACAGGAACGGGTGCTGATTCAATTTTTGTGTCAATAACTCAAACGGGGGTTGAGATATAGAACGTTTTCTGTCATCAATTGTGACTGCTGTATCTCAAGAAATAATGAACGGAATGAAAGAAAAATTTATCGGCAAGTAGCCCTTAGTGGGTATAAGAGCTGATTTTATTTTGGTGTCAACAGCTAAAAAGGGGGTAGCGCAATCACCCGTTCTTTTTTTCCATTGTGAGTGCTCTATCTCACGAAGTAATGCTGCGTTCTGGTTGAAATTTGGAATATATGTGAATCCATATGTAAACAGGCTTTGGTTCAATTTGGACGCCAATCGCTCCAAGAGGTGTTGATTTATTTATTTATTTATTTATTTTTTTGCGAATAAAAATAGCTTTATTAATGCAACAATAAGAAAGATAAATCGTAATAGATTGTCGTCTGCGTATTTCTCGTGATTTTAATTGTATGGAAATGATGGGAATTATTAGCTCAATGATTTAAAATTTTTAACTGTTGCCATCTTATGTTTGTTAATAAATAAAATATTTGTAATTAATTTAAGCAAGGCTTTTAAAATAACTTTCATTTTTCGCTTTTTGCTTTGCTTTTGCAATAATTCCGACATTGGAATGGTCGTCAAGTTTTTTCATGTGAAATTTTGTTTTTGTTGGGAATATTGCTGCCTCATCAAGCATGTTGAGGGATCAGAAAAAAAAAGAAAAATATAGAAGAAAGTTTCGTGATGGCCACAACATACTAGTTTATTATAGGTGTTACTAATGTATTTATTACTGCGTAGCAAAGCAGTAAATTAAGTATATTTTGCTACTTTAATAGTTGAATCAATTACCTTAATATTTTATTTACTAATAAATAACTTTATTTAGGCACTAAAATATAAAGTTTTTATTTAATATTTCAGTTTTTAAATATATTTAGTGTTCAATTGAGGGGAAATCGGATAAAGAAACCCCTCCCCCACGATTTAATTTATATTCTTTAATAATACACATTATAACTGTGTATGACTTCGAAAGTTTAACCAATATTCTGGATTTACTATTTCACGATGCCGCCAGTTCAATTTGAAATTAGAGTTATATTAATTAGCAGGCTTCAAAAAAAGGAGGAGGTTCTGAACTCGTCGGATTTGTTTTTCCTTTGTACAATGTTCCATAATACTCGAAGACATCTGTACCCAGGGGCTTGCACAGGGCGGGGGATTGACACCTGTTGGCCCGGGCCCGAGCCTGGAGGGAGTCCAATATTTTTGTAACTAACGGTGAAATATAGGGGTAAACAATATGGAGAGGGGCCCGGAAAAGTCATTTGTAATGGGCTCCAATATTTCTGTGCACGCCCCTGCCTGTACCGATAAGGAAAAGTCTTTTTTTTGTTTGAAAAAGCATAGTTCCTCGGCGATCTAATGTTAATCAAATTCAGGTTGATGAAATTGAAGGAACTCTTCAAATATCACACTCACATTTAATTCGATTTGTACTTTGTTAACTTTGTATATCGTCTCACTTAGTGAACCTGTTTTTATGCTTTTTTTTTTTTTTTTGTTTAAAGGTGGTTTTGTTTAAGGGTGGTGTAACATAGGCTTCAAATCTTTGATTTACCCTATTTGTTCTTTAGGGAAAAGTTAAGGGTAAAACAATAAATTTCATGCAATTTCCCTCACAAACGATTAAATATTAAACCCATTGTTAAACAAAGGCCATAGAACAAAGGTTTATACTTTCTTTACCTATAGTTAAAGAAAGTACTAAAAATGTATATTATTAAGAGTAATGATAATGAAAATTTTGAATTGAAGATTCTCTGAAGCAAACATAAAATTCATTCTAGTGGAATTTTTAATCTTTATCTATAGTGGGGCCATGTGAAGAAACATGTGACTTTTATCACGAGTTACATGACACTAATTGCGAAACATAATTACAATTTACAATATTACACTTTTAAAATTTACAATTTTAGAAATTTAAACATAAAGCGATTTGGTTTTTTCTTTTTCTTTTTTAGTGACTCGTGCATTAGCTTTCGGAAAGCAAACTTTGATAAAGTTGAACAAATGATGAAGACAATTTTTTTTGTACATAGTTACGCATTTAAAAAAGCCTTTCTTCACAGTCGTCGGAAGTCTCCGAGACGCTCGCCGTGTTATTTACACCACTAAAAAGCAAAAAATAAATCACTTTTAAATAAAAATAAAACCGCTTTCAAAAAATATCCAGGAACTAAAAAGCAAAAAATAACTGATTACACTTACATTCTATTTCCTACCCAAACATAGAAATGAAATTTATTTTACAATTCCAGTACAAATATCAACTAAACTAAACACCGAATTATAAAATAAACACTGATTTAAATTACTATACGATGAATTATTTTAAATACCTAACTAATTATATACGATCTCTTAATTTTTAATAACCTTTTGAAGTCGGGGCCTCCTATAAACTACTACCTAACGTAACTGAGTAAGTAGGTTTAGTTTTAAGACTAATTTCGCGTATAGTTAAATCAGTATTTAATTCAGGATTCTGTGGGTTGTCAGTTACGTTAGGTGGTAGTTTATAGGAGGCCCCGACTTCAAAAGGTTATTAAAAATTAAGAGGTCGTATATAATTAGTTAAGTATTTAAAGTAATTCATCGTATAGTAATTTAAATCAGTGTTTATTTTATAATTCGGTGTTTAGTTTAGTTGATTTTTGTACTCGAATTGTAAAATAAATTTCATTTCTATGTTTGGGTAGGAAATAGAATGTAAGTGTAATCAGTTATTTTTTGCTTTTTAGTTCCTGGGTATTTTTCGTAGGCGGTTTATTTTTATTTAAAAGTAATTTTAACCCTGGTAAAACATTGAAAATGATTTTTTTTAAAGAATTCCGTTCACATGGCTCGATGCAGAAATAGGCTTCTACTCACAATGCACTAATAAACGGAAAATCGCAATTTTTGGAGTTACGTCACTCTGGCTCTCCGGTACAAATATTTCAAGCACATTTGCTGTTACTAAGCATTGAAAATATGAATCTGCTCAATGCAAAGCTGTTTAATTTTAAAATTAAAAGTGTTAAATTTTTTAAAAAATTTTTGTTCTAAGAAAAATGCATGACATCGATCCTTCAAAAAAATTATCATGAGCATTTCTGAGGCTACTCACACAAATTAAGGGGTCACAGTACCTTTCAAAAATTTTTTTAAAAACTCATATAAATTTTATATTTCTTTGAAACCATAACATGCATACTTGTTTCGTAATCAATAATTTATTTTCAAAATTTAAAAATATTGCCAACTTTTTTTGGAAATTCAAAAAACTGAGGAAAATTTCAATTTTTTAAAATTTCTAAGGCTTTTTTCTTTTTGCACTAATTTAAAAAAGTTTTTTGCAAAACGATCACTATAATCATCTCTGAAAATCTGTGCATTCATTTGCTTATGAGATCATTAGAAAATTTTCTGTGATTAATTATGTAAAAAATCAAAGTTTTTTTTTTTTTTTTTAATTTGGTTTTTACAGGTTTAACATGCTCTAAACATTTTAGTAATTTATAAAATGCTTATCCAATGCACAGTTTGGTCAAATATGTTATCCCAATTGCAAAAAGTATTACTTTAAAGCTGTATCTTTAATAGAAAAAATCCTTAGGGATTCTATTGACATGAAAACACAAAAAAACCATCATCGAGAAAAAGCAAGTTGAAGTTTTTCTTTTGCATAAGAACACATAGGGAGCATGACCTAAACCCACTCATCTATATATATAATTCTCTTACGTGCCGGCAAATGAAGGGGTGAATTTCTAAACCTCTGTTGGCAACACTTCGCCGATAAATCATGTAAACAAACTTCTACGTTGTTTTGAAATCTTGAATCACAGAATACTCAACGAACTTTTTTTTTTTTTGAGATGAGTTTGAGTCGGGCTGTGGCCCATTTCAACCTTAATCAGCAAAGAAAAGCTCAAAGAAGGCAGGAAACCGTTCTTGAATCCAATTTAAGTCTATATATATAATTCTCTTACGTGCCGGCAAATGAAGGGGTGAATTTCTAAACCTCTGTTGGCAACACTTCGCCGATAAATCATGTAAACAAACTTCTACGTTGTTTTGAAATCTTGAATCACAGAATACTCAACGAACTTTTTTTTTTTTTGAGATGAGTTTGAGTCGGGCTGTGGCCCATTTCAACCTTAATCAGCAAAGAAAAGCTCAAAGAAGGCAGGAAACCGTTCTTGAATCCAATTTAAGACGAGCCATTTCCAGAGTTGTATTCTCTGATTCGCTGCCGATAATTTTTAGCGGCTGGGGAATTTTCAGTCAGCAGTTCCTTCAACAGATCAGGTGCGTCACACAATGCCGGTAACCGCACCTTTCCGTCATGGCAACATTTAGTATATTTATTTGCAGTATTACGCTCTTTCTGCCAATAAAGAGCACCACAAAATTCGCATTCTTCACACATTGCTCCACAATCATGTTCATCGGCAATGTTGTTTTGAACGCGTAGGCGCTTTGAGCGTCGTCTATTCTCTGCTTCAGTACGACAGTTCAGTTCAAAATGAATAACCGAGAAAGAATTTACTTTATTCCTTTTATTCTCAGCTGAAAGGTTTCGCCAAATTTGTTTAGGGTTATAGTAGTTTTAGTATTGTGCAAGCAAAGTAGCCTTGGCGAGTTTTCGCGTTTTTAGTTAAACCATTTTTTGTTCGTGACGTGGCAAGGATTCAGAATAACAACAAGAAGGACAAAAGTTTGAGAAAATATGTTTGGTGCTCTCTGAGCCTGTTTTTAGTCATGGCCAGCTCTATGTGGCATTATCAAGAACAAGATCTTTTGAAGCAGTGTCAGTTGTGGCTCCCAAACGGGACATTTTTAATTGTGTATATGAGGAAGTTTTCTCAGATTAGAATATATAAGAGTGTAAATATGTAAATATATAAGAGTGTAAATAATGTAAATACATCCCTCGGGGGGAGCCTGTAACCCCTAGAGGGCGCGTCCCCAGGTGGCGGATAGGGGAATGCCTTCATTGGTTTTCCAATGGGTGGTAGAAGGGAAATAAAATACCTTCCGCGGACCAACAGGTAGAAGTGCAATCTCTCCAAAGCAATGACAGACACTTTTATATCTATAATGGTAAAGTTGTGCACATTGCCAAGGCAGTCATCTTACATACAGCAAAGTTAAACTGTCGAAAATCTGGCTAAAGCAGACAAATTAACATTATGAACGTAATTTTCATATTGGTTAAATGGATGGTGACCTAAATGCAATTACCAACTTTAATTTTTACGGAAAATTTTAGCTAGGCTAATGTATTGGCATACAGCGAGCGAGCGAAGCGAGCATGGATCGTGAAGCGATCCACAGGGAACTGCGTAAGCAGTTCCGGGGGTTGGCGAGCGATAGCGAGCAGGGGGCGATAGCCCCCTAGTAACTTTTTAAATATTTGAACTAAAGCAATGAAACTTTTCCCCTGTGTTCAGAATAGGTTTTTGTTTTGAAATAAGCAATAAAAATTTTTTTGATCGTTTCATCATTTTTGAGGTACTGTAACCCCTTAAATTGTTTGCATGTTTATACGTTTTTGAAATTCTGTGGAAAAAGAAGGCATGCCACCGATTAATCTAAACTTTTAATTATTGATGTTGCTCTCACAAGTTAAATCACTTACCTGCTTAATTTGTAATCCAATCCGCATAATTTTACCTCATCCATTCTCTTCACCACTGTCACAAAACATTTTCTAAACTATCTCGACACTTCAAGCACATTTGCATCTATTACGCATCGATAACACGAACCAACTCGACGCAAACCGTACCACGAGTGACAACCACGAAAAAGAGTATGGCAAAGATTTGGAATTCTTCCAGTTGATTTTAATTGTGTTCGACTAGACGCACTCGGGAAGATTTTGCACCCCTCTCACTTGGCTCCATAACAATAAAGATCGGAATCGGCGGAATTTGATGAACTAAATTTAAGCCTTAAGCCCCGATCTATTGTTGAGGTTAATTGACACACAGTCACACGCTGTTGATCGTAATAATTAAAATTGACGTTCGTTTTTAAATTTAAACTTCCTCGCGGCATGGCGTGTTCTTTTAACCTGTTTTCCAAGATGCTAATTTTCTGCGTTAGCAAGCAGATTAGCCACAACAGAATTTGCTTGGTCATCCAAGTTGAGTCAGTTTTTTACATTCTTTTAGGGTAACTTCAAGGAACAATGTCTTTATTTTTAACTGCTCTACTCATATTTTAGTACAGGTGTGCCCATCTCCCCCCAGAGTTCAATGGCGCAAAATTCCCTCCTTCCTTTTCTCAACCCTCTTTCCCTTTTTTATTTTTAGCTTTACTTTTTTTAATTTAATTCATAATTTTTATTTTTACTTCTGTGCTACGCCAATGACACACACACACAAACTAAATAAATAAATGAAATAAAATACAAACAGAATAAAATAAATTAAAATCAAAAAATAATAATTTGAAATTTGGCATCTTGAATTCAAATTATGTTTTTCACAATCACGAGCGTGTGTGTGTATGAATGCGCGTGTGTATTTGTGTAGGCGCATGTGTGTGGGTGCGCATGCGCGTTGTGTATGCAGTGCTGTGTGCGTACGCGCATGTGTGTGTAGGCTTTCGTGTGTGTGTATGTAGGAATAAGTGTTTGTGTCTGTGTGCAGGCATGAGTGTGTGTATGTGTGGTAGGAGCGTGTGTTTGTGTCTGTGCGCAGGCATGAGTGTGTGTATGTGTGTGTATGCGCGTGTGCGTAGGATACGGACGCAACCTGGAGACGGTTTTCGCAAGAGGAGCAGCATCGTGAGACCGGTCGACGCTACGCTGGTGTTGGCAGAGGGAAGTGGTGGGAAAATAAAATCTTAAGAATTCAAAACAGTCAAATGAGAACAATAAGCAATCGTGATTGCTCAATAAAAAAATTAATTTAAAAAAAAATGCAATACAATATTTTTTAAAAATCCCCTCCAAAAAATTTTGATAGCGCGCAACTCCACACCATATTCCCCCCCCCCCTCTCTGTTGGCACCCCTGTTTTAGTAGTGATAGTGTACCTATTGTCATAAAACCGACGAGAAACGATTAAAATGTTGCATAGTTATCCACGATTACAGGGCCGTGGATACAAGGCGGGCCCCTTATCAGTTGTGTCGAAGGGTCCCTCCTGCCCCCAAAAAAAGAAAAAAAGAAGAAAATAAAGGGGAAAAAGAAAGGAAAAAAAGGGGTAAGAGAAGTTAAAAACGGGGTGGGGAGAAAAAATCAGAACTGCTTACTAGAAAACAATTAAATCTATTTTTAATGCCACAACAGAAAATACCAAAAGAGTAAATTTTACTTAATCTTTACGTTTTCTCTTACTCGGAGAGTTTATTTTTTCCCTTTTCCTTTCCTCTTTCTTTTTTTTTCTTTCTTTCTTTTTCTTCTTTTCTTTTCTTTTTTGCATCACTGTCGCCGGGCACCTAATTTCCGACTAGTCTGACATGGCCTCTCGTCGGACCTGCACGATTAGGTAATAATGGGGTTGTTTCCTTAAGTCAAAAGTAGTACTTTTAGTCACTGAAATTGATAGAATAAGCAAAAAGACTAACATGGACCCAGAAAATTCTTTCATTTTCCCAACAGTTTTTTTTTAATTAATTTTTTTAAATGTCCGATTTTTCAAACAAGGGGTGGTCTAGATGACGGCACAAATGATGCTTTTTGGCGCATCTTTGTACCGCGTTTCCACGTTATGATAATCAAGAAGCGAATTAAAATTGCGCTCAACGCTTGCTATCAACCATATCGTTGCCAATACACGTGAGTAAAGATGCGAATTAAATATTTTGCTCTGAGAATCGCAACACAGCATGGCATTTCATCATTTGTGATGTCATCGGCAAGAAATGCAAACAATGAAAGATCACCGATTTAAGTAATTTTTAAAAAATATTAAACTTAAACAAATTATTTAAAAAATGGTTAGATCCTATGTTTTTAAGCATGTTCTTTCAGAAAAAAAATACTTTTAAAAATATTGGAAACGACCCCATTGCGATAAAAACGATTTAAGATAATTATTATTCATATAACGCATTAGAGTTTTAATAGTTTGAGCTTATACCATTTGAAGCAAATTTTATACATTTTAATCTTTTACAAAAAAGCAAAAAAAAAAAAAAAAAAATGCTTATGTTCAAAATTGAAGTTTAAAATAGAAACTTTGCATCTCTATAAACATTCGCATCAAAAACAAAATCGTGTGAGGCGCTCTTTTGCGTGACAAATAATCGCTTTAAATTTCCATAATTCATACATAAAATCAGGGCGTCCGTTCAAATACCCATCCATCTTTTCCACCGTTAAACGTACGGAGAAGTTTATGCTCTTATAAAACTCATATTTCTTTCTTTTTTTTTAACTATGGCATTTTCTAAAAGGTATAAAAGTATTTTTCATGAAAAGTAATAGTAATCAGTGCTACGACAGACCAAAATAAAGGAAATTAAGTGCATAACATGTATATAAAAGCTTCCTGAAAACAACAAAATAAATGAATAAAAATAATAATTTGAAAATTTTGACTGAAAAGTTGACTTATTTCAATGTTAGGACTTGATTTATATAAAATTTTCTTCTCATTTTTATGTTTTTATGAAAGTACATAAATAATTCTGTTTTTTTCTGTCTCCTAACCCAGCAGTAAAGTTTTGAAAAAATTTAATAATTCTAGCTACTGAAATATAACTATGTTAAATATTAAAGTGATCAAACCTGAAGTGTTGTTTTATCAATTAATTGTTTTTAATTACGTACGTATTTACAGCCTGACCACGTTTGCCATAGAATTGGCAAGCGGCCAGTTAAGACGATTTTATTTGAATGAGGAAAAAGAGGATAAATTAATGTTCGTGTTTCGCTTGTTTCAATGTGGCTCCGCTAAACTTAGAAACAAAAACATATCTGTAACGAAAAACTGTCATTCCTGCATCTAATATATGTATCCATTTCCGACTGTAAACCGGATATCTGCCTTTTTATCTCAGTGATGGTGAAACAGTATGTTAAAAATAAAAAAACAGTGAGCTTTTTGGATGTAGGTCATCCAAAAAGCTCACATATTTTTGAAATGATAAAGAAGTTCCTTAAAACCCTGAAACATGTGACTCCAATCAGCTTATTTGTAATGTGTAGCGTTGCTTTTCCTACTGTTTCAAAGCAATTATTTGTCAAGTATAGCAAATAAAATTTAAACTCAAGTCATGTTTCAAAGACAAAATAAATTCCGTACAGAAGTAGCTGAAACGGAATTTCACTTCCGAGAGCAGAACATTCTAAATTCAAGAAATTCAATTTGAAATTCTTTTACCCGGGTAAAAACGTTGCTGGAAAAATGTTTCTCTTTGGATTGGAAATTACATTTTAGAAATGGCAAAATGTTCATAAAATCTCATCTTTCACTTCTTATTGCCATTGGTTTCAATAAAAAACGAGATCTTCAGAACTTTTTTTTTTTTGAAAGAAAACAGTTATTTCAAATTGAAACAAACCAGGCACAAGTGGAAATAGTTCTTTTCGAATTTCTTGAAATTACTTGTAAGAATAGCCATGATTATTTTCTTTAAATATTAAGTCATTTAAAAATGAATGATTTTTACGCCGGATGTTATTCGTTTTGGAATAAAACTAATAATTTTTCTAATTAGCGAAGCAAGCAGATGTCGCACATCCAGGTCAATACTGCCATTTATTTACGCAAAGTTCTTTTATGGAGGAATTGCAGTACATACTTACATGTTGGATTTTGTAATAAAATACAACTAAGCTGAATAATTATGCATAGATATTTTTTTCATGCTTATCTGAACGAACACCATCGAAAAGAAAAACTATTTTTGTAGGAAAAAGCAAGTTCTTTTTTCATGGTATAAATAAAATGGTATTAAAAATGGCTATTTTTCTCATGTGAACGATATTGATAGCCACTTTAGTTGCCAATAATTATTGGAAATCCAATATTTACGCTCTGCCATTTTAACCCATTAAAAACATGAATATTGGCAGTATAATTACAAAGGTATGACTCAAGACTTGATACATGAAATACACCGCCAGTTCAGTCAATTCCACCCGAAGACTGCAGTTTCGTGCTTATTAGCACTCATCAGCCCGGCATAGGAGTGACTGGGCTGGAGGTGGAACACCTCTCAAGGAAGCCAAGAGTGCCAAACAAACTGGTAACTAATATAGAATTAGCGCTGACCAGACGAGTGACCGAAGCAATGGTTCGGTTCGACTCGAAGATTTCATGCATTTCTGCCTTAGCCCTGGCTATAAGGCGGTAACTTACTGAACAAGACTTGATGTTCATTTCCGGGTTCGGGCATGTGCTGTCTTATGACTGTAAGTTCTCTATGCAAGAACTTTCGTCTTATGACTAAATTTTCTGGAGGCATAATTGCTGTCTTATAACTATAAGTTCTCCACCAAATCAGAAATGTATTCTTATGACTACAAAAACTATTAAACATGGCAGAACTACAGTCTTGTAACTAAAGATTCTCCACGAAGGCAAAAACTGAAGACTTCATGACGCAGAAAGTGTAAAATTAAAAGAAAGGTACCGGGTACTATAAATTGACAACTTAAAAATTTTTTTTAACTTTAAACGCATTTGTTGTAATGACAAATTAATTTTCAATTTTCCACTACAGAGATTTTATTGCACCTTTTTAGGATACTACTTTTTTCATTTCATGTAGGAATTTCGTCTCAAAAAGTATTGCTTTAGCGACAACGCAGATGGACTATTTTTGGATTTATGAATACAGTGGAACAAGTTGAGAAGAAGCTCTTATTTAACAGACACCTGTCCAAAACAGAATGTCAAAATATCTCCATCCCTTTTCATACATCTTTCACCTGTTTAAATAAAATACTAAAAAAATAGCGAAAAACCGTCAATTCGCTTATTACGTTCTTTGGTATTTTGAAATGCAGCGACTGAAATATATACATATCTATAGCAACTTCTTAAAATTCATGCATTAAAGCAAATAACATGGAAAAGTGAACATGGTTACAAATTTAGTAATCAGATGTTAGTTTTTGTTTCTGTGTGCTTAGTTTGTTGCAACCCTACTAAACATTGATGTTTATATTCCACTGTTTTTCAGTTAAAATTACATTACTTTTCAATCATTTACCGGTTGATTTGGCCTGCTGTGCACCAGGCTCTTGAAAATAATAAGAGTCTATAGACTTAGTGAGATAGAGATATCGTTACCCGTTGTAATCATCTTTGGTGTCAAACTTGATGATAAATCACCAAATCTCACTGAATTCGACGACATTTCGAACCTAATAGATAACCCTAGACCTCAGGGCAGTACAGTGAAACCTGTGTAAGTTGATCACTTGCGGTGCAGTACTTTAAAGGTCAACTTAAACAGGTGGTCAACTTACAAGGGGTTTGCTACAAAGTTCTCATCCAAATTAAGTGCAAATTGGTGGTCAATTTAGAGAGGTGGTCAACTTACAAAGGGTTTGCTACAAGGTTTTCATCCAAATTTGGTGCAAAATGGTGGTCAACTTAAACAGGTGGTCAACGTACAAAGGGTTTGCTACAAGGTTCTTATCCAAATTTGGTGCAAATTGGTGGTCAAGATAGACAGGTGATCAACTTACAAGGGTGGTCAACTTTACAGGTTTTTTTGTTATGAACTTCAGTTTGGAATAGTGAATAACTGAACTGGAAGCAGATGTCATTTCATTGAAGCTGAGAGTGCCAACAAACTGGTTGCAATAAAGTAACTTTAACTCACCAGCGAGAGTTCGCAGTCAAGGTGGAGGGATAACCAGGCTGTCAGTATCTTAGATGTATGTAATGCATAAGTCGCTCACTAATTTCAACAACTTCATATCTCAAAAATTGTTTCAGGAGAGTGATTTTAAAAAACTAAAAGTAAGATATCATGTCATAAAATTATATTTCCAGCCACTGAACGAACTTTTTCTTACGCATAAGTTCTTTTTCAAGAAATCCTTTTTTTTTCTTCTTTTCTGTTTCATGAAGAAGAACTGTAAAAAGTGTAAGTTTTTAAAAGTTGCGTTTCATTAATGACGTTCTTGCACTAAATTTCAAAGGTACTATTTGAGATATCTCAAAATATGTCATTATTGTTACTAATGGGGTGGTTTCCTTCAGTCAAAAGTACTACTTTTAGTCACTGAAATGGATAGAATGAGTAAAAAAAATAACATGGACCCAGAAAATACTTTCATTTTCCCAACAGTTATTTTTTAATAAATTTTTTTAAATGTCCGATTTTGAAAATAAGGCGTGGTCTTTTTGACGTCACAAATGATGCAGTTTTGCGCATGTTTCTACCACGTTTCCACGTTATGATAATTAAGAAGCGAATTAAATATTGCGCTCTATGCTTGCTATCAACCCTATCGTTGCCAATACACGTGAGTAAAGATGCAAATTAAATACTTTGCTCTGTGATTGGCAACACTGAATGGCATTTCATCATTTGTGATGTCATCGGCAGAAGCGTAAACAATGAAAGCGCACCGATTTAAGTATTTTTTAAAAAATATTAAACTTAAACAAACTATTTTAAAAATGGTCAGATCCTATGTTTTTAAGCATGCTCTTTCAGAAAAAAAAAAAACTTTTAAAATTTTAGAAACGACCCCATTGCTCTAATTACAATACCGACATAAATGCAAACAGTGCGTTATTGATTAAAAATAAGAATGGAAAATGCTCTTTTTTTGTGTGCAATACTGTTTTCTGTATAAATAATTTCATCTTTCATTAAACGACACAGATGTTCCGTGCCTAATGGATCAAGCACATTCCAAAAGATGTGACATTCATCTTAAAAACATTCCGAAAATACTTGAAAATGCAAATACACGACACTTCTGCTCTCTAGCGGCGAAATATTAAGTTATAGAATTGCAGGTCTTGCAGAGATATGCTACGCATTCGTGGCAGGGGCATTCCAAGGTATTTTTGACATTTATGTAGAGTCCGTAACGTGACCTTTTTTGCCATAACTTTTTAATTTACTGTTTGATTAGCATATTATTTTATTTTGATCTTTTCCTACCAACACATCAGCTCAAATTAAAATAATTTGCAAATCAAACGGTAAATTAAAAAGTTATGGCAAAAAAAGCTCACGTTACGGACTCTACATAATGTCAAAAATACCTTGGAATGCCCCGGCAGCTCAAAATAAGGCATAGCTCAAAATTGCTAATTTTTGAGATATGATGTTTTTGAAAAGAGTGAGCGAAGTACGGTTGTTTAGCACTTTCGAGGGGATAGACTATCTCTTTAGGTGTTACATGACTGTTACTGGATAACGATTAGAAAATTTTGATGTGTTAATGTACAATACAGGGGTGCCCACAGGGCGGAAGGGGGTTATAACGCAAGTTGGTGCCATCAAACATTTTTTTTCCTTTTTTTGGGGGGGGGAGGGATTTTTTTTTTTCCAAATTTATTTTTTTAAATTTTTTTATTGATTTTTTTTTTGAATTATTATTTTATTTTATTTCATTCCCTTTTTATTTTATTTATTTATTTAGTTTGTGTGTGTGTGCGAGTGTATGTCATTGGCATAGGACTAAACTTTTCTAACAAAATAATTAAAAATTACAAAAAAAAACATTTTTTTTGTATAAATAAATAAAAAATATTTAAAAAAAATAAATAAATAAAATAAAAAAGAGAGCAAAAAATAAAAAGGGAAATAGGGTGGGAAATTTTTTTTTTGGGGGGGGGATTTGCGCCATTGAACTTCGAGGGGGGGTACCTCTGGTACAAAGTATGTTTAATATAAGGTGCTGTTTGTAGAAGCTTTGATTTCCTTATCGCGTCAACTGCCCTCGCCATTTTCTACGAATTCGATGTTTTTGATTTTTTCCAGCTAGCGCCATCGATGCTGAACCACACACATAATGCTTATTGTCATGCTTATGGTGTTTTAAGATATTTGCTTAAATGCTGTAGGGTGACGGCACCAGTAACAGACAAGGGGCCAGTAACAGACAGTCGTGTTTGGATTAAAATGATAAGAATTTTAGGCGGGTAAAACTGATGTTGTTGTGGGCCTTGAATACGATGAAACCATCTACTGTTATCAGAGTGAATTTTATGAACCAGTTGGTATTTACAAGGCGGTGGTGGAAGGTTATGAACAGCTACCACGAGGTCAGCTGGTGTTTCATGTTCATTTGAATTTATCAAGGCTTTAGTTCTAAAAATAAAGAACATTTGCACATTTTGAAGAGAAAAAAGTAATTTTGTCCATTACTCATCCTTTCTCCATCCTATCTGTTACTGGGTATCATCGGAATTGTTGGTGTCTGTTACTGGGGGGGGGGTGGACCTTTTTTCGGAATTGAGCAAATAAAAATAGAATTAACTAATTCAGAGGATCCAGAAGCAGTCAAACATTAGATGAGATGTAGTTGCATGGGAGAAAAATTAGTTTAAATAGTCTAAATACATTAAAAGGCTCAGAAAATTGAGTTAACCCGAGGCATGTCTGTTACTGGTGCCGTTACCATGTTTAATTTAGCATTTGTTGAGGACTTTCTTGTACATATTCGTGAATCATTTTTCTGTATTTTCACAAGAACGGAATAATTATTTTAAAAATAACTGAAGTAAAGTTGGACTCGTAACAATATTTAAGAAAATTATATGCTTTTTGCTACAAATACACATGACAAGGGTATAATTTCAATGGTGGTAAAACAATTCCAAGTAATTCCTTAGCAGTAGACAAATTTCTTTCAAAACATTAAAGAAAAATCGATGTCTGCGAAATAATCGATTTTCAGTCATCTGAGCTTAAGTAAACACCGTGAAGAGCATTGTGTGGCATTTTACGGAATCTTTAATGACATTAATTCAAACGACAAAATCTATGATTGTGTAAAATAAATATTTATAAATGAAATAGCCGAATTTTCGGAAATACTTAAAACACACACAACGTTAGTGAAATAAAGTAAGGAATATTTTTCGTTATAATTTTTTATCATCAAACTCATTTTCGAACAATTCAATTAACGATTAAAAATGTTCTTAGAGCGCGTTTTCATTACTCTTTGATATATTTTTTTTCCTTCTCATATTTTTCAAACTATTACAATAGGGTTGTTTCCTTTAGTCAAAAGTTGCATTTTTTAGTCACTTAAATTGATAGAATAAGCAAAATAATAATAATAATAATAATAATAATAATAAAAATAAAATAAATTAACATGGACCCAGAAAATTCTTTCATTGTCCCAAAAGTTATTTTTTAATTAATTTTTTAAAATGTCCGATTTCTCAAACAAGGCGTGGTCAAGATGACGTCACAAATGATGCTTTTTGTACCGTGTTTTCGCGTTATGATAATCAAGAAGCGAATTAAAAGTGCGCTCTGCGCTTGCTATCAACCATATCGTTGCCAATACACGTGAGTAAAGAGGCGAATTAAATATTTTGCTCAGTGAATGGCAACACAGAATGGCATTTCATCATTTGTGATGTCATCGGCAAGAAATGTAAACGATGAAAGATCACCGATTTAAGTAATTTTTTAAAAATATTAAACTTAATTAAATTATTGAAAAAAATTGTTAGATCCGTGTTTTTAAGCATGCTCTATCAGAAAAAATTACTTTTAAAATATTGGAAACTACCCCATTGATATTTCATTTAAAATCTCCATTATACTGTTAAATAAATAATCTTTCTTAACACACTTTATTGTTTTACATATTGTATTTTATTAATACTGACCATAATCTAAAATGCAAAATTCAAATAAAGCCAGCAAGACATTTTTTGATGACTTCACAAAAAAAAAAGAAAGAAAGATGGGGGGGGGGGAATAAAAAATACAATAAAGAAAAAAAAAGAGAGGGAGAAAAAATCAGATCGTCTGAATAAATAAAAGTGCGGATTGAACGAAATTATCTAAAAATTGAATCAAGGTACAGAAACAAACTATTGTAAAACTTTTATCATGAATACAAGAGAATGTGCTAGGCTTACAAAAATACATTATTGTGCTAAGTCAATGTTTATTTATAAGTTATGTACATCTAAGTGGTTGTTCAGATTAAGCGAAATTCGGTTTAATGGGGTTCGGATTTATGGAGACTTACGTACTATATTTGTTATCGCAAAAAAAATCTTCTGCCTAATTTTAATTTATAAATTAAGATATTTTGATGCAAACCTTTTTGAATTCAAATAAATTTTACTGCATGTACTACATATAAAACTTCTAAGCCTGATTTTTAGAGCTCATTAACATACACTAAACACAAACAACTGAACAAAACAATAGCAAAGGATAATTGCATAAGCTTAACTGTGAGAAAA
Source organism: Uloborus diversus (assembly GCF_026930045.1). Lineage (NCBI taxonomy): Eukaryota > Metazoa > Arthropoda > Arachnida > Araneae > Uloboridae > Uloborus > Uloborus diversus. The sequence goes on along the minus strand of NC_072737.1, from coordinate 162,858,858 downwards.
AACAATGATTTACGTTGCACATTATACTTTTCCCTTTCCAAATAATTCTTTACGGAACTTTTTCATTTTTCATTTTAATCCGGCTCAAAACTTTCTCTTCGTAAGGGACGTACTAATAAAATGAATTAAATGTGAGACACTTAATGTTAAATCTAGAATAAAATCATATTAAGGAGCGCATAGTAGATTTGATACAGTAACTTTTAATTCATTTTTAATAGCACTTTCTTACTTATTTTGTTTTTCGTTCAGTGAGGACAAACCATTTAATATCGGTTTTGTGGTGGAATAAATTCCCACATTCTTGAATTTAAGTTTTTAAATTGATTTGTATCTCCAATAAAAAGGGGCTTTTTTTTTTTTAATATTTACCAATAGTAGACTTCTGTTTCTGTTGCACAGTAACTTCTTTTGTGTGTGGATATTAAAGTAATTATTTAAAAATTAAAAAAAAAACATTTTCTGGGTTTGTGGGAAAATATATGAAGCTACTTTTAAACACGTAAAATACTCCAATAACTTTCAACAATCGAGATTTTTTAATGGAGAACAACGTAATATTAAAATACAGCAGTTTAGTTTGTATTGCATAGTGGTAAGAAAATTAAATGTGTAAAGATGAATTGGGACGAAAATGTCAAACATGGCGTTTTATGTTTGAAACAGTAGAAAAAAAAGCACAATTTAACAAAAAACACTTTTCACTGGAGTTTTAAAACAAGTATGATTAAAAGCAGCAACCAAAAAGAAAAAAAATATAAAAGAGTGTTTTTTTTTTGAGCAAACACGTTTGCTTATTGTTCTCACTTGACTATTTTGATGTCCTATGATTTTATTTCCCCCCCCCCCCCGCCTCCCTCTGCCGCACCACCTTCGCGTCAGCCGGCCGCCTCACGATGGTGCTCCTCTAGCGAAAACCGTCTCCAGGTTGCGTCACTTGCCTACACACACACGCATACATACATACGCACAAACACACATACACGCACACTAACAAACACATACACACACACCCACACATACAAAACTACCCACAAACGCGCACAACTACCCACACACACACAAACACACATGCCGGCACACACATACACATACCCCCACACACAAACAACATACCACCCCACACATACACACAAACACACACGCCTACATACACACACACTCGTGATTGCGAAAAACATAATTTGAATTCAAGATGACAAAATTCAATTTTTTTTTTCGTTTAGTGATCAGGAAGATTGCTTATTAATCTCCTTACCTCAATACCTCAATTTGTTATGCAGTACGAAAATTTTAATACGTATCTAAGAAACGAATTGCTGTTATTTTCTTTTTTTTTTATTTTCAAAACAGAACAAAGTAGCTCCGTTTTTCATTGTAGGTATAACTAATTAGTGAAAGCATTTACATCCGTACTAATGCATGAATTTCTGGTTTTTAGGATACCATATGGACAATTCCACAGGTAAATGATTGACATTTTTGAAGTAAAACTGCGTATTTTGTAACATTCAACGCAAAATATATGTTGTGAAAACGATTTTTCGCAACGTTGGGATAACGTATTTTTAAAGCTGAATTGAATGGTATAATTAAACTCGCGAAATAAATTTTGAATAATTTTTAAGTCTTTATTAAAAACATAGTAAGTGATTGAAATTTTAAATACATGTATGTCAATCAGTTACCAAGATTTTAGCTTTTTTTTTTTTTAATCATCAAAATGGATTTTGGGAATTTAACAATACCATTCAATTCAGCCTAAAACATAAAATATTCCCCTTAAAAGATTGTTTTTAGAATGTATATTTGCGTAGAATGTTACAAAATACGTATTGTTTTGCTTAAAAATTGTCAGTCAGTTATCCGTGGAATTGCCTTAACAGACTATGAATCATTAGTTGGCCTGAAATTTACAAGTAAAATTCCATTGATTTCGCCGCAATCTTACTTAAACAACTTGATGCTGATCAAATAACTTATTCTTTTGCTGTTTTCCGGAAGAAACTCATTTATTCTCATTAACAGCTAAGAAAAGTCGAGGAGGAAAGTAAAACAACGGAAGAAAGAAACGGTATCCAATAAATTAGGGGATTTTCGAAGGAGAGAAGAGGTGTAGGATAAAAGTATCGGATGCTCTCGGATTATGATACGGATCAGACGGGAACTACATCACCGTCAGATAACAAGGAACAATGGAGAAAGTCTAAACTCAGGACATTGTTTTTTCTAGCCCCCCCCCCCCCCCCCCGTCTAACTTCACGAAACTCAATTCCTGGGAAAGATGATAGAAACTGTGTTTAAACCAGGCTGAAAAAAATTGTTTTTTTTTTTTTTAACTTGAGAAAAATTTAAAAGACAATTGGATTTTTTAAATTAAAATCAGTTTACTTTTTGTTTAAGTCGGATTTGTTTTATGGTTTAAAAAAACTGTATTGATTAATTAATTTATTTATAAATGTATCTAAACTATCTATATTTTTAAAAATTAAAAAACAACTATCTTTCATGTATTTTTTCACAAAAAAACTCGTAATGTGATACAAAATCAATTTGATCAGGTTCAACATTTCAAATTTTCTAAGGGGCGGGGGGGAGGGGGGTCAAAGGGTCCATTTTCAATGCATATTGCAGCGAAAAACAAGCCAATTTATATGTAGATGTATTGATTTCACAAAGCCAAAGGGGGGGGGGAGCTATTGTCCCTTCCTGAACTCTTTAAATGAGGTGTCTGAGTTTGATACAAATGTATACGATTCACATCAGGTTTAACCTTCCGTTATGGCGCACTGTATCCAATAAATTAGGAGATTATTACAGAAGAGAAAAGGTGTAGGATAAAAGTATCGGACACTCTTGGATTAGGATACGAATCAGACGGGAATTATATCACCTTAAACAGGGAGTAGTGATAACAAGGAACAATGGATTAAGTCTAAAAAGAATTAAAAGGCACTTTTAAAATTTAAATCAGATTTTATCATTTAAAGGGCATTTTTTAAAGAAGAACTTAAGAAACTTAAGTTATCAATTAATTTACATTTATACAGGGTGACAAGAAATAACTTTCATACACATGATACATTCTAACTTTAATGCTAATGAAAATACAGTCAGACCTCCATATATCGAAGTAGAAAATTTCCGGAAAAAAATTCGATATAGAGAAATTTTGATATATAGAAACGATTTTATTTTATCGTACAAATCCCCTAAAACACTAAAATTAAAGCTAATTTTCGTGTATAAAACCCAATTTCTAATTTATACGAGCATCGGATCAAATGAAAGTTGAAAAATAAAAAATTAACAGAAATTACATTTTTGCGCCTTCATACATCTTCATTCTTCGGCAATTAACTTGATTCACCACATTAGGGGGGTTTGGTTTTAACAGTGTAATATAGAGAAAAGTAAAAAATCAATCTACTTAACTTGAGTGACTTTTACTGAAGCTAAAAAGACTAGGAATGATAATCAACAGACAAAAGGGATAACTTCAAACTGATTTTACAGTGTTACTGGTTACAACTTAGATTTGAAAAATAAACTTGAGGGAATTTAAGAACTCCAGAACGGAACAACGACCTATCTACACAGCCCTCAATCCCAGATTCCTTATGAGTTTCGTAGCAACCTTTAGTGAATATAATTTTCTCCCCTAATTTTCATTTTTCATGAGACAAACAGTCTGAAGTGGAAAAAATCTACGAATGTCTCGAAAACAATTTCGATTTATAGAAATTTTTTCGATATATAGAAACAGTTTTTCTATGTAATGAACATAGAAATTTGCTGGGATTTCGATATATAGAAAATTTCGATATGTGGAAGTTTGATATATGGAGGTTCGACTGTATTACGACAAACCTTCAAAATTAATATGAATACATTATTTCGTCTAATATATTCACAATTTTTCAAAGTGGCTACCATTAGCCTCAATACAGAGCTTTAAACGTGTCACAAAATTTTCGGCTATGGGCTGCAACTCCCTTACTGATATTTTATTGAATTCCTTGCATAAGGATTTCTTTGGGTGTGCCAAAGTTTTTTGAGGTTTAGCATACATCCTTGTCCTCAAAACCTTCAAAACGCCGTCAACACCCCCCAATCTAATCGTTTGGGGTGGAATAGCCGCTAGTGGGAAACTATCACTTGTTTTCGTTGATCAAGAGATTAAGATGAATCAAAAAACATACCGCAAACGATTTTTGGAAGATGTTGTCTTACCTTGGTCGAAAAGTTCTTTGGAAACAAAAGATATATTTTGGTGGTAAAAAAAATTGCATCACCCGCGCCGCAAAGGAGAGGAATATCATACCGACTGCATCCAACACACAGTCAAGCATCCCGTATCCCAGATGATTTGGGGATGTATTTCTGATCAAGGAGTTGGTGGGCTTCACTTTGTGCAAGGAACAGTAAACGCTCAGGTGTATATTGGCATTTTGGAGGATAAATTGCTTCCTGCTATCCGGGATCACTTTACTTCAGTTCCAAACGTCATTTTCCAGGAGGATTCTGCTCCGTACCATAGGGCAAAACTGGTAAGTAACAATTTAAAAACCTTTATCCTGCCATTAGACTTAAATTGACAAGGGGTTAAGTAATTTTTTTTCTCCAAACTCACACGCAAGTTCAAAAGTGGAAAAATGAGCATAGGGTCAGCAGTTTTCCTTGGCCCGTAAACAGCCCCGATCTACGTAAACAATTATCGGATTCCCGCTGTGAAATGTTTTATTTCATAAGTTTTGCAAAATTTCACATACATTCATCATTAATCGGCAGACCAAAACTTATCACATAATCCCAGTGTTGTGAAAATGCGAGGGTGATGCAATTTTTTTTACCAGCACTACCTTAAAACAGGATTCCACACCTGCACACAAAGACAAAGGCACTCAAGATTGGTGCAAGACACATTTTTCGGACTTTGTTGAAGCTTTAGAATGGCCACCATATTCCCCAAATTTGAATACGATGAACCAATTCTGTTTGATCCATCGTGGAGACAAGGGTATGTGCTGAACCTCATAAATCTTTGTCATCCCGAAAGAAATCCAAATGCAAGGAATGGGGTCGTTTCCAAAATTTTAAAAGTATTTTTTTCTGAAAGATCATGCTTAGAAACATAGAAACTGACCTTTTTTTTAAAAAATTTCTTTAAGTTTAATATTTTTAAAAAATTACTTCAATCGGTGCTCTTTCATCGTTTAACGCTTCTGCCGATGACATCACAAATGATGAAAAGCCATTCAGTGTTGCCATTCACCGTCCAAAATATTTAATTCGCATCTTTACTCACGTGTATTGGCAACGATATGGTTGATAGCAAGCGTAGAGCGCAATTGTAATTCGCTTCTTCATTATCATAAAGTGGAAATGCGGTAGAAAGTCGCGCCATAGTGCATCATTTGTGACGTCATAAAGACCACGCCTTGTTCGAAGAATCGGACATTTTAAAAAATTAATTAAAAAAGAACTGTTGGAAAACAGAGAGTATTTTCTGAGTCCATGTTTTTTTTGTTTTTTTTTGCTTATTCTATCAATTTTAGTGACAAAAAGTACTACTTTTGACTAAAGGAAACAACCCATTGAATACAATTTCAGTAAGTTAGTTGCGGGCCCATAGCCGAAAATTTTGTGACATGTTTAAAGCTCTGTATTGAGGCTAAAGGTAGCCACTTTGGAAAAATTGTGAATATATTAGACGAAATAATGTATTCATATTAATTTTGAAGTTTTCTCTTAATTTTTTCATTCGGGGGCTTAATTTATGATGCTATCTCCACCCCCCCCCCCCGTATCAATAAAAAATACTGATCAAAATAAAGGAAAAAACTTTTAATGTTTTATGTGAACATGAAATGTGTGTAATTTTCAGAAATAACTCAATTTTATTTTTGTGGTGTAACAAAAGTTTAAATTCATAGTATAAATTATGAATGCATTTGATGTAAATTTTGACCCCGGTGCATACGTTTCCACCCCCTCCTCTACAATATTGTGCCCTATTTTCGTTGAAATTTTACTTGTTTGATTAAAAATAATTTAAGATATATTGAGGGATAAATTCGGAATTAAAGTATTTAGATATTTTCAAACTTACTAACTCAATTTGGTCTCGTCTAGGACGAAATGTGCCGGTTCTACTGCTATACTATCAAACTGTTTCCTGTATTTCATTAAAAAACTCAAAAATATTTAATTTTCTATTTATTTCAAATCTTGAGTAAAATTTAACTTTATAGAATTTTTGAAACATATGTGAACACATATTTAAACAAGAGATAATTAAATCCCATCGTTTCATAAATATGAATAAAAACATTTCATTTAATTTAGTTGTCGTTTTTAGATACAACTGCGCACAGTATTTGAATATCATAAAAATCTGTATAAAAAGGGCAAATACAATCTAATGAACATTCGTAAGTGTATCAAACGCAATGAGTAAAATCAGCTGAAAGAATAAAATGTATTCCATTATTCCGAGCGACCTAACCTTATCGTTACACAAATAGTATCTTCTTCATTTTCTTTAACACCATTTAATGTCATTTAGAAGTTTCATTGGAATTCTTTTCTGTCTTACTTCTTGTTTTCCACAAATTATAAATGTTCAAGCTTGTTTTCTTCCACGTCTTTTTCTAAGCCAGAAAGGAAACATTAAATGTCAATCGATGGCAAAGGAGGACTTTTAAAGAATTTTTCCATTGCAAATCGTTTTAATTGTTTCTTCGCAAGCAACTGGGTTTCGTTTAAAGTTTAATTGAACGACGAAGTTCGTTCAATAAATGTTTCCGTGTTATTTTAAACGTTGTTTAGGTTTTTACTTCTTCAAATACAAAAGCGATTGTAAAACAATTGTATGATTCTTGTAAAGGTGATGCATAAAGAAATAGATATGACCCCTATGCTGGGACACCCCGATGGGAGGTCACTGTGACATCCCAAAAATTTCCTTATTCGACAAATTTTGCCAATGGTTCGACAAATTTGAGACAATGTTACACAATTGATATTCTTTTTTTCTTTTTTTTGGTTTTTTATTTTTTAACTTATTTTTTAATATAATCCTAATGCGTCTTCTTATTAGATGTTATGAATGTGTGCATGTTATGAATATAAAGAATAAATACCTTTGTGCTGAAAAATTAAAATGTCAGTAATCCAACGTTATTAAGCACAAAACTTGCAAATGATTGCAGACACGTGTTTCGGTGTTACAAGGAACACCTTTTTCAATGCAAAGAAGTGTGAGCTTTTGGATGAAAAGTCATCCGAGAAAAGCCTTTTCTCGGATGACTTTTCATCCAAAAGCTCACACTTCTTTGCATTGAAAAAGGTGTTCCTTGTAACACCGAAACACGTGTCTGCAATCATTTGCAAGTTTTGTGCTTAATAACGTTGGATTACTGACATTTTAATGTTATGAATATGTTGCTAAAATTTCAGTGAACAATTCGGATTAGGTCCTATGCTAATGAGCACTTAAATGAGATCCTTCTTCGGCAAATAGTGATTTCCTTATCCGGCAAATTTTGCCGATGGTCCGACAAATTTGAAACAATGTTACACAATTGATATTCTTTTGTTTTTTGTTTTTTGTTTTTTAACTTATTTTTTAATATAATCTAATGCGTCTTCTTATTAGATGTTATGAATGTGTGCATGTTCGTATTTTATCATTCGGTAGAATTGAATTTCATTAGGCAAAAGGGAAATCCTCCCCCCCCCCCCAATTTAAGGAAGAAAGCAATTTAGACAGGTCAAAAAATTCACTTGTTTTTATGTCATAAAATGTTAGTAAAACTATTCAAGAATATGTTGCTAAAATTTCAGTGAAAAATTCGGATTAGGTCCTATGCTAATGAGCACTTAAATGAGATCCTTCTTCGGCAACTAATGATTTCCTTATTCGGCAAATTTTGCCAATGGTCCGAGAAATTTGAGACATTGTTACTCAATTGATATTCTTTTTTTTTTGTTTTGTTTTTTGTTTTTTAACTTATTTTTTAATATAATCCTAATGCGTCTTCTTAGTAGATGTTATGAATGTGTGCATGTTCGTATTTTATTATTCGGTAGAATTGAATTTCATTAGGCAAAAGAGAAATCCCCCCCCCCATTTAAGGAGGAAAGCAATTTAGACAGGTCAAAAAATTCACTTGTTTTTATGTCATAAAATGTTAGTAAAACTATTCAAGAATATGTTGCTAAAATTTCAGTGAAAAATTCGGATTAGGTCCTATGCTAATGAGCACTTAAATGAGATCCTTCTTCGGCAAATAATGATTTCCTTATTCGGCAAATTTTGCCAATGGTCCGACAAATTTGAGACAATGTTACACAATTGATATTCTTTTTTTTTTTTTTTTTTTTAACTTTTTTTTTTAATATAATCCTTATGCGTCTTCTTAGTAGATGTTATGAATGTGTGCATGTTCGTATTTTATCATTCGGTAGAATTGGAATTTCATTAGGCAAAAGAAAAATCTCCCCCTCCTCCCCCCCCCCGCAAGTTAAGGGAGAAAGCAGTTTAGACGGGTCAAAAAATTCACTTGTTTTTATGACATACTAGCGGTACCCGCACGGCTTTGCCCGTAATAGAAAAATTAAAATGTCTTTTGGTTCGCCTGTATATTTACAAATAATGTATGGTGAATTTTCTCGCCAATTGGCTTGTACCCATGTTACGGTTCCACGTTATGATAATTTCGTATCTCGCCAATTGGCTTGCGCCCATGTTACGGTTCCACGTTATGATAATTTCGTAATTTACTCGTCCATCCAATGGTAATTTTGTTCTTAAAATTGGAATAGAAAAAGAACCACATCGAATTTTCGAAAAATCGCTTTGAGGTGCACACCCCCATGCTACAAACTAACTTTGTGCCAAATTTCATGAAAATCGACCGAACGGTCTACGCGCTATGCGCGTCACAGAGATCCTGACAGACGGACAGAGATCCGGACAGAGATCCTGACAGACAGACAGAGAGACTTTCAGCTTTATTATTAGTAAAGAAAATGTTAGTAAAACTATTCAAGAATATGTTGCCAAAATTTCAGTGAAAAATTCGGATTAGGTCCTGTGCTAATGAGCACTTAAATGAATGTGGAGATTCGAAAACGTTCATAGCAGCTTTTTTCAAACGCGTTTTTCTCAGAACAACTTTTCTTTGACTGGTGGCAGGGGCGGCAAATAGGGGGAGCGAGAGGGGGCGGTTGCACCCCCAAATATTTTGCGCAAAATATTAAGAAATTGAGAAATTCAGTTCACATAACAAAATCTGCAGACGATCTTTAGTAAAAGTTGATGAAATTCGAGACCTGTCCAGACACGAGCAACTGTTTTTCGCTATTAGGGTAATAACTTAGAAATTCATGAATCATTTTCAGAACTTCCAGAATAAAAAACAGATGGAGAATAAGTTTGTTTCAACTGAAGAAGAAATTTCCTCATATGGGTTAAATGCCTCATACTTTTAAGTTCAGAGTTAAGATGATGCTTCTGCTTCTAATGTGAAAGGGCAGTGCACAGGTGTGACTGGCCCGATTTTTACGAGAAGTTCCTTGGTATTTTGAGTTCATTGTTGCGCTTATATTTTAAATGCACGTTCAGTTAGTGAGTGAACATTGATTCCTTCTATTAAGAGGCATATTTGAGCAATTCAATACATTGCATACTTTCATGGAAACTTCTTACAAAAGACACGCTATTTTTGAAAAAAATTCGTGCATCAACAAATACTTTTGTTGGGTTTACTTTTGTATTTCTTTAACTGAGAGGTACAAAATGGTATTCAAAAGTTAAAGCTAGAACTCTTGATTGAGCTCCTATTAAGAGTTTCTTATTAATTTGGAATTATTAGACCCATTTAAAAAAATATTTCAAAAAGTGACAAAAATTCACATGATGATGATGCAAAGTCCTATGTTTGGCTCAATATTTTGTATGAAATAGTAGATTCATTCAGTTTCTAATGAAATTAACACAAGATTTAGTGATAAATCTAAGTTCAATATTATATGTGCAGGTTATTGAACAAGATAAATAAAATATTTCAGTTACATGTAAAAGTTGTTGAACGAAGCAAAAAGAATTGTTTTGTGAAGAGCCAGTGTACTTCAATGATGAAAAATGAAGACTAGAGCACAAATTTTAAACTTACGTGGTTTTTTTTAAAGATAAAATTTTTAAAGATGCATTTTCTAACATAACTTTGTAGCTTCAATTATTTTTCACCGATTCCAATCAACTCAGCTAACTGTGAAAGATCATTTTCGTGTCTCAGAAGGTTAGAGTTTTTTTTTTTTTTTTGGTGCATGATGGGACAAGCAAGACTTTCACCTTCAGCTATACTGCCAAGAGCATGCCACTGGACATTGACGGAATATAGTACCAAGATTTCCTTTTTTTCTGGATTCCAAAAATCGAACATTAAAAATTTACTTTAGAAACGGCAGTATCAAGATCTTTTCTGTTACAGTTTACTATAAAATAAATTAAAAGCGTGGAAATTAAAATTTGAATTTCTTTAATGACCTTACTTAAAAAAAAATGTACTGGTATTTTATTTCATATTGAGAAAATTGATGTTTAAAAAACTCGACCCCCCAAATGAAATGTTGAAATGCCGCCCCTGACTGGTGGGCATTGTAGTCCAAAGAATTATTGACCAATCTTTCTGAAAATTTGAGTGTATATTCTTTATTCAATTATACTCTGTCGGAACATAACTCTGGGAGGATATTATCAATTTAAAAAAAAAAATTAATGCTTGAAATGTGAAACGAAATGGTGGAAAAACATAACATAGTAATCAAACATCTCAAAAACATGCAATTTTCAACAATTCGCAATGTCCCGATGAGTTGAATCAACTAAAAAGTTGTTTAAACGCATCGGCATGAGAGTGGTAGCGGCACATGCGCCTGGGGTGCCTGGTGGGTTGACTGTCGTGTGAAGGATGACAGGTGGTTCCTTCACTTTTCTACCAGGTAACATATCCTAATAACCGCCCGTTCGAGCGTCGATTCAACTAAGTCGCCTCATGTGAAAGAGACGGGTCTTCAAGCTCATTTCTAAAGTCAAATATATTTAAAAAAATTGAAAGGGCACAAACTATACAAATACATGTAATATTCAAAAATACATGTAAAAAAAAAAGTTTCTCCTAGATTACAGGACACCCCTCAATATTTTTAGACTTGTGGATAGTAATATGTTGGAAGAATTTTAGCTGCCTATTTCAACCGAAATAGGGTGCTCAACCCCCTCCCCCAAACTTTATAAGTATGGGGAAGTAGGTTAACAAAATACATTGAACTGAAAAAATAAAAAATTCTACATATCATATACACTAGTAATATGCATATACATTGCAATAAAATAGCTATTTACAAAAAAAAAAGCTGGGGGAATTAAATGTTTCTAAATTTGTGGCTTTTTCTATGCTACGGCTAATGTTAAATGAAGGGGTCATTGAGCACCCTCTTAAAATAAAGTAAGAACCTAAAACTTTTACAGCATAATACTACGTATTAGTAAGTCAGAAAATAGTAGGGAGTGTCCTGGACTCTAGCTGAGAAAATGTTTTTTTGAACCACCCTAGTGTATCGTTGTTAAAAGTGGGCCAAAAAGCAAACAATTAAAGTATTTTCAGTAAGTTACCGCCCTATAGCCAGGGCTAAGGCAGAAATACATGAAATACACCGCCAGCTCAGTCAATTCCAGCCGAGGACTGCAGTTTCGTGCTTATTAGCACTCATCAGCCCGGCATAGGACTAACTGAGCTGAACCTCCAGCTCCATCAGCCCGGCATAGGACTAACTGAGCTGGACCTCCAGCTCCATCAGCCCGGCATAGGACTAACTGAGCTGGACCTCCAGCTCCATCAGCCCGGCATAGGACTAACTGAGCTGGACCTCCAGCTCAGTTAGAACTATGCCGGGCTGATGAGTGCTAATAAGCACGAAACTGCAGTCCTCGACTGGAATTGACTGAGCTGGCCGTGTATTTCATGAATTAAAGTATTTCTTTAATATCGCCTTCCCCACCCCCAAGAAAAAGCCATAAGTAGTCTATTCTTACTGCACTAAATTTATATGATCCCTCCAAAAATATAAAACATTAAATCCACTAAATCCAGCATATATGCGCGAATTTTATAAAAGATAAGACCTTACAATAAGACGTTTTATTCAGAATTGTTTCCACTTAAAAAAAAAAGTCCCTGGGCTCATATGGTTCACAAAAGGAGAGAAATTTCTGAAGTCAATTTATTCTGGGAATTTTGCATTCAGTATGAATAAAAGCAGGCTATCTCTCCGAGATGAAAAAAGACCTTTCAGAAGTAAAACAGTTTTTTACAGTGTTGACGCATTATTCTCGTGGAGGAGGCTGTAAATAAAAGGGGATTTTCGAGTCACTCCATTGTTTGAAAACAGTTTTGCATCCGTGACCAGTTAAAGAATTCTATTTCTCGTATAAACCTCGCGTATGTTATGCATGTAAAGTACAGAATAGCAATGAAACACCATCGGATTTCATTTGGATGGAAATGACCAAGCAATATGCAGAAATATTTCTACAGTTCTGTGTGGTCTATACGTGTAATGAAATAAGATGTTTGTGTGTCTGTTAGAGTTGCGTAGTCCGCGAAAACGGTAACACCTAGACAAGTGCAATTCGGTACACTGATGTAGTTTTTGCGGACGATGTGCACCTCGAAGCCATATTTTCGATAAATTAAACAAAAGTGTTTAATTTATCGAAAATATGAATATCGAACTGATGGCTAGTATCCCCCCCCCCTTCCTGAGCTGAAATGTTCTCTTTTTGATGAGCAATCACGATTGCTTATTGTTCTCACTTGACTGTTTTGATGTGCTATCATTTTATTTTCCCACTAGCACCCTCTGCAGCATCACCGTCGACCGGTTCCTCACGATGTTGCTCCTATAGCGAAAACCGTCTCCAGGTTGCATCCATATCCTACACACACGCGCATACATACACAATTACACACACACACACACACACGCACACACACATACACAAACAAATACACACACACAAACACACACTCAAACACATATATACACACGCATACATACAGACACCTACACATACATACAAACACCTACACATACACACACACCTACACACAACTACCCACACACTCATCACATTCATGCCTACACACAACTACCCACACACTCATCACATTCATGCCTACACACAACTACCCACACACTCATCACACTCACGCCTGCACACAGACACAAACACATATGCCTACACACACATACACATTCCCCACCACACACAAACACTCATACACACAACTACCCACACACTCATACCTGCACACAGACACAAACACACATGCCTACACACACATACACATACCCCCTTACACACAAACACATATCCCCTTACACACAAACACACACCTACCACACACACACTTAAACACACATGCCTACAAACACACACACACACACACTCGTGATTGCAAAAAACATAATTTGAATTCAAGAGGTCAAAATTCAAATTAATTTTTATTTATTTTATTTTTTTTTCTCTTTTTTTAGTGTTGACGTATATTTTAATGAAATAAGATGTTTATGTGTCAGTTGGTGCTGCATGTCCCGGGAAAACGATAAGGTCTGTAAACGTGACATCTGGTTTAGAGAAGTAATTTTTACTGACAATGTGTACCTCGAAGCTCGATTTTCGATAAATTAATTATAAAAAAAAAAGACCTGTCAGAAGTAAAAGTTTTCTTAGTGCTAACCAACTTTTATCGCGGATAAAGTTGCAAATAAAAATGGACTTTTGAGTCCCTCCATTTTTTGAGAACAGCTTTACATCCGTGACCAATGAACCCCTTAACAATCCCCCCAACCCCTTAAAGAATTCTATTTCTCATATAAACCATTTTCCCTTCATACACATGCCTGTTTATCACGCATTGTACCGTACACTATCATTTTCAATATGTATTACGTTTTTCTATACATACGTTTTGATACATTTTATTCCTGCATACTTCTTAACTGTTGAGTAAATAAATTTTATCCACAGTGTCGAAGAACAGTTCCTTCAGAAAAGAGATTTCTTTAGAGGGTTAACCGTGTATTGCAGCAGTATATATTTCAACAGGGAAAGTTTTTGAGATAAAGTAACAAATATTATACATTTTACTCACAAAAGGTGCCTTTTTATGTAGCAATGCTACAGAAAAGAATGAATTTAGAAAGGAAAATTCGCTTCATGTTTTTCTAACAAGAGACATAAAGCGAACTAAAAACCTCCCCAACGAAAAAAGTTCAATCGTTTGTCTTTGCTTCTTTGGAGTTTTTGGAGGTAACACAGATGTGAATTCTGTTTTCCAACTTCGGTGCAAAAGTGGTACTTCGGACGTTCAAATACCTTTATTTATATTGGATTGTCTTAATAAATATAAAAGTTGTTATGAAAAGTTATGAAGGAAAAAGGACAAGCCTGACGTAAAAAGCAGTTAAGTTGTTGGAGCAAAAACCAAGGGGGGTTATACAATGTAAAGAAAAAGCAATCCAGTATGTTGTGGCTGAAAAACTTTTTTCTACTACATCTTTTTTATGAATTCTTGTATCGTACGTGTAGTCTCTACTAATAAGTTTTGCCGTTTTCGTGACAGTTCAATGAAGATTACGGCTGTGATGTTGGCAAGGTATTCTATATATGTAGGATTTGTGATTTATGTATTAAATCTATGTGTTAGAATAAAAATAACCTTGAAATTATCCATTTAAGTTCAAATGTGCGGCACTACTTTGCGAAACAATAATGCAAGTAAATAAGCGATAAAACTTATACGATAATGACGTTGAGTGCAAACTGTTTCTTATGCTTTGGAGTTATAAGGTAAGTGCGAAAAATAAGTTCATTCTAAGATTAATGGCCTAACATCGACCTCATTTATGATTTAATTCCAGTAAAACCTGTGCAAGTTGCCCACTTGCGGTGTAGGGGAGACTGGGGATACTTGATCCCCCCTTTAGTTTTCAATTCTTTTCTCTGCTGCAAATTATCAGTTTTTTTTTTTTTTTTTTTAAAGTCCGTGAACGAAGGTAATTTTTCCCTCTATTTGACAGTATTTTTACTTCCTTTTACAAAAAAGGAAGTATTGTATTCGCGAAAAAATTTTCACTCAAAAATCGCCCTTAATTTCCATTTTGCTCACCCCCAAATGAATGTTGAGTTTTTTTTTTCGATTCGACCACATGCGGAAAAGTGCCTAAGAATGTATAGACACGCGAAATATCCATTTTGACCATCACCGAGGTAATTACAACGACTTTTCTCGTGACGTCTGTATGTATGTGCGTATGTGTGTATGTGCGTATGTGCGTATGTGCGTATGTATCTCGCATAACTCAAAAATGGTATGTCCTAGAAAGTTGAAATTTGGTACATAGACTCGTAGTGGGGTCTAGTTGTGCACCTCCTATTTTGGTTGCATTCGGGTGTTTCTAAAGGGGTCTTTTGCACCTTTTTGGGGGGAAATCATTGTTAATTTCGATGCAAACTCAAGTGGTGTTATAATTTGGCGGTCACTTGGCGATATATCGCCAGTCTTTTGGTTGCCAAGTTTTGTCGCCAACTTGGCGAAAAATTTGGCGATTTTTTTTTTTTTTTTTTAAATCTGCTTTCAATGTGGCCATTGCTAGTGATATTTAAAGAGTTAGAGAGAGAATCCCATTAAAATTGCAATAATAGGGAAATAGCATTAAATTGGTGTAAAAGGAAGTCATGTGATGCACACATCAGCTCGTTTTTTAGAAATTAAACAGATAATTTTGGTAAAATAATTTTTTTCAATAATCATAAAGGAATCATGTGTCCCCACATCAAGGGATACACATGATCCCTTTATGATTTCTTGAGCTAAAACAAAATAGCTTTAAGAAAAAACGAGCTGATGTGTGCATCACATGACTTCCTTTTACACCAATTTAATGCTATTTCCTTATTATTGCAATTTTAATGGGATTCTCTCTCTAACTCTTTAAATATCACTAGCAATGGCCACATTGAAAGCAGATTAAAAAAAAAAAAAAAAAATCGCCAAATTTTTCGCCAAGTTGGCGACAAAACTTGGCAACCAAAAGACTGGCGATATATCGCCAAGTGACCGCCAAATTATAACACCACTTGAGTTTGCATCGAAATTAACAATGATTTCCCCCCAAAAAGGTGCAAAAGACCCCTTTAGAAACACCCGAATGCAACCAAAATAGGAGGTGCACAACTAGACCCCACTACGAGTCTATGTACCAAATTTCAACTTTCTAGGACATACCATTTTTGAGTTATGCGAGATACATACGCACATACGCACATACGCACATACGCACATACGCACATACGCACATACATACAGACGTCACGAGAAAAGTCGTTGTAATTACCTCGGTGATGGTCAAAATGGATATTTCGCGTGTCTATACATTCTTAGGCACTTTTCCGCATGTGGTCGAATCGAAAAAAAAACTCAACATTCATTTGGGGGTGAGCAAAATGGAAATTAAGGGCGATTTTTGAGTGAAAATTTTTTCGCGAATACAATACTTCCTTTTTTGTAAAAGGAAGTAAAAAACGTAGTGTTACTAGTTTTATGTACAAGTATAACTTTAACATAATTGTCAGACTTCAAAACTCTACTGAATAATTTTGGTACATTTTTGGCTGTGGGATAATGTATCTCCAGGGATTAAGTATCCCCAGTCTCCCCTACTACTTTGGTGGTCAACTTAAACAGGTGTTCAACTTATAGAGGTTGAATTATAGATCTAATTTTGTTCCTGAAAATAGCTGTCAATTTAGACACGTGGTCAATTTATTAGGGTAGTCATTTTTACAGGTTTTACTGTACCTCCAACTTTTGCAACTCATCAGCTTTCCCGTAAAAGATAAGCAGAAAATAATTCCTAGTGAAAATCTAAGTTTCAATTATATTTGTCAGAACAGTCAAACCCGCTTATTGGAATATCGGTTAAAAGAATATCTCGCTTAATATAATAACGTTCCAATGTACCAAACCCTTGTAATTTGTCATTTTGATCCCGGATAACGGAATATTCCGCTTATTAGAATACTTTTTTGTGGCAAATTAGCTATTCCATTAAGCGGGCTCGAATGTAGTTTTAACAAAGAAAGGATATTTGGCCTTATTAGAAACATGGGCACAAACATCCGGATAGACTGGAATTTAACTGAATTTCAAAGCTTTTTATTCATTACTAGTGGTACCCGCCCGGCTTTGCCCGTAGTTGAAAATTAAAATGTCATTCGGTTTGCCTGTATATTTACAAATAATGGATGTTGAATTTACCGCCAATTGGCTATGTTCATTCGCTCTCCTATTAAACGTC
The DNA here is from genome assembly GCF_026930045.1 of Uloborus diversus. NCBI lineage: Eukaryota > Metazoa > Arthropoda > Arachnida > Araneae > Uloboridae > Uloborus > Uloborus diversus. The sequence continues at coordinate 162,841,425 of NC_072737.1, read as the reverse complement.
ATGATAATTTCGTAATTTACACATCCATCTTATGATACTTTTGCTCCGGAACATGTTCTTAAAATTGAAACAGAAAAAGAACAAAATCGAATTTTCGAAAAACAGCTTCGAGGTGCACACCCCCATGCTACAAACTAATTTTGTGCCAAATTTCATGAAAATAGGCAGAACGGTCTAGGTGCTATGCGCGTCACAGAGATCCAGACATCCAAAAATCCTCCGGACACATCCAGACATTTTCCCCACATCCAGACTTCCTGCTGACGTCCAGACCGAGAGACTTTCAGTTGTATTATTAGTAAAGATAAAGAAGATGCTTTTTTGAAAAATCTCATTCTAAACTATTATTTTTTTTTTTCGAAACTTTTCACCTTTAGAGTTAAATTTAGTTTCATCACACTACCCAAACACTCAAAAAAAAAAAAAAAAGCTCTTTCAAATTTCTTTCCTCATAACAACTAGCAGGATGTGAACAACCTTGACCTTCGTTGCCTAAACTAGAAAGTTGTTCCCAAAACAACTCCATGTAGCAAATTCAATCACGCACCCATTTCGATTTTCAAAGCCTTAACGTCCAATAATCCCTGAATGCGGAAGCTTACGATGGCCAGGGAAATAAAGGCTCACATTACGTGAGCCTTTTCTAGGGCCAATCACAGCATTTACACAAGACGAGTAATCGATTCGAGGAAGAAATGGCCTACTGTGGGCGGTAGCTATCTCTTTTCAAATGTTTTCGGAAGAAAATTGCTACAGGTGCTCGAAGTTAAATCGCTTTTTAAGACGGTAGAGTTTTAGTGTTTAGACGTTTCTAAAGGGTGTCCCAAAATTAACGCAAGATTTGAATTTGCCACCATTTTTTCCATAAACTGTTGGCAGAAATGAAAAAAGAACAATTTGACAGTTGAGAGTTTAGGGTTAGTAAAAATGGGGTGTTATTGTACCATACAGCTAGAGAGAGTGAAACATTTCAATTATTGCATAAGGCATTTCCTAGTCGCGTACTCTCTCATTTCGGTCATCAGAATTGGCACCCTAGATCGTGTGAATTAACATTTTTAAATTTCTTCTTATGGGGTTATTTGAATTCAAAGGTCTATGTCAACAAGCCCACAACCACCCGTGTATTACCGTGTTGCGATACCGAGCGCCAATAACAGTAACTGCTTGACCAGCCTCAACTTTCATTATTTTTGAAACAATTGTTCAATAATGAAAGCGCGTTATTGTACCGTATAACGCTCCATTTTTTTAAACCCTAACCTCTCAGCTATCAATTGTTTTTTTTTTTTTTTTTTCAGAGATGCCAACACTATTTTGCACAAATGGCAACAAAATCAAATCTTGCGTTAATTTTGGGACACCCTTTATTACGGACACTCTTGTGCTTTCTCTCTTTTATGTGGGTTTATGAATGAGGTTTAAGCCATTCATCGATCTTGGCATTTCATTTTGTTAATAAATCTTTACTAATAATAAAGCAGAAAGTCTCTCTGTCTGGATGTCTGGATATCCGGAGGATGTCTGTAGGATGTCAGGATCTCTGTGACGCGCATAACGCCTAGACCGTTCTGCCGATTTTCATGAAATTTGGCACAAAGTTAGTTTGTAGCATGGGGGTGTGCACCTCGAAGCGATTTTTCGAAAGTTTGATGTGGGTCTTTTTCTATTCCAATTTTAAGAACAAAATTATCATAAGATGGGCGAGTAAATTACGAAATTATCATAACGTGGAACCGTAACATGGGCACAAGCCAATTGGCGAGATACGAAATTATCATAACGTTTAATCGTAAAATGCGACATACATACGCACATACATACATACGTACATACAGACGTCACGAGAAAATTCGTTGTTATTAACTCGGGAATCGTCATTATGGATATTTCGCGTGTCTATACGTTCTTAGGCACTAATCCAGTGTGGTTAGAGTCGGAAAAAAAAAAAACTCATCATTCATTCGGTGGTGAGTAAAATGGAAATGAAAGTCAATTTTTGAATGAACATCTTTTTGCGAATACAATACTTCCTTTTTTGTAAAAGGAAGTAAAAAGCAACTATGATGAATTTTTAGATTTTTTTTCAGGAACTCCTTTTTTACGAGCACTCAGTTATAACAAGCAAATGTCGAGGTCCCTTTGGGCTCGTAAAAAGCGAGTTCGACTGCATAAAACTGCATTCGGAAAATAACAAAAATACATAACAAAAATACAAAATACGGCACGATTTTGGCACTAACTCGCCTTTTATTAATACAGTATGCACATGGATATTCCCGATTCAGCGAAGTCCGGTTTAGTAGGGTTCGGATTAATGAGGGTTCCCTGTACTTAAAAAATAAACTAAAGAATTTTTTCCCCGCTACACTCTACAATTGACGAGAAAAGAAAAGAATAAAACAAACTTCCCTTCTAATATCAACTTAATCATTTGTAGGAATCAATTTCTGGGTTATCAGTGCTGGAAACGCAATACGTCATATAAACGTAATTAACGCCACGAACTATATGACGTCCCCTCGCTCATAAAAAGGAAACCCATATGATCTCCATGACACCTAATTTCATTTCCGATAGCATTAAGTGTGATAGAAAACCGAATAAGTCTGGATGTTTATCATTTTATGGCTGTTTTTATAGAAGGATATCCTCCGGAGCTCCCCATGTGTCTTCGTTTGTCGAGGCAGGTTTGATCCCCCGTGTATCGAAACCTCTTTCGAAATGTTGCATTGAGGATTCGAATCGAGATTTTAATTTTTTTATTGACAGTGGTTGGAATGAGAATGGAGTAAGTCATTCTAACACGGTTTCAAGTAAATGGTTCTTTAGAAACATCCAGAAGAAATGGGTGGTGTAAGGCATTCGAACAGAGTTTCGAGTAAATGAAAGTTTCGTAAATATATCTGCAAAGAATTGATAGTTGTGTAAGTCATTCTAACAGGAGCGGACTGTGTCCCTGCAAGTGGGTGTCAACCTTGGTCTACAAAGGGTACAAAAAAAAAAGGGGGTGCAAAAAAGGAGCAAAAAGAAAAAAGAAAGAAAAAAGAAAAAAAAGGAAAGAATAAAGAAAAAAAGGAAAGAAAAAAGACAAAAAAAAAAAAAAAAAGAAAAAAAAACGATGGCATACAGGTTTAAGAGTTTAAAGAACTGAAAAAAATGAGCTGATGTGTGCATCACATGACTTCCTTTTACTCCAATTTAATGTCATTTCCCCATTATTGGCATTTTTAATGTGATTCAATAGTTTACTCTCTAAATATCACCAACAATAGCCAAATTGAAACCAGATTTAAAAATAAAAAAAAAAATTTAATCGCCAAATTTGTCGCCAAGTTGGAGACAAAACTTGGCGATCAAAAGACTGGCGATATATCGTCAAGTTTCCGCCAAGTTATAACATCACTTGAGTTTACATGGAAATTAACAATGATTTCCCCCCAAAAAGTGGCGAAAGACCCCTTTAGAAGCACCCGAATGCAACCAAAAGGGGAGGTGCACAACTAGACCCCACTAAGAGTCTACGTACCAAATTTCAGGGGAGTTAGGGTTAAAATTTCAACTATCAAAATATCACCAAACAGGCATTGGCTTCGCTCAAATGTAAGAAGCAATTTTCACACGTCATACCTTGACGGGTATAAATCCTTTGAACCAGACTAGTCATTTCAAATGGATTTAACAACAATTATTTCTTAATTTTGGATAACTGTACACTAGTTGAGGAATGTTTCCTTCCATTTGTACCGACAAATCCAACGAAACAATTAAAATATGAGTGTGACAGTTCAAAACAGAGGCTCAAAGTTACTCTCAATGACTGTACTTGGTTTCTCGAAGACGATTCCTATTAATAACCTATCTTTGAAGACATTCGTCATTCATTTCAAACATGTACTAACGGCCTAAGTGAACCAAGACATCATCACTCATGAGGCTTCTCTTCTCTACGTTGTATAAAATGAAGTCTCCAAAAAGCGTCCGTGCGTTTGAACTACCAAAACTCGAGAACTACCCGCTCAATTTCGCAGAAATTTTTAGTTTGTTCCTTTAAGTCCGGAAAAGGTTTGCAGATCAGCTCGAAAAAAAATCGACGAGTAGTTCTTTTTTTATTCTAATTTTTGGCCCAATTTTCACATAATTCCCAAATGTGGCGGAGAAAAATTACTTGTACATAACAATATTATCTATCGTTGGAAAGGGTAGAATTTTCCGCGTTCTACGCAATTTGTTTCAACATTCTAACTTAATTACGGCGGGAGGTTATTTGCCGTTTTTAGCTCGATTTTTTTAGGCTTAGCTGAAATTTAAGCACTACTTTCTTCATTAAATTCATCAATTAAAAGTGAAGGAATTGTCCCACTGTTTTCTTTTTGACACCATTGGAAAGAGCTGCCTTTTTTACTTCAGATCTAATTCTACCTAAGGTCGAAAGTTTAACCCTCTATCTCAATTAGAAAAAAAGTTACAAGTGAATTAAATAAAATTCAAAAATCAGTTCTCTATTCAAGTTGTTAATCATTTTATTTTGCGTTTCCACGGCAACGCTTGTTGAATCCATTGTTTATTTCTCTCTTTCTCATTTTCATTTTTTAAACTTATTTTATTTCGTGTTTCCATGGTGACGCTTTTTAAATCTGATTGTAGAATATACATCACTTGCTTTTAACTTAGATCATCTTATTTTAGTTTTGACTATATGCTATTTGACTATATACCTTCCGCATGATTATATCACGTTTTATGAGTCACCAAGCTATTGTAATTAACAAATCTTTTAAAAATTAGGTTTTTTATTTCGAAAAACGGACCTCGAGTTCGTAAATTTAGTTTGATCATGTATAATCAACTAAGGTAAAGCTGAATTCGAAAATAATAAGGTAAAAATATAACGCTGAACAACATTTAATTTAAACTGAACGCTGCGAGCCATCCTTTCTTGAGAGTAAATACTACTTGCAAAACGGAACGTGACTGAAAATTGTGTGAACACTGGATTTTTGAAACTAATTTGGTATTGATTTAACGAGGGACTATTTGGTAAGCAAATAATATTGTTGGTTGATAGCATAGTTCCATGAAACCTCTGAAAAATGTTTGAACAAAATCATAAAATCGTCAATTTCAATATTAGTAATATAGAAGAATTAAAATATTGTAACTAATTTGTGACTAAATGTCAACCTAAATGCAGCAAGTGTAGGCGACTAGTGAGCCAAAACAGTAGTTAGAGGGGGGAGGGGTTGCCGCCGGAGCTGACGTATAAAAAGAAATAGCGCATTTGAATTTTAAAGTCATTTTAAATTGAATTACCTTTTCTGAAAATCTCGGGAAATGTCCACTAAAATCGTAGAGAATGGGCACAGTAAGACTTCCCTTTCTGAAAATTCAAAGCTACATTATTATTTTTATGAATTAACTACTGGTACCCGCACGGTTTTGCCCGTAATAGAAAAATTAAAAGGTCTTTTGGTTCGCTGTGTATTTACAAATAATGTGTGGTGAATTTTCTCGCCAATAGGGAAGTATTCGATTTTCTAATTTTATTTTTATATGATAGGGTAACATACATGAATATCATCTGCGAAAAAATTTTTACGATACGACTAATACTTTTTTTAAAATAATTTTTTAAAGTTCACGCGCGAGTGACGTCATTTGCATGTTAACGAAATCAGTCCTTTGACTGACGTCACTGCCGCGCTGCGAGGTGCGGGGTTGGCTAGGACAAATAAGTGCTTGGTGATCTTTGGGGGAAAGCGCGGGAAAACAAGAGCCTTCTAACAGCAGCGCGCATAAAAGGCTAGTGAAAATCCTTTGCTGTCTGTAGGGTTTAATGCATTCTGCGATTGTTTTTAATTTGATTTTCTTTGTCATGGCTTGTAGAATCAATTACAAGTATTGCTTCGTTCCTGGATGCGTATCTACATCTAAAAAAACTCCTCACAAGCGATTTGTTATTGTTCCGTCCCAGCAGGATCTTCGAAAGAAGTGTTTTCAAGTGTGTTTATTAATTAAAATTTGAAAATGAAAATTCGCACTGCATTTTAGTTAAAAACTATGTCAAGTGAAAAATACAGTTTGAAATATATGTTCACAACTGTTCATAAATAAATGTTTAATAAGCATATGAGATATTTTTTAAAAAATGCAAGTAAACAAAGGAATTTAAACCCTGCACAATAAACTTAAATAGAAAGTAATAGATGCATTACTATTACCATTTTAATAACAATGCGAAAACTATTAATACTTTCTTTTTAACATTCAAACTATCTTCAAATTTTAACTATTACAAATTGATAATTTAAAAATACACCAGAAGCGTTTCTATATATACAAGATCTTTCTCACATGCAAAAAGGTACTTATTTTATGAAATGAACACCATTTTCGAATTTATTATTTTTATCAAAAGAGCAAAAAAATATTTTTTTTCTTTTTTTGCTAAGTTGCACAAAAACTCAAGGATAATAAACATGTATTAATGGATTTAAAACAATATTCCACAAAAAAAAAAAAAACAAAAAAGCAGATCAACTTTTATCGCCAACAAAGCGAAAAATTTTCATGCAAAAACTGCTCTAAAACTTAGTACTGGAATCACTTGCAGTAGGGTTGTTACAAAATGCGCTCCTCATTAAAAGCCGCCAAGTAAGAACTGGAATAGCGCTCTTACATTGTAATTTATATATTCAGATAAAAAAAAACATCGACACACAAATGGAAATAATCAATCTTGATAAGGGAAACTAATGCGAATAATATGAACTGCAAACATAGACGGATATGTACGTACGATTTTAAAGAATAACAATGGTGAAACTTTGTTGTCTCACTCCCCGTACTTCTAGGACATTAAATCTCTCGTCCTTTCGAAAAAAGTCAAACACCATGAATGACTTTACTTGAGGAAGGTTATTGGATTGATCTTTCGTGAATCCTAGCTCCATGATGGAAAAAATGCTGGTTAAAGGCTTTAAAAAGGCTGAAAAAGACAGTGCTATTCACCTCCTGGTAGGCGCAACACGGCATGAAAATGGAGCTCTGATCGGAACAGGGAAATGACGTCAGCTGTGACGTTTTAGGCCACACCTCTTTTTTGCGCATCGCTCTTTAAAAAATTCATAAAAAATCAATCGTTGGTTTTAAAAATCCGGCCATGGTGAATTTTTGTGTTTTGTAAGCCTGTCAACAATGTGCAATAGTTAAAATGGGAATATTTGATAGGTTGATACTTCCCCTTTGGGCCCATGTTACGGTTCCACGTTATGATAATTTCGCAATTTACTCGTCCATCTGATGATATTTTTGTTCTTAAAATTGGAATAGAAAAAGAACCACATCGAATTTTCGAAAAATCGCTTCCAGGTGCACACTCCCATGCTACAAACTAACTTTGTGCCAAATTTCATGAAAATCGGCCGAACGGTCTAGGCGCTACTTGCGTCACAGAGATCCTGACAGACCGAGAGACTTTCAGCTTTATTATTAGTAAATATAAAGATAAAGATAAAGATAACATGATAAAAATGTAAAACATACTTATTAAGTTCATGCTTCATTCTTTAAACACGTGTATCGAATTTTATCTTTTTCGATGGACCGTTAATTTTGAACTTTGAAAAGAGGAGAGGCAAAACTACTTTACTTTTGAAAATGAGGGGCGAGTTGCTCCCCTTGCCGTCCCCCCTTTCCCTTCCCCATGCGAGCCGCTTATGGTGGTGAATGTTTTGAAACGGAGGGCGTAGAAAAGAAAACTACTAATAATTAAAATTCGCAAAGAATGGGAACAAAAAAGTGACTGATTTTCAAGTAGCTTCTTGTAGTAAAGGACAACTAAATGCTACTCAACGACACAAACATAACTAGTTGCTTATGACAGGAATGCTAATAACTTTATCCGAGCACTTATGCTGCTTCACAACAATTTCATACGCCCTACTTGAAAGTGACAAATTTCAAGAGAGGAATACATACCCTCGGCGTTTACAAAGCTGATTAAAGTGCTTCTCTTTGCTCTTTCCAGTGACAGAACTAGTCCCGATCTTCCATTCAATTACGTGCTTCAAATTTAGGCGCATTGATGAAATAAAAACCAAGTTTTGATACATTAATCTGTTATTGATATCGAGATTAATTAATATCGTAAAGACTGATTTTGTAAATTATTTTTTAAAAAAAATAATTTGAATTTTGACCTCTTGAATTTAAATTATGTTTTTCGCAATCACGAGTGTGTGTGTGTGTGAGTGTGTGTATGTAGGCATGTGTGTTTATGTGTGTATGGTGGGTATGTGTGTTTGTATTTGTGTGCAGGTATGAGTGTGTGGGTAGTTGTGTGTATGAGTGTTTGGGTGGGGTGGTAAATGTGTATGTGTGTGTAGGCATATGTGTTTGTGTCTGGGTGCAGGCATGAGTGTGATGAGTGTGTGGGTAGTTGTGTGTAGTAGGGTGGAACGAAAAAAACAAAGTTTTTATTTTCGAATTGTAATAGTGCAGAAAAGTTGCGATTGGTAAAGACTTACAAAACAAAACAAAAATTTTTAAAATCGCATAATATCTTCCGATCCCGCAACAAGCCTAAAAATTTGAAAAAAAAAATGGAAAATTACATGTGTTCTTAGAGACTTTTTAAAAATGTTGCTCCAACGTTTCTTTTTAATACTCTAAGACGGAAAAGTTACGATGGTGAAGCATTCAGAAATTAAAAAAAACATATTGAAATCAAATAATACCTTCTGATCCAGGAACAAGCATGAAAATTAAAAAGATTGAGAATTTCATCTTTTCTTAGTGATTAAAAATAAAATTGTTCTTGTTGCTTTTTTCTCAGGTGTTACAGGGAAAAGCCTTTAAAAAAACCCTATATTACACATAAACATTAATTTGTTTCTTGACTTTTAAGTTATATTCGAAACAAGCAAAACTACCATTCTTTACAACAATGAAACATTTTCAAATAATAAAAAGTTATAAAATATTTACCAAATTTACAATCCAGTAGTCTTATTGTTTTAAGTGTTAGTTGTTGAAGCTAATTTATAATCAGATTTTTTGGGAAATTCGAGCTTAATTGATCTGGATTTCAATGTTGCTCTTATGTAGCCATCTTTTGATTTAAATCCACACACTTTGAGTGAAGCCTCCGTCATTAGCTTCACACATCTTTCGACAGCTTGCGTATGGCAGAGGAATAGTTTTATATCCCAGTCGGGTATAGTGCCTGTTACAATAAAATTTTCAATGTCTTTGTTAGGAACTTTTCGAAGAGAAGGTGGAGAAGATAGCTTTGTCGTGTTCCAATTAATAATCTCTGTGTAACCTTCTGCTTCGAAATTTAGAGATGGAATGACAAAGTTTCTAATGCTTTTGCCTTTAGAAACAGATTCTCTGGCTTTTAAGACGTTTTTAAATGCTAGTTCTCTTATATGCCCCCTTTCATTAAACACCATTGCCATTAATAAGTTTTCGGGATGCGCAAAGAAAGAGTTTCTTTCAATGACAGGGTAAACAACTTGTTTTAGATTGTCAGGTAAGTATCGACAGATTTGAATTGTTCAGTAACCATGAATGGCATCGTCTGTGAAATTTTTGCGGTTCTTTATTTCGCTAATGGGGCGTATTAGATGCATACACTGTACTAAGCGGCATGAACAAATATAAGTATCGCGGGATTAAAGGGCCATGTGGACAATTTACAGGCAGGCTCTAGTACTGAAATATCACATTTGTTTTATAAACAAACGTTCTTCCATTAGTATTTCATACCGAACTTATGAGGATCGTTAAACTAAAAAAAGAAGAAATAGCTGAAAAAAGGGCTTAAAGTTTACATTTTTTCAAACATGTAGGTTCGTTGCGCGATCGGAAGATATTGTTTTATTTCAAAAAGATATTTTTTTTTCACTTTGAAGTCTTCACTAAACGTAACTTCTCCGTTCTGTAGCCTGAAAAAGTACATTGACCCAAAAATGTTAAAAATTCCTGAAATTCTCAACTTTTTCGATTTTTTAGGCTTGGTTCTGGATCAGAAGGTACTATTCGATTTCAAATTTTTTTTTTAATTTCTGAAGGTTTCACCAATCGTTACTTTTCCATCTTAGAGCTTTAAAAAGAAACATAAAACAAAATTTTTGAAAAATCACTAAGAAAACACGAAATTTTCCATTTTTTCAAATATTCAGGCTCGTTGCGGGATCGGAAGATATTATCCGATTTTAAAAATCTTTGTTTTGTTTTGTAAGTCTTCACCAATCGCAACTTTTCCACACTATTACGATTCGAAAATAAAAACTTTGTTTTTTTCGTTCCACCCTAGTGTGTAGGTGTGTGTGTATGTGTAGGTGTCTGTATGTGTGTATGTGTAGGTGTCTGTATGTGTGTATGTGTAGGTGTCTGTATGTGTGTATGTGTAGGTGTCTGTATGTATGCGTGTGTGTGTGTATGTGTTTGAGTGTGTGTATGCGTTTGTGTGTGTAGTTGTGTATGTATGCGCGTGTGTGTATGTTTGTAGTTGTGTATGTATGCGCGCGTGTGTGTGTGAGTGTAGTTGTGTATGTATGCGCGTGTGTGTAGCATATGGACGCAACCTGGAGACGGTTTTCGCTATAGGAGCAGCATCGTGAGGGTGAGGTCGGTCGACGGTGGTGCTGGCAGAGGGTGCTGCCGGGGAAATAAAATGATAGCACATCAAAACAGTCAAGTGAGAGCAATAAGCAATAGTGATTGCTCAAAAATTAGTGAGGAGCGTTTCGCCTCCAAAAGTACTTGTTTCAAAGAAAGGAGTTTAAGCAAGCAAGATTAATTTTCAATCCGGAGTAAACGTATTTCCTGAGATAGATTTGTAAATTTTTGAGAAGGAATTGAATACCCCGGGCAGAAGTGGTTACAAGAGATAGCTCATATAGGCCACGACTACCTCCCCCCTCCGAAAGTCCACGCCTCTTAGTCGACAATGTTATCCAATCATCATATTTGATAATTGCATACAAAGTGGATAAATTTAGAATGTCATACAAATATATTAACACTGTTCAAGTACTTAATGAATACAATATATGTGTCTACCGTAATATTTTTGATCCATTAATTATTTGTTGACAGAAAATTTTTGAAATAATGCTTTTTTTTCATCGCTTTTGAAATCATTTAAAAAAGTTTGCGCCCAACAAAAAGCCTTATTCCCGACCGATTTGGCGCTTTTTTTTTTTTTGGATACTCAAAATGTTTCATGAATTTTTTGCACCAAAAAATCTATATTTTTCAGCTTGACTCCCCCCCCCCTGAAAATACTAACCTGTATTCGTCCCTGTCCTCATTGCAATGAAGGCCACAGCTCAATTTTTTGCCATTTTCTGTTTTACTTTGATATATATGATCTTTTTGTACACGAACAAGACATATCCAACCAACATTCCGTAATATTTTAAAGGAAAGATACTGAGATGCTGTAACAAGCTACTTTTCAGAAGAAACTGAAGAAAATTATTAGCAGTTTCTTTATTGCTTTGAATCATTATTTATCACACGACTCACACTGTAAGAAAATTCCGGAACGTCACAAGTTATTTCCGGCATTGCTCGGAGATTTCATGGGTTTCGAAGCAAGAACGGGATAACTTTAATGAGTAACAAACAATAACAAAATAATTAGCGTTATTATTTCATTAATATACTACTGGTACCCGCACGGCTTTGCCTGCAATAGAAAAATTAAAAGGTCTTTCGGTTCGCTTGTATATTTACAAAAAAATGTATGGTGGATTTTCTCGCCAATTGGCTTGCACCCACGTTACGGTTCCACGTTATGATAATTTCGTATCTCGCCAATTGGCTTGTGCCCATGTTACGGTTCCACGTTATGATAATTTCGTAATTTTCTCGTCCATCTTATGATAATTTTGTTCTCAAAATTGGAATAGAAAAAGAACCACATCGAATTTTCGAAAAATCGCTTCGAGGTGCATACCCCCATGCTACGAACTAACTTTGTGTCAAATTTTATGAAAATCGGCCGAACGGTCTAGGCGCTATGTGCGTCACAGAGATCCTGACAGACAGAGAGAGATCCGGTCAGTTTTATTATTAGTAAAGATTTTTGAAATTGCAAACTAAACATAAAAACAAAATCGTTAAAAAATAATTTTTTAGAACGGCTTTTTGTGATTCCTCTAAGTTTGAAAAGACCCTTCAACAAAATCTTAACTTACCAATTCTTACTTTCGACTATTTTGACTCGGTAAATGAAATATTTCAGAACAAAATAGTTGTTGATACTAAAAAAATGATGTTTTTTAAACTCATTCAGATATTGTCCTTTATAGGTCCAACACTAGACTTGGCAATTTGTTTACTTCGCCGCCATGTTTGGTCCTCTTTGTATGATTTCACAATTTAGGAAGCTTGTTTTTAAAGTTTATTGATGACTCGGTACGTATTTAGCATTTTAATGGAGCTTTTAATGGGTAGTCAGTTGGCGGATTATTCTGTTTGAACTCTTCACAATTTTTGATGGCTTGATTTTTTACTTGGTAGATGATTTTACAATTCATAGTTCCAATCTAATTATTTGGCGAAGCATTTTCATTTCAATAACTTTTGTTCGCATTTGGATGCCTCAGTTGCCAAATCGATTAATTCCACTTTAAAAAAAAATCATCATTTCTGCTTTAATAGTGCTTAATCAATGCTTAGAATGGGAATGGGGTCGTTTCAAAATTTTAAAAGTATTTTTTTCTGAAAGATCATGCCTAAAAATATAGGATCTGACCATTTTTTAAATAATTTGTTCCAGTTTAATATTTTAAAAATATTATTTAAATCGGTGCGCTTTCATTGTTTACGTTTCTGTCGTGTGACATCACAAATGATGAAATGCCATTCAGTGTTGCCATTCACGGAGAAAAATATTGAATTCGCATCTTTACTCACGTGTATTGGCAACGATATGGTTGATAGCAAGCGTAGAGCACAATATTTAAATCGCTTCTTGATTATCATAAAGTGGAAAAGCGAAAGAAAGATGCGCAAAATTGCATCATTTGTGACGTCATAAAGAAAACGCCTTGCTTTCAAAATCGGACATTTAAAAAAATCATTAAAAAATAAATGTTGGGAAAATGAAAGTATTTTCTGGGTCCATGTTATTTTTTTTACTCATTCTATCAATTTCAGTGACTAAAAGTAGTACTTTTGACTGAAGGAAACAACCCCATCCATATTAGAGTTTTGGTTCAGTACATTTCTGACCATGTGATGGCACAAAATGTAACACGAGGTCCTATTTACTCATATGTATATAACACAATCTTCTTCATAACTTTTCTCTACTTTTTACTTTCTTCTATATCTAATATATAGAAGAAAGTATTGGATTCGTGCAAATTTTCGAATTTCGAATTTTGACGGATTCAACGTCTTGAGGTGTGCTGAGTTCATTTCGACTATTTTTGGAAAATGTCTGTCTGTGTGTGTGTGTGTGTGTGTATGTATGTGTGTCACGTCTGTGTGTGACCAGTTTTTTGTGGCCGCTCTACAGCAAAAACTACCGCATGAAATCGAACGAAATTTGGTACACATATGTGCCCGTATGTGAACTTGTGCCCATTGGTTTTTGGCGCGAATTCCTCCAAGGGGGGTGGAGCAATGGGACGTTTTTTGAGTTACGCGTGCTTGCTATTCCTCAGGAAGTAACTGGCAGAATCAAACAAAATTTGGTCCATATGTTGCCATTAACAGGAACAGGTGCTGATTCAATTTTGGTGTCAATAACTCAAACGGGGGTTGAGCTATAGAACGGTTTTTTGTCGTCAATTATGACTGCTGTATCTCAAGAAATAATGAACGGAATGAAAGAAAAATTTATCGGCAAGTAGCCCTTAGTGGGTATAAGAGCTGATTTTATTTTGGTGTCAACAGCTAAAAAGGGGGTAGCGCAATCGCCCGTTCTTTTTTTTCCATTGTGAGTACCCTATCTCAAGAAGTAAAGCTACGTTCTGGTTGAAATTTGGAATATATGTGAATCCATACGTAAACAGGCTTTGGTTCAATTTTGACGCTAATCGCTCCAAGAGGTGTTGATTTTTTTTTTTTTTTTTTTTTTTTTTTTGCGAATAAAAATAGCTTTATTAATGCAACATAAGAAAGATAAATCGTAATAGATTGTCGTCTGCGTATTTCTCGTGATTTTAATTGTATGGAAATGATCGGAAATATTATCTCAATGATTTAAAATTTTTAACTGTTGCCATCTTATGTTTGTTAACAAATAAAATGTTTGTTATTAATTCAAGCAAGGCTTTTAAAATAACTTTCAATTTTCGCTCTTTGCTTTGCTTTTGCAATAATTCAGACATTGGGATGGTCGTCAAGTTTTTGCATGTGTAATTTTGTTTTTGTTGGGAATATTGCTTCCTCGTCAAGCATGGGGAGGGATCAGAAAAAAAAAAAGAAAAATATAGAAGAAAGTTTCGTGATGACCACAACATACTAGTTTTTTGTTTTATGGAGTAAATAGGAAAGGATGGAGTATGGAATGGAGTATGGAAAAAAAATTATCTATTCGGCAAGTGAGGCATCCATTTAATAGATTATTTTGCCACTATGTTATAGTTTCCCATTAAACTTTGGTCAAACATGGTGGCACTGAGTAAAGCGAAAAACAATCGCCAAGGCTAAATATGCGCCAAGTGACACACCTTCTTTTGAATAGTAAAGTCGACTCCCGCTACAACGCGATCCGACTTAGGCGAAATGGCTATAACGCGAGTTTTTCAGGAGCAACAAATTTTAGAGCTAAAGCGAATTTCTCGCTCTCAACACGAAAATATTTGGAAAGAAATCATAATGCTATGTTTCGGCTTTGTCATTCACTACTAAACATTGACTTCGTGAATGTACTTTCATCCTTTCAGCATCACTGACTGCGCAAGTTCCCACACATCGCACTATAAACATAGCTTTATTCGTGTGTATAATCACCACTCCTCATTTTTCATCTATTTATTCAAATATGAAAGGTGATGAAATATTGTAGCACCTAAGTACGCTGTTTCACCTGAAGTTTGAAGATGGAAACAAAAAGTGAAAGTTTGCGACAATATAAGAAAAGTTAAAGACTCTTGATACGCTTTAACAACTAGAAAGTGGGTCGAAGGTAACACGACAATAAGGTATGACTGAATCTTTAATACGTATAATTAAAAGTCCAGAGAAGGCAATCCGTATAAGTCCAGACCGTAATTTGATTATGAAGCTCGCAGAGTAATGTTTAAGCAAAATGCAAACAATATAAAATTGGAATCTGCTCTTTGTAGAGAATAGAGACTCTGAAAGAGGGTATCACCATAGATTTAAATGTTATAAAAGCAAATGCGAAGCTACTGTAGTGTACTTAAAAATATATTAGAATGATGATCAGATTACGCAGCATAAATCATCATCTTCAATTTTTAAGTTATAAATGAAACTTATAGTATCGACTGTATAGTACTCTTACAGTGCAGTGTTTAAATAATGCAGCTTTTTTAAAAATACGGTAGAAATTTAACTCTTTATGTGAGTATCGGTAATATATAGTTTAAAAATGGTCTAAAACAGTTTGAAAGGTGTTTAAAAATTCCTAAAATGTCACATACACAACACTTTTCCACAACGCGAAATTTCGACTTACACGAGGAGTCTTGGAACGCATCCCTCGCGTAAGTCGAGATCCGACTGTACCCTCATTCGCATTCGATCGAGCACAGAGGGAACCACTCCAACACCACACATCAACTCTACAAATGCACAGCAACCATTTAATCTACAAGGGAAGAACAGATTTCTATTTTGAAGACCAACCTTTCGAATCGACAATCGGTCTCTGTGTAGAATCTATTTTCGGCGTGCAACCGAGATTTTTTAACAAGATGGTGACATGTGGGTGTTCGTGTGTCACACTCGGCATGAGCCACGAGAACTAATGCTTGTCAGAGGGTATCTTAAATCTGCTGTCTCAGAGGAGTTGACAGTGATTGTGATTGCTTGTTGTCTGGCTCTTGAAAGGCTTCCAATGAATATTCTGCCCGGATGACGTGCTCTAGTTACACTGGATCTTACTCGTTGGGTGTTGAGTAATGATTAACGTATATTCTGAGATGGAATCTTAGAGAAATGAGTGTGTTCTCAATTCGGGAAGGGTGTTATAGCATCAGGACAGATGCCAGTAGCGGGTTGAAATCCCCTGCTAGTCATTGAACAGTTTGTACTTGTCATGTACAGTGACGAATAAGTTTATCACTTCAAGTCACTATGAAAAAAATATTCATTTCCTTTTTTTTTTTTTTCACTTTGCATTGCATTTGCGCCATAAAAACAAACTAGTACGTTAAACACGTTTACAAATAAAATGTGAAAATGTTTTTTAAGCGTAAAAACTATTTATGTAAGCTTGGTTCGCACTAGAAAGTATGAAATACAATTTTTTACTTTTAATGCCTTTACATATAAGTGGGCGTAGATTTTGTTGTTTTTTGGCAAAACGTATATAGAGTATGCATTAGGGTTTGTGCATGGTTAATAAATTAAGCCAAAAAAATCGAAAAAGGATAAAACAATGATTTATCATATCGGCTATAAACATTTATTGCCACGACAAAAGTGTAATTTTTAGGATATTAATGCTTTAATTTCAATCAAATCAAATAGGAAGGAAAAGACTAAGTAAACAATAGCATTTAAAAATATCAATAATAGTAGTTATGCACTGTTTGCGTGAGGTTTTTTTTTTTTTCGTTAAAATAATGTGATATCCACTGATTTTTGATGTAAACAGTCATTTTGCAAATGTTAACAAAAATTAATAAATAAACAAAAATAATTATAATGAAATAACTTTACATTATACATCAGCACTTCCAAGATTAAAAACTTGCCTCTGAAATGTATTAGGAAGTTGCCTTTCCTAGACTTACCTCAGAAATATCTCAAAAAGTGTTTTAGTGTCACTTAAAAGCTAAAAGGTGTGGGTTTGCTCCACTTTCTCCTGCTTACTTATTTCTCTACTAGAGGATCCGACAGACGTTGTGCTGTTCAAACTTTGTAAATTGAAAAGTTAAAATATTTCAATTAACTATCAAGCGTTTGAACCATTTTGTTGAAAATATAAGTAAAAAGAAAATTTTCTAAGCTGCTTGATGTCAGAATGCGTATATTTATTGCAACTTGATTTACCTAATGCTCACTGAGCAGTTGTTTTATTGACTATTTTTTCTCCCATACTTGATAGTTTGTTCATTCATCCATACTCAAAGGATAAAAAGCGTCCTCAAATATTAAGTGTAAAAAACTAACTACCCATCTGGAACAAACGGGGAATCCCGCTGCAACATCCCCCATATGAAAAAGAACAAAACAATCGAAAGGATATCGTTTAAAAAAATGATAAAGGTAAAAAAGTTCACTGAATCAGCGAAAATTACTCATTCCTCTCCCCCCCCCCCTCCCGATGTAAAATAAACTCTTTAAAAAGGGAAAACAATTCTTTGCAATTTGAAATATTTCGCCAAATAAACAAAAAATACAATAAATTACATTTCCAGTAGCTTTAAAATGTAAAAAAATGATCACGCAACTCTATTGTTTACTGCCAAAGTCGCCAAGCCACCACGTTACTGTAATCCAGTCGATCAGTGAGCGAAGCCAACTTCGACCGATTAGCGGTCCGATCTTTTGAGCGAAAACTTTTAAAACTTCATATATTGCCTAATTTGTTCTTTCCACCAAAGATAAAGATCTTCCATTGACTGATCTTTTGTGTCAGAACTACCCTATTAGTCCAAGAGCCCATGATAGCCAGACATACGTCATAGTATAAAGGCCCAAAATTTTCCTGCGTAAGCGCACTGGAGCAGGTATGAAGGGTTCGCTATTAGTTAAGCTGACTCGCGCTGGCTTTGGCGGGCAAGAGGTAGCAAAGGCGCGAAAAAATGGTGAACAAAAACATCATAGTATAACGCGTGATTTTTTAATATTTTATTAGGGCTACTATTACGAGTTAAACCTTACAAAGCCAGACACTTAGCACGCTGGCTTTGCGCAGCCAGACACTTCAAAGCAGGGAGAAAATGGTTCACAAAAACATCATAGTATAAAGCGCGATTTTTTTATATATTGTAAGGGGTGCTACTAGGAGTTACGCCTTACAATGCCAGACACTTCGCACGCTGGCCTTGCACAGCCAGACACTTCAAAGTTGGGAAAAATCGTGTCCAAAAACATCATAGTATAAAGCGTGATTTTTTTATATTTTGTAAGGGGTGCTACTAGGAGTTATGCCTTACAATGCCAGACACTTCGCACGCTGGCCTTGCGCAGCCAGACACTTCAAAGTTGGGAAAAATCGTGTCCAAAAACATCATAGTATAAAGCGTGATTTTTTTATATTTTGTAAGGGGTGCTACTAGGAGTTACGCCTTACATTGCCAGACACTTCGCACGCTGGCCTTGCGCAGCCAGACACTTCAAAGTTGGGAAAAATCGTATCCAAAAACATCATAGTATAAAGCGCGATTTTTTTATATTTTGTAAGGGGTGCTACTAGGAGTTACGCCTTACAATGCCAGACACTTCGCACGCTGGCCTTGCGCAGCCAGACACTTCAAAGTTGGGAAAAAAGTGAGCAACTTTATGTATTTTTATGAAATATTTTTCGCTTTTTTTTGCATTTAAATCTTTCTAAACCCATCCC
Source organism: Uloborus diversus (assembly GCF_026930045.1). Lineage (NCBI taxonomy): Eukaryota > Metazoa > Arthropoda > Arachnida > Araneae > Uloboridae > Uloborus > Uloborus diversus. The sequence goes on along the minus strand of NC_072737.1, from coordinate 162,822,695 downwards.
ACAAAAGATGCGAGATTTCTTTCAGAAAATTTAATATGTAGTAGTAAAAACATTTCACCTTCTTAAGAATTTTTTTTTCCAAAAATATGCAATTGCTCATTTTTTACAATTTTTTAAAACACATCGTATCTTCCAGCAATGGCCCACGGGGAATAAACTTTCTTCCTTTTACAACCTAGCTGTGACGTCATAATAGTGCGAAAAGGTTCCTTCCAATTGCTGTGACGTCCTGCCTAGATTTCGATTCGATATTGAGTAATTGAATCTAATTCGCTGCAACGTTTCTTTTTTTTCTTTTGTTTTTGCTTTTGCTAACGGTAGCACTTGCTTTTTTATTTACTTTTTTTAACTTAGGAATGCTTTCTTTTTTGAATCATCCCTCCCCCGCCGGACGTTTCGCTGTATCATTTTACGTTACATATTTGCGTACAGTGGCGTAGCTAGACCCGACTTTCGGGGGGGGGGGGGGTTACTTCTTTTATATATATATATATATATATATATATATATATATATATATATATATATATATATATATATATATATATATATATATATATATATATATATATATATATATATATATATATATATATATATATATATATATATATATATTATATAATCGCTTGGAATTTTTTCCTTTTCTTTTTTTTTTACTTTCTCTTCTCTCTTCTTTTTCTCTTTTTTTTTGAGACTAACGTTTCGGGGGGGGGGTTTGTCCCCAAAACCCCCCCCCTTAGCTACGCCCCTGTTTGCGTAATTAATTTAATTAAAATATTGAGGGTTTTTTTTTTTTTGGCAAACGCTACTTCTTGCACACTACGGGAAACAAGGAGGGGTTTTTTTGCGCTATTTAATTAACTGAATTAAGCTCCTAATAGCACCATTTACAAACTATAAAAAAATCACGCTTTATACTATGATGTTTTCGGACACCATTTTTCCCAACTTTGAAGTGTCTGGCTGCGCAAGGCCAGCGCGCGAAGTGTCTGGCATTGTAAGGCGTAACTCCTAGTAGCACCCCTTACAAAATATAAAAAAATCACGCTTTATACTATGATGTTTTTGGACACGATTTTTCCCAACTTTGAAGTGTCTGGCTGCGCAAGGCCAGCGTGCGAAGTGTCTGGCATTGTAAGACGTAACTCCTAGTAGCACCCCTTACAAAATATTAAAAAAATCACGCTTTATACTATGATGTTTTTGGACACGATTTTTCCCAACTTTGAAGTGTCTGGCTGCGCAAGGCCAGCGTGCGAAGTGTCTGGCATTGTAAGGCGTAACTCCTAGTAGCACCCCTTACAAAATATAAAAAAATCGCGCTTTATACTATGATGTTTTTGTGCACCATTTTCTCCCTGCTTTGAAGTGTCTGGCTGCGCAAAGCCAGCGTGCTAAGTGTCTGGCTTTGTAAAGTTTAACTCGTAATAGTACCCCTAATAAAATATTAAAAAATCACGCGTTATACTATGATGTTTTTGTTCACCATTTTTTCGCGCCTTTGCTACCTCTTGCCCGTCAAAGCCAGCGCGAGTCAGCTTAACTAATAGCGAACCCTTCATACCTGCTCCAGTGCGCTTACGCAGTAAAATTTTGGGCCTTTATACTATGACGTATGTCTGGCACCCATGGGCTCTTACTCTATATTGTAATTTATCTGGACGAAAATAAAATTTGTTTCGTCTTTAAATTCCATCATCTTTTCTTTTATTAATGTACTGATTAGTTAGATGATCCGTAAAGTATTCTTGACATTGGTGACAAAACTCAGATGGATATCAACCGAGAAAAATGTTGCTAGGTACGGTACTTTCTGATCATTTAGTTAGGAAAACCTAAAGCACCGATCCGGTCACATGGTTCAACTACGACGACAGAACACACGTTTTGCGTGAACCTTCCAGTACTTTACTTTAAAATATATCACGGGACCTAAAATCGTTTCTTTTAAGAAATGAAGGCTTCACTCTCTCTCTCTACGTTTTATCTGTTCTCAATTGACATATTACCGTAGGAAATTTCATTACAAAAAGCAGAGTTGGCATTCTTATTGTCCTTTGGCAACGGGTTAAATATTTATTTCAGTTCTCGCTCAACAATAGGTTAAAATAAATATTAATCATTTGGGAGATATAACCATTCAATGTTTAAATTGATTAATTAATTAACAAAAACGTTTCCGACTCGATCCATCGCTCTTCGAAACCATGCTTGCCACAACTTAATTACACACAAAAAAAATTGATCAAAATCGGACCAGCCGTTGAAAAGCCTTATGGTGACAAACGTCCTCACAAAAGATTTTTATATATTAAGATGGATCATTCTCCAGAAAACGTAACTTTTGAACGCATATATTTTCAATTTTGATACCTTTCATTTCTTTTTTTTTCATTCTTACATGAAAGTGTTACCTACTAGAAGTAACCATAAACAATGGCCCAGCTAAGTTCCAATTATTTTACTCATAAACAAAAAAAATAAATAAATAAATAAAAAATGCCTTGTTTACGGAAATAAAAACGAGCTGATGTGTGCATCACATGACTTCCTTTTACTCCAATTTAATGTCATTTCCCCATTATTCGCTATTTTAATGTGATTCAATATTTATTCTCTAAATATCACCAACAATGGCCAAATTGAAACCAAAAAAAAAAAAACCTCCGCCAAATTTGTCGCCAAGTTGGCGACAAAACTTGGCGACCAAAAGACTGGCGATATATCGCCAAGTGTCCGACAAATTATAACGCCACTTGAGTTTTACATCGAAATTAACAATGATTTCCCCCCAAAAAGGTGCAAAAGACCCCCTTAGGAACATCCGAAAGCAACCAAAAGGGGAGGTGCACAACTAGACCCCACTACGAGTCTATGTACCAAATTTCAACTTTCTAGGACATACCATTTTTGAGTTATGCGAGATACATACGCACATACGCACATACGCACATACGCACATACACACATACGCACATACATACAGACGTCACGAGAAAAGTCGTTGTAATTACCTCGGTGATGGTCAAAATGGATATTTCGCGTGTCTATACATTCTTAGGCACTTTTCCGCATGTGGTCGAATCGAAAAAAAAACTCAACATTCATTTGGGGGTGAGCAAAATGGAAATTATGGGCGATTTTTGAGTGAAATTTTTTTCGCGAATACAATACTTCCTTTTTTGTAAAAGGAAGTAAAAAAAGGAAAAAAAATGTTTAAAAACCGAGGCCAATTAAATATCAAAGTAAAGGGTGTTTTTATAGAGGTATAGAGCTTTAAGTCGGGAACACTGTTTGATCTGTGGGCCATTTTGACAGCTGTCATTTGTTTTGTGTTCCGTTCGGTTTGCCATTTCATCATGAATAGACAACAGGACGGCGCAACATGCCACACAGCGCGTGTCACAATTGATTTATTGAAAGAAACTTTCGGTGAACGAATAATTTCGCTTAATCGACCGTGAACTGGCCTGCGAGATCATGCGATTTAACTACGCTGGACTATTTTTTTGTGGGGCTGTGGTCTACACCGATAAGCCACAGACGATTGACGCCTTGGACGAGAACATTCTCCACATATCACTCACATACGGCCCCCATTGCTGCAAAAAGTGATAGAAAATTGGACTTCCCGATTAGAGTTTTCCAAGCCAGCCGAAGTGGCCATATACCAGAAATCACATTTAAATAAAAATGACAAAAAATCATCTTTCGACTAAAGCCAAAGTCATGGCGATTTATATCATTTAACGGTGTTTTATTTGAACCTAAAGTTCTATACCTCTAAAAAAAAAACACCCTTGAGTAATATTGTTAATTGTGCAAACGATGAGCTATTTTAATGGTTAGTGGGAATCTAATATTAAGCTCTCTTAATTAAAGTACGGCTTAAATGGTAGTTATCCTTTTAGTTCAAATGTGTGTTAAGAAATAGTGTAACGGATTCGGTGCGACTTCCACTTTCTTGAAATGAAGACACAGTTCTTGATAGAAACACAGGAGCTTTATTTACACTATGTACAGGAGAGATCGTCAACAACTGCTAAATTATTCATCAGCAATTAAGCAATTATCACACAACACCGTAAACTCAACGTTTACACACGTATTTACTTCCAAATACGAAAACAACACAGCGAAATGCCTCGCTATAAACAGAGCAAATACGCTCTCAGTTCGAAATCTCAATCGAAACTCAACGTTTTATCCATCGCTAACGGCTTATATACACACCGAAAAGAAATCTCTCAAATATTCCACACGTTTCTGGAAAATAGTAGACCGTTATCAATTTTATCAATGAACAAAAAGGAAATAGGGGGATCGTATACTTTAGCCATATGAAAAGGGGTTGTATATTCATTACGGGAAACTAGTTACAGGTTACGTTACTACAATAATTACTATTTACAGAATTTGTAACAATACGAAAACATGTTCACTTCTTTTTTTTTTACATTAATTTACATCCCTGAAATTCAAGCTCACGGAGCGGAGGTGAGAAGTCACAATAACTGTACTTAGTTTTTAAAACAAAATCTATCTTCTTGTTTTTCGACAAAAATCTCATAACTTCTTTATGGATGAAAATAAACAAGGGGGCTTCCTTGTATTATGGAAAATAAAATTTGATGTCTTTAATGCCACGTGTTAATGAGAAAGGACATTTTGTGTTTAGGTAACGATGGAGAGATTTTTTTGTTTTGTCCTAAAAAAACGAACTAAAACACAAAATTGAAAAATGAAATATACTTAAACAATTAATAGAGACACTTGTGAAAAAAATAATAAATAAATATATGCATATCTACTTTTCATTAAACAAGTTATTAAGCAACATAAACAGTCAAACAAGGTTTGTGACACGCCACGGAGGTAAGAATTCACATATTGTGAACCAAAAATATACTAAAATAAAAAATATTATTAAAAAATTGTTGGCAGGTTTAAAAAGATATATTTTTGATGAAATTAAAAAGCATTGTTCAATGAATTGCTCTTTAAAGTTTTTTCCGTAAAAGGCGTGTGACAGAAAAATTACACTTTTTGAAGAATGATCCCTATACGTAAATAAAAAGTTTATTTTATGCAATGTCTTTCAAACATTAATCTTACTTTAAAATATGTTATAGTGGTGAAATTTTCATCGTAATTATTTAATTAGTTGGAAACCAAAAGAAAATAACTCCCAATAATCCACATTTTGTATGTATTTTTAAATCATTTCAACCGGAAATTGTTTCACGCTGTTACTACGAATAGAAAACCTCAAAACATCTCTTAAAACAAAGACAGGGAGAAAACATGTTTTTTGTGACATTTATGGCCTTTGTTCTATGATTGCTTTTAGCAAAAAGAAAGGAAATGAAGCACTTTAGCAATCTGGAATCTCCGCGGGGAAAATGAGATGTAGTTTAAGAGATTTTTAAATTGCATCGCTTTGGCTACACCTTTCGTTCTCTTCAGCTCTTTCAGAAAGTAACGTCATGTTCAGAAATGTTGCCAAAACGGAATGAAAAAGTTACGGTAATAGAAGTAAAAAAGAGGTAAAATCTCATCTTCAGCATTCTGGGCTGTTTTGGTTACAACTGGTTAATTTAAGGTTTATTTTTGATGCAATTTTCGGTGGAAGTTCATGGAAAAAAAATACGACACACTCTTAATTTTTTGGTGACGTGCAAGAAAGAAAGGTATCATATGACATGGATTTCTTTCAGCCATTTCTCCTTTCAAACTACGTTAGTGAAATTTTGATAAGGGATAATATGCAAAGTAAAATAAATGAACAGAAAATCTGAGTATTCAAATAGGAACATCTATTTTTTTAAATCATAAATGAGTCTATAAGGCTGAAAGCAACTAGGGTACTAAATTTCATTGCATTACGACCAGTAGAACAAAGGATGTTAGCGAAAAACAATTAAACGACCACCACTGCATTTAAAAGGGTACTTCAAGGTCAAAGATTTCCAATTAATGTTTAAAAAATAATAATAATAATAAAATAAATAAATTTTTATTTATTTTATCAAAGGAAATAACTGAAGCTACTCGTTCAAAAACATAAACTTTTCGTGATTAATCTGCAAATTTCGGGTTTTGTTCAAATTATTTATTTTAACTCCAATTTGGGAGAAAATAATGTTACGGTTACAGATTAAATAAAAAAAAAATATATATAAAAAAAAAAACCTTTAATATTCTATAAGTTTGTTTATAACATAGTTAGGAATATAATTACCTATACGCATTATCTCAGACAGAATATACCTTTCGAGGGAGGGGGGGGGCAGCAATAAGAATTCGCGCATTTATGAGCCATTTGCAACCACATACATATATGAGACGAGACTATCATTAATGCAGTGAAAAAATAAACGACGCGGCTGATTTGCTCGACCTGATATTACAGTTCAACTTTCTCCTACTATAATATAAAGCCTAACGCGAAAAAATGGAAATAAGCATTACACACCTGATGATACTTTATTTTTTGAAATGTTGCTTTAAATTTGAAGTTACGATTAGAAAAAAATAAATATTATTCGATACGTTTTTTTTTTAAAAATATTGTAGCTAAATCATTTTCAGAATGTTATATTCAAACTATTATATTAAACAAAACGAGCTGATGTGTGCATCACATGACTTCCTTTTACTCCAATTTAATGTCATTTTCTCATTCTTGGCAGTTTTAATATGATTCAATAGTTTACTCTCTAAATATCACCAACGGTGTCCAAATTGAAACCAGATTTGAAAAAAAAAAATAAATAAATAAAAAATCGACAAATTTGTCGCCAAGTGGGCCACAAAACTTATCGACCAAAGGACTGGCGATATATCGCCGAGTGTCCGCCAAATTATAACGCCACATGAGTTTACATAGAAATTAACAATGATTTCCCCCGAAAAAGGGGCAAAAGACCCTCTTTGAAGCAAACGAATGCAACCAAAAAGAAAGCAGCACAACTAGACCCCACTAGGAGTCTATGTACCAAATTTCAACTTTCTAGGGCATTCCGTTCTTGAGTTATGCGACATACACACACACATACACACATACGCACATACATACGTACATACGGACACCACGAGAAAACTCGTTGTAGTTAACTCGGGGATCGTCAAAATGGATATTTCGGTTGTTTGTACGTTTCTAGGCACAAATCCACGTGTGGTTAGGTTGAAAAAAAAAAAAACTCAACATTCATTTGGGGGTAAGCAAAATTGAAATTAAGGAAGATTTTTGGGTGAAAATTTTTCCACGAATACAATACTTCCTTGTTTGTAAAAGGAAGTAAAAAAGGGGGGATTACGTGAGAAAAGTATACATTAAAAACATTTCCCCTTATCAAAAAGATTAAGAACGGCTGTTTTAGAGAAAATATTCACAGTTGACGGATATCTTTTCACTCATTAAACCAATTTTTGCATTGAAAAACGTGTTACTCGTAAGACCAGGAAATATGATAACTTTACAAACAATAGTCTATTTTTAATTTAAGTGTTATTGACAAATGTTTATATGAGAACACGAAATAAAGAATGTACGTACAATTTTAAAGAACTGTAAAAATGATTAATAATTTTTTTGCATAGCAGTAGACGAAATTTTTAAGATATGTAAAAACAATTTTTCAGAAACAATAATTTTATCCTACGAGATTATTCAAATCAAATTTTTCCATTTTTTAGATATTACACGAGGAAAACAAGCTTAGGACTTTTTTACAGGACTGTTTTATATGTTTCTTTTACAAAAAATACGTTGTTTGAAAAACAAACATAAGTTCTTTTTGTAACAATTTTATGGACTTAGTTTCATGGCTATTCTTAACGACGGAAAGAATTGTTTCAACGATCACGAAACTCAAAGGGCAAACTGAAATGCAGTATAAAGTATTTTTAAGTCTTTTCCTTTGCTTACAAAAATAAAAATTTCTGCAAAAAATATCAAACAGTTTTTTAATAATAAATACATCTTCAGTACAATTTTTAGGATTCTTCCTTTTCTTTTATATTTTGTCTTCCTATCATGTTTTTTTTTTTCCAATTAAATTATTTACAAAGCTGTTGCCAAAAAAAAAAAAGAGAACAAAGAGTTGAATACGGTGTTTTAATCAATTTCTTCACTTGGTTTGCTGAAAGAACTTTATTACCTTATATTTAAAGCCATTTATATTAATTGGAGTACTTTGGAATCATCAGGAGACACATTCCCTTTTATTATCAAGTCGTTAAATTCGAGTACACCGAGAAGGTTCAATAAGTTCACTGCACTTTTTTTTCTAGAGTTATCTTTAATTTCTCAAACCAATAAAATTTTATTGGCTAGAAAAACTTAAAATTTTTATTACATTTTATTATTCTACTTTTAAAACTAAAAATGTAAACATTTCTTCTTCTTTTTGTAATAACTACAAAAATACGGTGAAAATATTGCATGTTTAGATAAATCACAGAAAAAAAAATGTTGTAAAAAAAAAGACTTTAAACGAAGGATGAAAAACGCATGAATCAAGCTATTAACATAGTGTCCCTTCAAAAAATATGTCCTCTTTGAATGTTTAGAAAGGAAAAAGTATTGTCCTTTTTATTAAGCACTTTTATTATACTTGGCCTGATTGTCACGGAGAAATCTGAGGCCTGGTTTTGCTTATATCTCTCCAACTAGACCACTTAGAGACTTCGGGATTTCACTAAATGATTTGCTTAATCTTAAGGTACAATTTAGCGCTGAAAAATTAAAATTCTAAAATAAATTTATTATTTCAGTTAGAACGGAAAACAGCAAATTTCGTGTAATTTCCCTATTAAATGTTTAAATATAAAACCCATTATTACTAATTTTGTTGCCTTGCAACAGTAATGTTAAAAGCAATCATAATGAAAATTTTGAATCAAGGCTTCTCTGAAGCAAGCATGAAATTAGCAAGCATAAATCCTAGAGAGGAACAAGGATTAAATTTTAGTGCCAACTGCTTAAAGTTTCAGACACGCATATAGGTTTTTTCCCTTTTAGGACCGAGCATTTATATGAAAAAAATAAAATGAAGTTTCGTGAGGGAAAAATTACTCTATTTCCGAAATACACTTAGACTAAAAAGAATAAAATAACAGAATTTTTTAAAAAATACTAAGCACTTTTCATAATGCACTCAAAAGGACAAAATAACTTTTCTGGGTCAGAAAGGACAATTCAAGAATTCCTGTAGCTTTCGAAAATTCCAAGAAAATGACACCACAAACGAAGAAAAGTGCGGTTCTAGTCATTTCAAACCAAACTTTCCCAATAAGAAAAATATGCATGTTTCAACACTCAAAGTTATGATTGAAAGATAGATAATGATAAGAAATTCTCTTTATGACTTTAGCCGCACTTTTCTTCGTTTGTGGGGTCATTTTCTTGGAGTTTTCGAAAACTACATTGATTCTTAAATTGTCCTTTCTGACCCAGAAAAGTTATTTTGTCCTTTTGAGTGCATTATGAAAAGTGTTTGGTATTTTTTAAAAAAATCTGTTATTTTTTAGTGAAATGTGAGGGTTTAAAATGAAGTGAGACTAAACTTCGTTTTTCGTTGTCCTCACACGAGGCAACTTAGTTGAATCAACTTTTCTTCTAATGAACCGAATTTATTCGAGTAGCTTCTCCCACAACGTTGTTTTTACCAAGTTGACTCAACTAGTTTACTCGTACGTATGTAGGGATTGCAATACCGAACCGAAAATTCAATACCGGTATCGGGCATTTTTAAAACGTGATACCGGAATACCGGCATGAATACCGGTATTAGAAATTTCTCAAAAAATGATCGAAAACATATTTTTTCGTTGCCACATTTCATAATACGAAACGTATCGTGAACTAACATAAAATGAAGGAACAAATGTCATTATGAAAAATAACCAACAGCAAGAAACATAATGCATCCATTGAAATGTCTATAAGCCTGGAACTTATTTAAGTGCACAACTTTCCAGCAGTTGAAAATACTCTTTCTGAATTCACGCAGGTCGCTGGTACGGTTAACAATGCGCAATACACCTCTTCTAATTGCCTCTTTCATTTTCAAGTAATCCATCATCTTAGTCCTTCATCTTCAAATAATTTGGTCTCTTGCGTGATATTTTTGGATAAGTCCTTTGTTGTGTGTGTGTGTTTCTCTTGTCTTTACTTTATTTTTATTATTGTTCTTTTTTACTTTCTTCTATATCTAATATATAGAAGAAAGTATTGGATTCGTGCAAATTTTCGAATTTCGAATTTTGACGGATTCGAACGTTTTGAGGTGTACTGAGTCCATTTCGACTATTTTTGGAAAATGTCTGTCTGTCTTTGTGTATGTGTATGTGTGTATGTGTGTGTATGTGTATGTGTGTGGTGTGTATGTGTATGTGTGTGTATGTGTGTGTGTATGTGTATCACGTCTGTGTGTGACCAGTTTTTTGTGGCCGCTCTACAGCAAAAACTACCGCATGAAATCGAACGAAATTTGGTACACATATGTGCCCCTATGTGAACTTGTGCCCATTGGTTTTTGGCGCGAATTAATCCAAGGGGGGTGGAGCAATGGGACGTTTTTTGAGTTGCGCGTGCTTGCTATTCCTCAGGAAGTAACTGGCGGGATCAAACAAAATTTGGTCCATATGTTGCCATTAACAGGAACAGGTGCTGATTCAATTTTGGTGTCAATAACTCAAACGGGAGTTGAGCTATAGAACGTTTTTTATCGTCAATTGTGACTGCTGTATCTCAAGAAATAATGAATGGAATGAAAGAAAAATTTATCGGCAAGTAGCCCTTAGTGGGTATAAGAGCTGATTTTATTTTGGTGTCAACAGCTAAAAAGGGGGGTAGCGCAATCGCCCGTTCTTTTTTTCCATTGTGAGTGCCCTATCTCAAGAAGTAATGCTACGTTCTGGTTGAATTTTGGAATATATGTGAATCCATATGTAAACAGGCTTCGGTTCAATTTTGACGCCAATCGCTCCAAGAGGTGTTGATTTTTTTTTTTCGCGAATAAAAATAGCTTTATTAATGCAACAATAAGAAAGATAAACCGTAATAGATTGTCGTCTGCATATTTCTCGTGATTTTAATTGTATAGAAATGATCGGAAATATTATCTCAATGATTTAAAATGTTTAACTGTTGCCATCTTATGTTTGTTAACAAATAAAATGTTTGTAATTAATTCAAGCAAGGCTTTAAAAATAACTTTCAATTTTCGCTCTTTGCTTTGCTTTTGCAATAATTCAGACATTGGGATGGTCGTCAAATTTTTGCATGTGTAATTTTGTTTTTGTTGGGAATATTGCTTCCTCATCAAGCATGGGGAGGGATCAGGAAAAAAAATAATATATATAGAAGAAAGTTTCGTGATGGCCACAACATACTAGTTTTTTTTAAATTTTTGAATTTATAGCTAGTTGTGGTTTCTCTTCGAGGGACGACGCGCTGATATTTTTATTTTTTAGAAATTCAATAATCCTTTTGAACACACTATGGAGGCCGGATTCGTTAAAGCACAATCTAACTAATCTTCCTTAAGTAACATCAATGATGATATTCGAATATTTCCGAGAGGATGAGAGGTTTAATGTTCCAGAAACGCAAGGAGTTAAATGCGAGGAGAAAAGCCTTTTACGTTTCGTTTTTGAAGTCGAAATCACGTTCTTCGGTTTCTCCCCTATCGGAAGAGCGCATGACGTCACTTCCTATGCCATTTGACGTCACAAGCGCTTGAACTTTAAAAATTAATTTAAAAAAAAAACTACTTATCGTATCGCAAAAATTTTTTCACTTATGATGTTCATGCATGTTACTCTATCATATAAAAATAAAATTGAAAAATCGAAAACTTCCCTATTATATTTATGTAAGTATCTGAAAATCGGTTCCAGCTGATTATGCCCTACCTCTTTAGAATTTTCAAGGCACTATATAATTTCTAAATATTATCTTGCCAAGTACACCAAATAGCCATAAAGGGGAACAAACCAATAACGGTGACAACAAATTACTATTTGTTATTCTAACAAGAAAAAAGTTTTTGTCAAAATTCAGTTCAGTCGAGACAAATATTTAAAAGAAATATATAAAGTATTACTGTAATTGATGGTTGGAACTAATTATTTACAGACAAATACATTCGAAATTACTCTTGAAATAAAGTCTCACAAAAGGGAAAGTGTGATCAGGGAAATGGGAAAAATAAAAACATGGTGCACATAAGCGCACGAAAACGCGATTCATCTCCCCATCTAGTCATTAATGAAAATATCATTTTGCGACTTTTTTTTACTTTTTTTTTTATTTGATGTGTTTGTTCTATTTATTAGTTAGTGTTTTTGAGGCCAAATTTTACATCAGTAGGTTGATCTTGGTTCTGTACCATGGGGAAAAAAATTGTACATCTTTACTAATAATAAAGCTGAAAGTCTCTCTGTCCGGATCTCTGTCTGTCTGTCAGGATCTCTTTGACGCGCTTAGCGTCTAGACCGTTCGGTCGATTTTTATGAAATTTGGCGCAGAATCAGTTTGCAGCATGGGGGTGTGCCATTCGTTTTCTATTCCAATTTTAAGAACAAAATTATTATAAGATGGACGAGTAAATTACGAAATTATCATAACGTGGAATTGTAACATGGGTACAAGCCAATTGGCGAGATACGAAATTATCATAACGTGGAACTGTAACATGGGCACAAGCCAATTGTCGAGAAAACTCACCATACATTATTTGTAAATATACAGGCGAACCAAAAGACCTTTTAATTTTTCTATTACGGGCAAAGGCGTGCGGGTACACTAGTTAAAAATAAAAATACAAATTTAATAAATTGAATTGAGGACTCTGAAAAGCATTTTTTTTTTTAATTTTTTTTCCAGCTAATACCGAAAATACCGGCTTTTTACCTCAACAAATACCGGTAATTCGAAATTGCAAAATTGCTCGAAACACCAGTATTCGGTACACCGGTATTGCAATCACTATATGTATGTTTTCGTGTGAAGAGCGAACGCTTGGCAATGTCCCGATGAATTGAATCAACTAAAAAGTTGATTCAACTCATCAGGAAGAGAATTGCCCCAGCACATGTGCCAGGCGGGCCTGATAAGTTGACTGCCGCATGATGGATGACGAGCAATTTCTTCACTTTTCTACCTGGTTACACTTCCTGATGATCACCCGTTCGAAAGTTGATTCAACTCAGTTGCCTCGCGTGCAGGAGGCATTGAGAAGAGATAAAATGGAGGTAGTTTGACCATGGATTGTATGTAATTTTGGCAATCTGCCAAGTAAAGACGATTCCATCTAAATGAATCCAGCAGGAGAGAAGGGGAAATAAAAATGGGATTTTGATGCACACGTTTTATAATGTCACTAGTGCCTTATTCATTTATTGCATTCTCAAAATAAATAAATAAATAAATAAATAAATAAGGGGAAACAAAAATAGTTACCATGGAAACACAACAAAAATTAAATAAAATATTCTCATTTCTCTCAGGAACGTAAAAGCAAAATGGTAAGCTCAAAACTTAGATAAAACTAAATAATAGAGAGGCAAAAGTGCACATCTGAAACAAACAAACTAACATCCCTATAAACTAATAGATACGTCCATTTCCGCCTATAAACCGGATATTAGCCTTTCCATGTAATCGATGGTCAGACAGTAGTGAGGACTTTTATTCGTGAAGGAAAGACCCCAAGTCAAGTGATAGATTTTAAAGAAAAGCATTGAAAGAAATCGGTTTTCCTTCGCTAGCTTCACGCAAAAGTGTCAACCATTCGTCGTTGTTTAGTCACGTGACTTGAGCTCTTTGCCCAAGCTTTTACTTACCCAAAGATTGGACTAGCTCTCTTCCTTTACTAATTCCTGCTCTGAGATAGGAGGCTTTATTTGTTTGCTAAATGAAATTTAGGAACAAGGGAATGTTAAGAATACGTATAAGAAGAGACAGCGGTCTTCCCATTTGTACGATCCATGTGCTCTAGCCTAATCGAAATACAGTCGACTCCCGCTACAACGCGATTCGACTAACGCGAAATGGCTACAAGGCGAATTTTTCATGAGTAACAAATTTTAGAGCTAACGTGAATTTTTTGTCCACAACAAGAATTTTTTTGGCAGGAAGTATCAGTTTTGTATTGGCTACTAAATATTGATTTTGTGAATGTTATTACGTCTCTTTAAGCATCACTGACAGCGAAAGTTCCCATACCAAACTAGTCTACGTGTCGCGTTAGTGTATCAAATAACCATTCAGCATCTTTCTTTTTTTTTTTTTTTTCATTCTACATATATTAAAGTTGATGAAATATAATGGTACCTTCATCGAAAGTTCGTGAAGATGGGAAGAAAAAGAAAATTTCTGATTTAAAAAAAGTAAAAGCTAAGATTCTCGGTATGCTTGAACAACTACAAAACGTCGACGATAACGCAACAATAAGTATGAGTGAATCTTCCATACGTACAATTAAAAGTCAAAACAAAAAGATATCCGTAAAAGTTCAGAACTTAGTTTCAATATTGAAGCTTGCAGAGCAGTTTAGCAAAGTAAATATTATGAAAATGGAAGCTGATCTTGTATTGTGGATTAAAGAAATGATGAAGAGTGGCTGTGTGTTGCTACAAATTGAAACGTTATAAAAGAAAAGGCAAAGCAACCGTATTTAAAAATGTATTAGATCTGAATAACGATCTGATAATGAAGTATAAATCATCATTATCTTGATTTTTTAACTCATAAATATTGTTACTGTATTTACAGCTAAAGTACTATTATAGTACAGCATTTTATTATTGCTAAATACTGTGCGTGCTATGTTGTTTTATTTTGTGTCTTTCCCTCCCATTGATCATTCTATTTGTGCATCTTAAGTATTTCATGTTGAATAAAAGTTTTTTATTTTGTAAATACAGTAAAAGTTCAGTTCTTTATGTAAGAAACCGTAGCGTATAGTTGAGGAATGCTACAAAGCAGTTTGAGGGCTGTTTATAAGTGTCTAAAAGAATTTGATATGCTTCTAAAAAATTTGTATGCATACATTTTGCCACAACGCGAAATTTCGACTTACGCGAGGAGTCTTGGAACGCATCCCTCGCGTAAGTCGGGACTCGACACTTGCTTTTGCCGACTGCTCTCCCGCCCTCTCTGTTTCAAAGAGCAATGTGTTATTAAATTAAAAAAGATATTTAAATAGTTGTATCCCCTTTTGTTATTTATTCATCTTTTATTTTTATTTATTTGCTTGAAGATCATTAATCTTTACTAATAATAAAGCTGAAAATCTCTCTGTCTGTCAGGATCTCTGTGACGCGCATAGCGCCTCGACCGTTCGGCCGATTTTCATGAAATTTGGCACAAAGTTAGTTTGTAGCATGGGGATGTGCACCTCGAAGCGATTTTTCGAACATTCGATGTGGTTCTTTTTGTACTCCAATTTTAAGAACAAAACTATCATAAGATGGACGAGTAAATTCGAAATTATCATAACGTAGAACCGTAACATGGGCGCAAGCCAATTGGGGAGATACGAAATTATCATAACGTGGAACCGTAACATGGGTACAAGCCAATTTGAGAGAAAATTCACCATACATTATTTGTAAATATACAGGCGAACC
This sequence comes from Uloborus diversus, assembly GCF_026930045.1. NCBI lineage: Eukaryota > Metazoa > Arthropoda > Arachnida > Araneae > Uloboridae > Uloborus > Uloborus diversus. Next base: position 162,807,050 of record NC_072737.1, on the reverse strand, counting down.
AAAAGACCTTTTAATTTTTCTATTACGGGCAAAGCCGTGCGGGTACCACTAGTTTTACATAAAATGCTCGTTTTATAAGATGAAAAAGTGAAGTTTCTTTACTTTCCTATTTCCTCTACCTTTATTAATAAACTCCCCCCCCCCGACACGTTTTTATTTGTTTATTTATGTATTGTTTTTATTTATTTATTTTTATTTGTTTATTTGTTTATTTATTTATTTTGCAAAAAGACTTATTTGGCAAGACCAGACATGCCTTTAGATCGTTTGCAATACTGGTTATTAAGATTTTAAATGATAAATTCATGTTTGAAAAACTTCCTAAAGATAAAAAAAATTATTCGATCTCATTTAAAGACAAATGTTAAAGGTACTTTCTTGGGTTTTAAGACTTAATAACCACAATCAATACTGCAAATATTGACCGAGTTCGAATTTCTACTTCCGCAGATAGAAGAAACTACTACATTGCACGATGTTCTACCAAGTTTTATAAAGCTTTCTGTAAAACGTAATATATTTCTCAAAATTGATTGAATAAGTGGAAAATATTTTTTTAATCATGTTGTATACCTATGGATATGAAACTTGACTTCTTAAACTTTTAAGAACCGTAAGCTTTTCGGTGGAGTTTGGACATTTTTTCAGCATAAAATTATTAAATGGCAAGCAAAAATATAAAGTTTTGTGAAAGTTAAATTTGTAGATTTTGAATAATGTATATGACATGCGGGTCTTAATGATACATTAGATTTGCAAACTAAAACTATTTTCCAAAATTTGATTCATTTATTTTTTTAATCAGAATTACATGAAGAACTAATGGCATTACCTTCATTTAATCTTCTATTATAAAGTAATCTATACCATTAATTTTTGTGCACATCTTTCTGTCTGTGTGTCTGTAACCCTATCTGCTCCGGAGTGGGAATTTCTACCACGTCACTACTCGTGCGATTGAATACAGGACATTTAGGGGAAGCCATTCCGCCCTGTCTCCCCTGTCTAAAACTGAAGGGGGCCAGACATCCAGGCCTGAGGATACCCCGATATGTCCAAACATCCCGTGAATGAAGGTTTGCCGGCAAATCGACCAGGGATATCTCTCTCTCTTCTCTCTCTCTTCTCTCTCTCTCTCTCTCTATATATATATATATAAATGGATGCACGTGAGTGTGCATGTTCCTCATACAAATCCACAATTTGTATCGAATGCAGGGGCCCTTTCATGCTCAAGAACTCACATGAAGTTGCGCGGAATTTAAAAAAAAAATGTAAAGAGATCTGAATCTTAATTTTGAGTCATAAAATTGCTCTTTTCTGCACTTTGATGGGATACTGTAACCTTTTTTTTCCTTTTATCTAATCCTAATTGTTGAACATGTGTCATTTGACCTAACTTTCTCTTTCGAGATAGACTATGCGACGTTGAGTGACGTACCTAGTTTTAAATGAAAATAGTAATATGACAGTGTGATTGATGTTTTTCATTTGCGATGTTTACGCAAGGAAAAAAAAACGCATAATAAAGGGTGTTTTTTTTTTTAGAGGCAGAGAACTTTTGATTCAAATAAAACACAGTTAAATGTTATTCATTGCCATAAATGTTGTTTTATTTGAAAGATGATTCTTTCCCATTTTTATTTAAATACGATTTCTGGCATATGGTCACCTCAGCTGGCTTGTGGCAAGTCTAATCGGAAAGTCCAATTTTCTCACTTTTTGCAGCAATAGAGGCCGTATGTCAGTGATAAGGTGGCGAATGTTCTCTTCCAAGGCGTCAGTCGTCTGTGGCTTATCGGTATACACCAGACTCCACATAGCCCTCCAAAAAGTAGTCCAGCGGTGTTAAATCGCATGATCTTGCAGGTCAATTTACGGGTCCATTACGCGAAATTATTCGTTCACCGATCGTTTCTTTCAATAAATCAATTGTGACACGCGCTGTGTGGCATGTTGCACCGCCTTGTTGTCTATTTATGATGAAATGGCAAACCAAACTGAACACAAAACAAGTGACAGCTGTCAAAATGGCACACATATCAAACAGTGTTGCCAACTTAAAGTTCTATACCTCTAAAAAACACCCTTTACAATTTTAAAAAACAATGTAATTACCTATCGCTTATATTAAGATTTTGGTGATACAGCAACAAGAAAGAAAAATATTATTTATAAATTATTTGCATCGGATAATTTAGAAAACATGTTTTAAACTTAAAAGCATACTATATGTACCTTGTCTCTTAAAGAGTTAATCAAACATTTTGTAAAAACTGCGAAGAGCACAGACAATAATGATTAAAAATTTTGTTTTTAAATCAAAAACGTCTTGTCTTTCTTTTCTCAGAGCAAATACAAGGGTAAAACTGATGTTAATATCTGTGATGTTAATGTCTGAAAGCCTAAAAATGCAACTAGTGTACTTAAATGCAAGATCCTATCTTATTTCATTCTACACTATACGACCAAAAGTATTGGGACACTTTCAAAAATTCACATTTTTACAGATTTCTAGAGAAATAAAAGACCAACTGCTGTGTAATTTTTTTTTCACATAAAAAGTGTACTACAACTGTCATTTTCCAATAAAAATTAAGTCTACTATGCATTTAAGAGACCAGCAACAAATTGAGGAAACAAAAAAAGGTTTTTGATCATTTTTCATTGTAAATAGCTGGGAATAAGTTTTAAAATTGAGAAATAAATTAAAAAACTATCAAGAATTTATTTTTATATTTTCGTGAAAGCATCTCTTATACCCACGGAGATATAAGCACTTTTTTCAAAAATGCAAATTTTTTTGAAGGTTTTCGGCTTATATCACGCAGAGTTTTCCGTCAAAGGTTACGAAACTTTCAGAACATTTGATAGCATATTAGAGAAACATAATAACAAATTTGAAGTTGAAATACAGAAAATTTAATGAAATATGAGCATTTAAAGCAATTAATTTTCCCCGCGCATGCGCGAAAGATAGGAATTTATAACTTTCATAATTCAAAGCTCAGATATATCCTACAACTCATGAAAAAAATTCCACCTGAATATCTTTAAGATTTAAAACGTTATCAGCGATCTAATGAGCCGAATTTCTATAATTCTTGGATAGGCAACGAATGGTAAGGGGTCGTTCGCAAACTGCCAACACTTTCCAGCTATCGTTGCTGAGTGATTCATGATTAGCATGGATTATTTGCGAACGATCCCTCACGATTCGTCGTCTATCCAAGAATTATTAAAATTTGGCTCATTGGATTGCTGATAACTTTTTAGATTTTAAAGGAATGGAATTTTTTTAATGAGATGTAGGATATACCTTTTGCTTCCGATTATGAAGGTTATAAATTGTTATCTCTCACGCATGCGCAGTGAAAAATTAACTGCTTTAAATGTTCATATTTCATTATATTTCCAATATTTTAACTTCAAATTTTGTTATTATGTTTCTCTAATATGCTCTCAAATATCCTGAAAGTTCAGTTACGTTTGACGGAAAACTCTGCGTGATATGAGCCGAAAATCTTCAAAAAAATTGCATATATGAAAGAAATGCTTATAACTCCGTGGGTATAAGAGATGCTTTCACGAAAGTATAAAAATAAATTCTTCATAGTTTTTAAATTTATTTCTAAAATTTCAAACTTATTCCCAGCTATTTACAACGAAAAATAATCAAAAACCCTTTTTTTCTTGTTTCCTCAATTTCTTGTTCACCCCCTAAATGAATAGTAGACTTAATTTTTGTTGAAAAATCGTGGCTGGAGTTTACCTTTTAAGTGAAAAAAATTACAGAACAATTGGTCTTTTATTTCTCGAGAAATCCGAAAAAATATGAATTTTTGAAAGTGTCCCAATACTTTTGGTCATATAGTGTTCATATTAGTCCAGTCATATTAGACATTAAAATCGCAAAGCAGGATGTAGTTCTGATTTTTCAATATGTTGTATGGGTCAGTGTAAACCTAAGTTTGCAGTTTTCAAAAACTCGTGCTTGCTGCGTAATTCGCGAAAACCACGAAATTTTCGGACTTTTTTTTTAGTTTTTCCTTCCTAACTCCTAAACTATTCACATTTTGATACTAAATGTGAGTAACCGTTTTAAAGCATATTTAATTTTAAACAATTTAAACTCAAGTGGTGCTCTGTGCAACCAATAGTTTAGGAACTATCATACTTCGGAAATTGACGATTTTTGGCGAAAAATAAAAAAAAATTATATGCCTTGATCACATTTCAGGCCAAATATCGACATAAATTCCTACTCAACATGAAAAAAAAAAAACTGAATATACTGTTACAATAAAATCAATTGGCTTTCCTTTAAGCCAAAAACGAAGTCTGTAGATTCAATAGTTATTTTACAATTGGAAAACAAACAAATAACCGGAAAATTCGATTTTTTAAGAAATGAGACAAAACACTTCTCAAGACAATATGGAAGATGCTATTCTAAAAAAAGGGGGCAAAGAATGATATAATAACATGCCGGTTATGAAGAAGAAAAAATAGGCGAATAGTTGACAGCGTTATGCAGGTAAAACAAACGTTCCTTCCCCTACGTATCTATACATTTCGCACTGATGAATTTTCGACCGAATTCCATTTTTCGACTGGAAAGTAACCAACGGAGTTTCATTTCAAATTCGCGGAGTTTCATCGCGGAGGCCCCTTCAAAGCCAATGATCAAAGCCCATTGTATTGCTAATCCACAATATGAAGCTGAGATTTTGCATCTCATCCAAGTTACCAAGCCATCACCCACATTATGAGAATCAGAAGATTTTTTTTACGCTCTTTTTCTATAAGCAAAGTTATGTCTTTCAAGCTTTTATCTTAAAAAAAAGAAGCAAAAAATCAGTTTGGGATCAAGTAAGTCAAGTCAGCAATTTAAAAGCGTTATCCGCATTGCTTATGTTCATCCTTGAAATTAGATTGTTAACTTTTAGTGACAAGATTAACTTCAAAATTACTATTAGTTTTCATTGTTTTTCGTTACATTTTAAAAGCAAATTTCGAGTAATGTTTAGTTTTCTCTTTGTTTACAATCTCTTTTCTTCATTAAAGTGAAAATCTACAAGTCAGGAGCAGAAAGCATAAGAGTGTGGCGTTAGAAAAAATATGCGTTTGAAGTGATAATTCAGCATGAAAAAAAAGAAAGAAAATATAGAAGTTTCACTTCGATAGTGTTTCTTTACGACGCACTTTTTTTTTCCTATCTAGGACAAATGACAATTTCTAAACCTTATACACAATAGCCTTATACGATAAATAACAAAAAAGTCATGATTGCCCAAAAAATCTTCCAAAATTAAATAATACTTTAAAAACAAATTTTGAATATTTTCTCGTTTCTCTTAGTTCCTTCCGTAGTTGTTAGGCAGCTACTTCCTAAGAAAATGTTCACTTTAAGCCCTTGTTCACAAAAGAAAAATTCCATAAAAATATTTTACCACATAAATAAAAGCTGTGGCTGAAAAGCATTAATGACAAAATATTCTAGATTTAACGATCCTCGAGAGAATAAATTATACAAGCACAGTGTAAGAAATCTTTCCCTATACTAACTCCGAATCTAAGTATACAATTTAAAGTTTAGGAAAAGCATTCTCACAGTACATCGAAAAGAAATTTGCCCTCTTAGAATAATAAATTTACGAAGCCCTATTAATGCTTCATTTTGTTTTTTTAATGTTATTTCAGACATGAAAAAAGTTGTTCTTCACCCATGATTATATTGTACCAAAAAGGGCAAACAAAATAAAGGATGCATGTTCTTTTCAATTTAGAAGGAAATTAAGGGTGGGAGAATTTATTATTCCATACACAAAGCTTTGAAATTGATGAAGCTTGTCATGGGGAAACAATTTACTTTTTTTTTATGTTTCTTTAATGCGTAATGAAACATTCGTAAAATCTTTTTTTCTGTTGACGGTTTGGAATGAATACAATCGTTAAAGTGTTATCCGTTTCATTTCTAATGACGAAGAAAAATAAGGAATTTAATAAGGAGTTGGTTGAGTAAAAGTTTCGTATTTGATATTTAATTTGCACAATAGCATTCAAAACCGAAGTTTGATTATTTTATTTTTTAACTAGTGGCACCCGCACGGCTTCGCCCGTAATAGAAAAATTAAAGGTCTTTTGATTCGCTTGTATATTTACAAATAATGTATGGTGAATTTTCTCGCCAATTGGCTTGTACCGACGTTACAGTTCCACGTTATGATAATTTCGTATCTCGCCAATTGGCTTGTGCCCATGTTACGGTTCCACGTTATGATAATTTCGTAATTTATGATAGTTTTTTTTCTTAAAATTGGAATAAAAAAAGAACCACATCGAATTTTCGAAAAATCGCTTCGAGGTGCACACCCCCATGCTACATACTAACTTCGTGCCAAATTTCATGAAAATCGGCCGAACGGTTTAGGCGCTATGCGCGTCACAGACATCCTACAGACATCCTACAGACATCCTACAGATATCCTACAGACATCCAGACATCTAGACATCCTCCGGACAGAGAGACATTCAGCTTTATTATTAGTAAAGATTACATTAAAATTTCAGACTTCAAATACGAAGCGTTTAAAATATTTAAACACGAGGATAAGATTACAGCAGTTTATGTCAGTTTTTGTTTTTCGTTTTGATCTCTAAAATTCTTCAAGGAAATAAAACATTCGATTTTAAAAATAAAATTAGACATTCAAGTTCAAATTAAAAGTTTCAAGATATTGCCTCGTTATAACCAAGGGCTTGTAAAAAAAGGGTTCGTGGAAAAAGTCATGTAAAAATTTATATATGCTTGCTTAGTTGTTTTTATATTTTTTATAGTTCCAAAGAAATTGGTTGTTTGATTTGAACAGTTGTATAGTCTCTTTTCCCATTGTTTTTAAGGAACGAGGAGGGGGGGGGGGATTTCCGAAAAATGTAGTTATTTCCATCCATGACTTAAGAATAGTTTGAAGTCTTTCTGCACTTTAGAAGCCAAGTATGACGAGGGCTATTTAGCTTTAATTTCTTCATCCTTGTCATTATGGTAGTCGCTTTCATTTCTCTCTCTCTCTCTCTCTCTTGACTTTCAGCTACAATATTCTCGGAAGTATGTCTCGGAAATGATATCATTCTCTTCAGCAAATATATAATTTTTAAATGCTCCTCTACTCCTCGAATTTCAAAAAAAAGAAAAATTATTTTGAGTTTTGACATTTTGATCTCAAATTATGTTTTTCGCAATCACGAGTGTGTGTGTGTGTGTGTGTGTGTGTGTGTGTGTGTGTGTATGTAGGCGTGTGTGGGGGGGGTATGTGTGTTTGTGTGTAGGGGGTATGTGTATGTGTGTAGGCATGTGTGTTTGTGTCTGCGTGCAGGTATGAGTGTGTGGGTAGTTGTGTGTATGAGTGTTTGTGTGTGGCGGGGGAATGTGTATGTGTGTGTACGCATATATGTTTAAGTGTGTGGGTGCTTGTGTGTGTATGTGTAGGTGTCTGTATGTGTGTGTATGTGTTTCAGTGTGTATGTGTTTGTGTATGCGTGTGTAGATGTATGTGTGTGTGTGTACGTGCGTGTATGTATGCGTGTAAGTGCAGGATATTGACGCAACGTGGAGACTTTGTTCGCTAGAAGAGCAGCATCGTGAGGCTGCCGGTTGACGGTGGTGCTGCAGAGGGTGCTGGTGGGAAAATAAAATTATAGCACATCAAAACAGTCAAATGAAAGCAATAAGCAATCGTGATTGCTCAAAAAATGACCGTGTCTTTACTTGTTCTTGTGATTTATGTCTTATCTCTAACGTTCATTTGAATTCGAAACGTTAATGAAGTTTTTCCAAAAATAGAATCATCTTTTCTGAAGCGGAAACCAACAGACATTTTTAGAATTCGAAAAATAATGCTCGCCTTGAGCGGGGATTGCTCCTTAAAAGCGAGTTTTGTTCGCATAAACTTAACATTGAACCAACCATCGCTAAATCCGAGTTCTCGTTAAAACAGGGCTCGATATAAGCGTGTTTGACTTTCCAAACTATCTGGGTAATTTAGAGCCACATCTTCTCTATTTTAAGTTGGGGATTGCTCCTTAAAAGCGAGTTTTGTTTGCATAAACTTAACACTGGACCAACCACCGCTAAATCCGAGTTCCCGTTAAAACAGGGCTCGCTATAAGCGAGTTTGACTTTACAAACATTCTGGGTAATTTAGAGCCACATCTTCTCTATTTTAAGTAGGGATGTGTTGTCCATGAACGAACGGGTCAAAAAGAACGAATCCTTAAAAGGAACGGACCCGTACGTTCACTTAAAAAATGAACGACCGTTCTTTTGAACGGTGAGCAGTTTAGAACATTGTTTTGATGCACTAGTGAAAAATTCGCATTTTTTAAAAAAATTACATTCGTCTTCAGATATTTAACTCTTAATACATTTCAAATTTCCTTTTTCTCAGTGCAGTACAACATATTCGTTCGAACCTTTTTACTCTGCTTTACTCATCATTTTTCTTTAATTGTTGCAGTTTCTTCGCAATTTTCCAATGCATCTATTAGTAATGTTTTGTGTAACTTGTTCGGTGCTCCTAACAAAATGTTTGGACATTCCACTTCCTTTCCCACTCACCTGCTAAAACCCCTCTCACGCTTTCTGTCGTCAAAATCATTTACAAAAATATCTTTCATCACTTTCCCCCCCCCCCCTGGCGATCCCTTTCTCTTCTATAACATCCCTATCAACAACCATCTACATATATTAGGCTTTATTTTTAATTTGCTTGGCGACTTCCAAGTCGCTTATTTTACATTAAATATCCAGATATTTTTAATACGGACTATATCTGTCTAATTTTTTTCCCTGTTTAAAAAAGTGATGCTTTTTTTTCTGTTCTCATCGGTACTATAAAATCATATTGAACCTCCCTAATATTTTTAGGTGAGTCTTTTTTCTAAATTTAGTTATCAGGTATTCCAGCTGAGCTACAGATTTTGTTGTTACTTTTTTCGTTATACATGGTCTATTGGTAACATTATATATGTAGTGCTGTAGCTGGAAAAATGTAACTTATTTTTTGACATGCCGAAATGGAACCTGCGATTTTTGGAATGGGAAACATGTTTTCCATTCGGCAGCTGAGAAATATCTTACAAAATGAAATATTACTTCTTACATCTAAACATGAATAAAGTGTTTTTGATTTTTCATAGGTACATTTTTTAAGATGATTTTAGTTACTTTTCTTTCAAACAATATTACTGATCAAATGAAACATTTCGAATGTACGTGAGAATGTCCTGTGGAGAGATCCCCTGCAACTTTTTAAAATGAACGAAGTCGTTTAAATGAACGAGTTAAATGAACGGATCAGAAGTATGAACGATCCTCTGATGAACGGATCATTAGAAAGAACGACACTGCCCACCTCTAATTTTTAGAGGTCCCCTCAAATTTTATAGTTTTGTTGCGTTTTTTCATATAAAAAGAAAAAAAACACACCTAAAATATCTATATATATAAAAATGGAGTTTGGTAAATTTGTTCCCTAAGATCTCAGAAACTACCCAGCAGATTTGGCTGAAACTTTCACCGTTTGTTCAGTTTGGTACTGGGAAGGTTTATAGACCAGTTCGAAAAAAATCCGATTGATAGTTCCCTTTTTATTCCAATTTTAGTCCCAATTTTCGCATAAATGCCCCAATAAGGGGGTGGAAAAAAACGTGCACATATTAACATTATATGTCCATCGAAAGCGCCAATTTTTCTGCTGAAGATAGCATCTGTTCGAAGTTTCTAAGTTGTATAAAAAACAAGTTATGAGCTTTTTTGTTCCCTGTTCGAAGGCTTTCACCAACCCAAGTCATTATTTAGTGTGTCATCTCAACTCCCAAGAATTGTTGTATTGTTGAATATTTTTGCGTTTCGTCTGACTTTTTTAGGCTTTTCTCAAGTCGAATCTTAAAGTAACGTTTTTCCACAAGATTGGCTAAAAATAAATGGATTTGGATGATCATTTTACTTTTAAACGGAACTTATGTAATTAATGGTTTATTATTATTATTTATGCTGATCGGACACTTGCTCACTATATCCAACCAACCAGCAGAAATATCGCCAGAATTTTTTCAGAAAGATTTCAGTAGCTGATGCATTTGGCAGTTTTTTCCACTGCCGCTGTTTTTGAGCCCAAAGACTACGTAATAATGTTTCTCAGCTTTCACCATATAAACAAAATATCGCCAATCAAAGATACTGTGAAAAAAAATACTGTGTAAAATAATTCAACAACTAAATTAGACAAATCCATAAACCGCACAAAAACTTCCATTAATTTTTCTTTTTGTACGATTTCAAACAATCGCCAAATTTTACTACTTATTTTGGAAACATTTCGGATGAAACCGTTTAGCGATATTTTATTTTGACCAAAAGTATCTCAGCATCTGGCAACAATATTTCTATAATAAAAATTAGTAAGGAGGGGGAGTATTATCGAAAGTGTCCCAAAATGATTCTCGCAAATTTGGTAAGATTTTAAACCGCACCAAGTGTCTACAAAAATTGAAATTTCCCAAAATAACTAAAGCAAGTGTAAGGGGCTACATTTTTTAAAACAGTTCGTACATCAATAGCCATACAGAGAAGGTTTTAGATTTAAAAAAAAAGTACAAACAGATAAATCTTTTTAAACATGTAAAGTTTAATTTCATATTTCGGAAATTCTTCAAATTTGTATATGCTTAAATATCGTGCTTTCGTTTCTAATTGAATACTATTTTATTTTTTATACTTATTGATATTTTAGCTTAATGAGTAAGGAAGAAGCTCGATTTTTAATCACGTCAAAAAGGTTTGTTTTAAATTCTCTCGCTTAAAACAGAAAACAAGGGCAAGTAACGATCGTTTCTCATAATTATTACTGACCCAGGCAACGCCGGGTATTTTTGCTAGTATTGTATAAATATTCCAAATCTCTACATAGTATAAAATGAAGTCTCCAAAAAGCGTGGTTTGTTTGAACTCGCAAAACTCGAGAACTACCCGGCCGATTTCGCTGAAATTTTCACAGTTTGTTCCTTTAAGTCCTGAGAAGGTTTGCAGACCAGTTCGAAAACAATTCGAGGAATAGTTCTTTTTTTATTCCAATTTAGGCCCAATTTTCACATAAATTCCCGAATATGGGGGTGAAAAATTACTCGCAAATAGTAATATTATATATCGTTGGAAAGGGAAGAATTTTCCGCGTTCTACGCAATTTGTTCCAATGCTCTAACTTTATTGAGGCGGGAGTTTTTACGTTTTTAACTCGAATTTGTTTAGGCTTAGCTGAAATTTATTCACTTCTTTCTTCATTACATTTATCAATAAAAAGTGAAGGAATTGTCTTACAGTTTTCTTTTTGACACCATTGAAAAGAGCTACCTTTTTTACTCCAGATCTAACTCGACCTATGGTCGCAAGTTTAACCCTCTATCTCCATTAGAAAAAAAGTTACCAGCGAATTAAATGAAGTTCAAAAATCTGTTCTCTATTCAAGTTTTTAACCATTTTATTTTGCGTTTCCACGGTAACGCTTTTTGAATCCATTATTTCCATCTTTCTCATTTTCAATTCTGAAACTTATTTTATTTTATGTTTCCATGGTTACGCTTTTTAAATCCATCGCTCTCATTTTATTTTAATTTCTTAAAAGTATTTTAATATCTGTCGTCGTTGTTTGGGGGGGGGGGGGGGGGAATTTTGCATGATGATTTTTTTTCTTTTAATTATGCCTGATTGTTGAATATACGTCACTTGACACAATTTTTGTTTTCAAAATAGACCGAGCAAAACCGGGCAACGCAGCTAGTTAAACAATAATTATGAAATGACTGTTAGTCTGGTTCAGAGCTTTCCTGCCATTTAGTGCCAACGGCAGAAATGGAATGTAAAACACAGTATTTTGATAAAAGTCGTGCAACTTTATTATAGCAACATAAAATTTTAAAACGTTTAAAAACCCCCTAAGTTTGTTTTATTACCTCGCAAGATGAGTATCATTGCTTAGAATATTACGAAGTAGAAAGAGCTCTTTCAACAACTTCATAAATATCTTACAAACCATCATTTCAGAATGGTTGACTGATGCAAAGAACTACGTTCAAAATTACCAACTTGGTTTTCTTGTAAAAGAAAGAAAAGGAAATTTATTTCAAAACCTTGCCCGGAGAGTGGAAGATCCTTGGACATCATATTGTTTTTTAAAGTCAAATATACTAAAATGTTTGGAGTGACCCAAATTTAACCTGTATGGCTCAAAAATACCTCGAATGACTGTAATATATACTTGAAAATATTCATCAAATTCCACATTGGAAACGGTTTTTGCAGCTTTTTGCATAATGGTACCATAAAACTACTAAAAATGCGTTCATGATTAAAAAATCTAATGTTTATCATTACGTTATTTATATGAAGTACCTTAATTGCAACCGAGTGTCGCTGTGCAATGAAATGCATTATTAAGCAAAATTGTTGCCAATACATAGTTTATCTAAATGGCTGTATGTGCGTGTGAATGTATGTTTGTGTTCTTTGCACAAATTCAGATTATGCCGGATATTTGCCAAATGTTGCACAGAGGTTCTTTGATGCTTAGGAATTCGCATTGGAGGGGGGGTGGCTCGTTCCGCTATCGGAATAAGAAACCCCGTCAGAGGTTTTATACATAAAAATGGCTGTATGTGGGTGTGTGGATGTTCCTTATACGTGCAATTTACGTCGAATCTTTGTCAAATTTGACACAGACATCTTTTGATACTAAGGAATTCACATGAGAAGGAGGGGAATTGAAACAAACGCAGACAGGTCCAAATTTAAATTTGAAGTCATAAAACTGCGTTTTCCTGCTCGTTTTCCACGAACCCGCTTTTTACGAGCAGTCGGGCATAACGAGCATATAGCGCTGTCACTGCGTGCTTATTATAAACAAGTTCGACTGTATTTTCGAAAAACACGAAATAAGCATCGAGTTTTCAATTCATCAAAAATTGATAAATCTAAACCAACAAAATCTGCACAGAAAGTTATGTTACTTATGAAGGGGGGGGGGGCGTACAAAAACAATTCCAATATTGTTGCAGATGAGAAATTTAGAAGCAACAACACTATTGACGTAATTTCATTACATTACACATGCGCAGCAGTGTATATTCTTATCAAGAGACTCATTATTTTGGAATTAACGAACAGAAAAAAGAAGACGAACTAATAACTAAACAAAAGTTGTGTGCGATAACTTATAATCCGACAGGAAATGTAATTTTGCGGGAGCAGCTTCCTCCCCAAAATCAACATAACGATTGTTTTTCTTAGTCTCAAAAACAACAAGAAAATTCTCGTGGAAAAGCCTTGTCTTTCATTGTGGCAAAGGAATCTAAATTATTCCGTTGGACGATAAAGATCAAGTCCTTAAATAAATAATCAAATGTTTTCATTCCAAAGTAACACATAATATTCTAAGTATTAACTATTTATTTTGACCTTCTTGTGTCTTACTAAAGGAAGTTTTGTAATCATGAAAGAATTTTTACATTAAATTTCGTCCAGAGACGCCTTTGGGAGGTCACTGTGACCTTCCAAAAATTTCCTTCGGCAAAATTATCATCATTCGGCGGAATTAGGAGTTGCATTCGGCAAAGTTATCATCATTCGGCAAAAAATTTGGAGTTGTGTTTGGCGAAGTTATCATCATTCGGCGAAATTTGGAGTTGCATTCGGCAAAGTTATCATCATTCGGCGAAATTTGGAGTTGCATTCGGCAAAGTTATCATCATTTGGCGAAATTTGGAGTTGTGTTCGGCGAAGTTATCATCATTCGGCGAAATTTGGAGTTGCATTCGGCAAAGTTATCATCATTCGGCGAAATTTGGAGTTGCATTCGGCAAAGTTATCAACATTCGGAAAAATTTGGAGCTCCATTCGGCAAATTGACAATTTAAGCTCTTCCAAAAATTTAAGTTCAGGGCACCCCCAATTTCGACCTACATTTCCAGTTACTCATCCCCGAGGGAATGTTGCATAGTTATTTCGACCCGTCCGTACGTGCATATGTATCAGCGAGCGAATGAACGTCCGAAATATTACAATGGGGTTGTTTTCTTCAATCAAAAGTAGTACTTTTTGTCACTGAAATTGATAAAATAAGCAAAGAAAATAACATGGAACGAGAAAAAACTTTCATTTTCCCAACAGTTATTTTTTAATTATTTTTTTTTAATGTCCGATTCTTCAAACAAGGCGTGGTCTTTATGACGTCACAAATGATGCACTATTGCGCATCTTTCTACTACGTTTCCACGTTATGATAATCAAGAAGCGAACTACAATTGCGCTCTACGCTTGCTATCAACCACATCGTTGCCAATACACGTGAGTAAAGATGCGAATTAAATATTTTGTTCTGTGAATGGCAACACTGAATGGCATTTCATCATTTGTGACGTCATCGGTAGAAGCGTTAGGCGATGAAAGAGCACCGATTTAAGTATTTTTTTTTTAAATATTAAACTTAAAGAAATTATTTAAAAAATGGTCAGATTCTATGTTTTTAAGCATGCTCTTTCAGAAAAAAATACTTTTAAAATTTTGGAAACGACCCCATTATCAGCCAAGGTTTAAAGTACCGAGAATAAAATGCAAAATATAAGGTAAGTGTTCCAAATAATGCCAATCTAAGTAAGGTTCAGAGTCGAATATTAAGCTCATTTATGGTTTAATTGACTCCAATCTTTGTACATTCATCATATGATTCACTAAAAAATCATTCTATGTAAAAAATTAAGTTTATATATTATGTTTGGCAGTAGTTTGTGTGAAACATAGCAAATGGGCCTGATTAGGAACAGGGTTCCTTATTAAAAAAGTTTATGAAAAAAACACTAAAAAAATCTATCAAACTAGAAAAAAAATATTGAAAAATCATTTATCTATATATATAAAAATGAATGTTTGTCTGTATGTCATCCATGAACTCAAAAACTACCCGGCAGATTTGGCTGAAACTTTCACCGTTTGTTATTTTTGGTACTGGGAATGTTTATAGACCAGTTCGAAAAAAATCCGATCGATAGTTCCTTTTTTATTCCAATTTAAATCACAATCCATTGGATAAATACGAATAAAATTATCGGCTGCAGAAATTAATTCGCGTGAAAGATCTCATTCGCAACTCCAACGAACTATAGGGGGCACTGCAGTCACTGTCTAATGGCGGATGAAAAAACTAAAACAAACGCAAGTGGTAACGAAGAAAATGCTAATAAGCCTAGTAAATTTAGTTCGTATGCATGATTTTTTCGCTTTATTCTTTTTAAATTAATTTTCAAAGTCTTGTGGATATTCTGGCCCACGTAGAAAGAAATGAGAATTCAAGAAGCATTACTAAATGTCAAAGATTAATGCAAACTACGTAGTTCGTAGTTCTAAGCAGCCATTTCCACGATGTTGAATTCGATATTTATCAATTCTTGATAAAACTAAATAATGATTGGGGCCTGACAAGAACAACAATTAATGCTAGAAAATTCAATATGACATTACAAATTATTATCGAAAGAAGATGATACTTCTTTGCCTTGCTTGGCTAGCGCTTATTGTTTTGCATTTGTTGCTGAGTTATTTCTCTCGAATTCCCGAATCGGTTAATTTAAAATTTTTCTGTTTCGATTTTTCTAATTTCTGAGTTACGATTTAATTATGTCAAGTTATGCAAATCATCTACAGAATTCTTGCGGATATATGGTGGTAGTTTTCTTTTCAGTTGATTGACCATTATTTCTTTTTACTTATCGAATTCTGTAATCTTACTACCATTTGATTCCACTCAGGATAAAAATTAAAAATGGTTTAACTAAAAACGCGAAATCTCGCCAAGACTACTTTGCTCGCACAATACTAAAACTATAACCCTAAACAAATTTGGCGAAACCTTTCAGCTGAGAATAAAAGGAATAAAGTAAATTCTTTCTCGGTGAAACATTTTTCATTTTGTTCTACGATAATATATTCACGAAAATATTTTGCATACCGTCCATTTCAACTAAATGCTGCTGTAAAAGATGGTTAGTTAAATTAATTTAAGAAAATATTTTGCATACCGTCCATTTCAACTAAATGCTGCTGTAAAAGATGGTTAAATTAATTTAAGATTAAAAAAACTCATATTCTTACAAATTCATACAAAACAATAAAATTTTTTACCTTGTATAACGTTATCCAAGTTTGTTAATCCAGTTTTCGCTTTCACCATTTTCAATCAACTCATATTTTAGAAGGAAATAAGGAAAACTAACATTATTTTGAGAAGCTCGAGAATACTACTAAGGGGCGAATTAATTTCTGTAGCTGAAACCAAACTAAGACTCATCGATTGCGTTAATAAATACTCAGAACAACTGCCGGTGTTTACGTCAACAGACACACGTGGAACGCAACGTGGCAATGTTTTAGTTTCATCGGCAGTTTTGTAAATCACCGCAAGGTAGCGTATTCGAGCGCTGGAGTTCCGAATTGATAAGAAGTTAGCTGTTGCCATTTTTCTTGAGTTAGAACAAATAAATTTTTTCCTTATCGTTTTATGGCTTTTCATGCAACGGGGGGATTTAAAACTTTTTCTGTTTGATATTTTTAGCGATTGATTGATCTTGCAAACTGCGTGAGTACAAAATTTGAGTATAGTCACGGCTTCACTTAATACCTGGACCGATTATTATGAAAATTGCTATATATATGTATTTTTCCACGGAGAAGGTGCATAATATGCTCATTGAAGCCACTCGCCACCAGGTGGCACTGCAAAGTAGCAACTTCTGCCCCGTTCAACCGATTGTCATAAAAATCAGTATAATGATGTATTTTTTTGTTGGCGTAGCAACGCGCGTCGGGTACAGCTAGTTGTCAATATAAAAAAATACTAAAGCACATTTGATAAACTCAAAAACATGACCAAAAATTCCGTATTTACTTTAATGAAAAGAAGAAAATCAATCCTTACATTCGGGGCACTGTTTTTTTTAAGTCTGTTTTTTTTTTTTTTTTTTTTTGATCACTCACTCTTGAACACAGTTCGTGCACAGGTGTGCAGCTCATGAAACACTCGATCACATCGTCCATCCGACCCTCCAGTGTCTTAAGGACACCGTAGTCGTCCTTATTAAGATACAGTAAAACCTGTTAAGTTGACAACCTTTGTAAGTTGACAACCTTTGTAAGTTGACCACCTGTCTAAGTTGACCGCTTTTGTCAGGAACGGAATTAGTCCTATCTTATATAATGAAGGAAAACCTCTGTAACTTGACCCCCGCGCTATCTTGACTACCTGTCTATCTTGACCACTAATATACACCAGCTTTAGTTTGGAGTATTGTAAAACAAAAAACCCTTTGTAAGTTGACCACTTGGCAAAAGCATCAGATTGTAGTAAAAGTTTAATCAGTTATGCATCAAATAAGCAACCAGACATTTAAAAAAAAAAACAATGAATACTTATGTTTCTATCTAAAAACATTGGACTTATATTAAGTCTCAGAAAATGCGCCAAACTTCATTAAGGAGTTATTTTGTTGAAAAGTAGATTACCATTGTTACAAATGTACAAGAAAAAGTCAAAATGAAGAATTTAAGTCACTTTTGACTTATTATAAATTTTTAGGAATTGTTTATGTCAAGTAAGTAGTTTTTCATAAGCAATGAGACTTTTTCTTTCAATAGATTTACAGGCATTTTAAATTTGTATGATAGTTTACGCGTTATTCTGGTAAATAATCTCTAAAAATATTTAAAAACATTTTTACTTATTGTTTTAAAGTAATGTTAAACAATGAAATTGATTTTTTGTTTAAATTGGAATTTTTTTAAAAAAATTCCAATCAGTTAAAAAATAAATGCATGGGGCAAAAAATGACAAAAAAAGTTTTCGTTACTACCCTCTATAAGTTGACCGCCTGTATAAGTTGACCACCAAAGTGCTGCACCGCAAGTAGTCAACTTACACAGGTTTCACTGTACTAGAGATACTAATAAGGCCAATCATGGTCTTATTGGGCTACAGTTTACTTTTCTAGGGAAAACAAATCACATCGGGGAAAAACGTCATGCATAACGACATTTTTTTCCCGGAATTCGTTTACTACATAAATTACGCTTTCTAGAACACTCAACAATTTTTTTTATTCCCGAAAACTACAATGAACCTTGAAGAAACGAAATTGCACTGCAAAAGGAGGTGAGGCAATTTTGACAAACTCTTTTATAATAATGTTGTCCACACTCTTGCCTGTTGATTACAATCTGCTTGTTGACAACACTTTATCATCCGTTAGGCTTTCTTGTGAGTCTAGAATCATGATCTAGCAAATATTCGCTATCCTATACAGAAAAATTTGGATTTGACGTCATTGGTGCACATGGCCTTATTTTGTTCACCCACTTTATGTCTAAAGGGCGCTTGTGTGCTAATGGATTGAGAATTATACAATAAATAAATGTAGAATCAATTTAAAAAAGGTATAAGTAGATGGAAATTATTTAAATTGATAAGCGAAATTCAACGGTGCCGGACATGATTTGTAGTATTTCTATAAGAATGACCCAGTAGTATAAATCTATAAAAAAAAAATTTTAAGTTAGACTTCAAATGTAAAAAAGGTGATGCGAAACAGTTGAAGCTAGGACTTATTTTTTTATACACGAATGGTAGAAACCCCAAAACTAATTCCTCCTCTCAAAATACTTTGAACTATTTATTTCTTCTTCATTACGATAAAATAAGAAATTACTTATTCTAATGTGCTTAATTAAAACAAAACTGTTTTCAGAACTAATCATATGTTTGAAGCATAGTGATTAGTTTTAATATTAATTATAGTTGCTAATTATAATTACATCCAACTTGATTAAAATGCGGGAGTAGTATCAGCAACAAAAAAAAAGACCCAAAATTAATTTTTGAGGTACATATAATTACAAAAGTACATAAAACTTACTGAAATTTCATCAAGAAAAAACCTTACGGCTACTTTTGTGAGTGAATGTGAATTTAAATGAAAACCTATGCGCGTCTTTTTTGTGATTTAATTAGCTGCGCTGCGCTTCGAACGTAGCCTACTTCTACGCATCTTATTCATATTAAAAGTATGCTCAGAAGTTTAAATAAAGTTGAATGCTTATTTGCAGTGATTAAACTTTTCAAAATAATTTAACTCAAGTTCTCTAGCGTTGTTCATAACTTTATTTTGTTGAAAAATATACTACACGTTGAGATATTTTACAAGAGCATCTTTCGAGTTGAAAATCGAAAGTACGCCTCAAAAGAATGTCAAGTGTATTTTTACACTTCGTTTTTCATGTAACAATTTAGCATTGTGAAAAGAGGTTGAGAAAAAACAATGGAAAACTAAAAAATAGTACAATGGAATGTTTTTTATAGTTGCGCCACGGAGGGATGGCGGATGAATTAGTTTAAACAGATTCGTTTAAACAGACGATGCGACTGCAAGCTTACTTGAAAATGGCGAAAAAAGCTGAAGCCAAGCGAAGAAAATAGTTCCTAGCGCCTTGTCCGATATTTGGGTGAAATTACGCTCTTCACTTTAGAAATCGGATGTTAGTTAAACTCACTTATACGTAACCTTCTTTTTTTTTTTTTTTTTTTTTGTCATAATTTCTGTCAATCGTTAAATATTTTCAATTTTACGTGCGAAGTAGCGAGGAGCATTTCATCCATTTGAATCAAACGCGCCAGCCAATAGTAGCTCATAGACAGGTGGCGATCTCCTCTTATTCGCGAAGTAGGTAGGGTTAGAGCCGCTATATAGACAGGCCGACGCATCAGCTTAAGTTAAGCCATTTTGGATCGGATTTTTCATTGTTGCACTGTTAGGGTTACTACAGCAAAGTTTCGGATTTCGACAGATTTGCCGAAAATAATATTTTATTTTATAAACAATTCACGTGCCGCTAATAGGTGCTCACAGTGAACAATCACCAAAAGCGATAACTCGCCAGAAAGACAGCTATTGAAACACGCGCTCCGATCCAAAATGGCTAATAAGCTGATGCGTCGGCTCGTATATATAGGGGCCTTAGGTAGGGTAGGTAGCTATTAAGTGTGACGTTTTATCTGTTAACTCGGGTTTTCTTTCGCGCGTCGTCACGTCACTGTCAACTTAAGCTGCAAGCATGTCATTATAGTTCAGACGCACTAGTGTCTGTTAGATTGATGATTTACTGTACAACCTATGCAGGACTTGCACATTAAATCGAAATAAAAAGCGAACGTTCAGCGTACTAATATTTAGGTTTTTGCTTAATTTAAAATTATTTATATGAATACACTTTTTTTTTTTTTTTTGAGGCAAAAAAATTGGTTCGAGTAAATGAGGGCAGAATAAAAAAAGTTCCACTACTATTGCTTTATGTACCTTTCAAAACTAAACCTCAGTAACAGAAATTTTTTAGCACTCCGCGATGAAGATTAAGCAAGGGACCTGAAAATTCCGTATCAATTTGTATTTATACAATCTACTTTTTTCCCTGAAAAATTTCCAATTTCTTCTATTTCCATTATCTCAGAAACACTGTCTGCAGGCGCTGCAACAAACATGGGGTTCTCGTTGCAGCGTCGAGCTGTTGCTGCTACGCAACACAAAACTATAAACTGCAACATATTCAAAATTTCACAGAGACGTTTACAACTTGTGCGCATTTTTAGAAATGGAAGTAATAAGCATTGTGAGACATTAGAAATTTGAAGCTGCGAAAAATAATGGCTTTTAAACGAAATTTTTCACGTTGCGTCATATACACCGTTTCAAAGCAATCAATCTTATATGTTAAAAGTCGTTGTATGAATCTATGTTTCTATCTATGTCATCGGTACTCCTGGTGAACGACAGAAAACTAAGCATCGAACCAGGTATCGATAGATTCGTAATTTTAATCGCTACATGTTTAGCTAAGCGGGATAATTGTATGACTTTAATCAGCGGAGATATTAATTAAAAAAGCGTCTTTTTCTCCCATATTCCTTTATCCGCAGCTGCTGGAAAGTGACCAAAGCGAAAGTGACTTGCAGAAAGGAAAACAGGCAGTGAAAACGAATGTTTTTCGAGTGGCGTAATTGAAACGCGTTTTTCCTTGCGCAAAGAAAAATTGTTTCCAATGACTCAAAGTGCTTTTTTTGATGCCATGATTTCCACTTCTTTTCTTTTAAAGAAATATAATTTAAGTCCCAAAAACGTCAATTTAAATTCATTCACTTGCTTAAGCTGCTTCATGGGGAAAGTATGGGGTGAAGCTCAAAAGTGTTCTGCTGCACAAACATGCTGCAGGCGAGATCAGCGAGCAGCCGTAGGCGGCGGCAAGAAGGCGCTAGAGCCTTCGAAGTACACCTCTAAAGGTAATGTACACTTACCCGCCGTAGACGGTCTGCCGTGTCACCGAAGACTGCTAATCTAGCCGCCATGGCACAACTAGTAACACTAAAATCTGTTCCAGACTTTTTGTGTGAAGAAGAAATCCTCAATTATTTTTCATTAAATATACAAAATCTCAACTCCTTTGCATTAGAAAGATGTACTTTATAACGCCGAAACACAAGTATACAGTGCTTTGTAAATTTGTGCGATTTAGCGTTGTAATATTTCCTTTTACTTTTGTGCATGAGGGCATTTCCTTATTTCGTATTCTATAGCACTTTACAACAATATACAATATACATTTTATTCACTATTTTCGTTAGAGTAAAGTTGGAGAATAATATTTGTATAACAGTGGTTTCGAGTTCAAGGAGTCTCAAAAGATGTAGAGTTAAAATATATGACTTTATTCACGAAAAACTTCTTCTGACTTAGTCTGGAACTTTCAGAAAAGTGTATATTGACAAAAAGAAATTTCAACGCCGTGCGACACATAACCTTGAGGACTTTTCGTATGATTTCCTGAGTTAAGACGTGCAAGAAAGTCAAACACTCGTAGCTATTTACGTTGATTTAGTTCAAATGTAAGCGTAAAATAACTCATATTAAAGTTAAGTACTGCTAGAAAGTAAACTTTTTATGCATCAGATCTGAGCGAAAATTACGAAAATAAGCACAGTCACCAGTTCTTCTAAATCTAATCTACGTTTTACTCGCTATGTATTTTTCATAGTAAGGATATTCCTAGAGTTGTGACCAATCTAACCTGGCAAAGTTGTAATACTGCTTACGTTCAACGAACCTCACCGGTCGACCGGTGAGTAAACCGGTTGCTAACCGCAGCGATCTCGAGAGCTACCGGTTAACTGGTTGCTTCCGATGTCGTTCTATGAGCCTCACCGGTTGATCTACTGGTCAATCGCAACTTAGGCTGGTTGATTGGTTGAGGAAACCACGTGACATTTTTGACCAATTATAAGTAATTTTCACCTGCGTGTTATTCGTCTGCGCAAGTAATCGGTGATCAACCGAAAGCGTTCGACGAATCATTGGTTCGTGAACAACCGGTTCGTAACCGCTGACGTCATTGCTGTCACGTGATTAACCAACCGGTCGCTACCGGTAGTGCTCGACGAACGTAAGCATTGTGATTAAGATCTGCGTAGTCTTCCCAATGCTGCTATGTTAAGTTTGCCCTAACATTTAGACATTCAAGATCAATGACAGTGTAATGCAGTGGCGGCGATTCGGTAAAGACGGGAGAGGGGCATCCCCCCTCCCCCTTTTATGGTTTATTTATTTATTTTATTTTCCAATTTAGAACCCAAAACTAGAAATTATAAAAATAAGCAGGGATGTAAAAATTTCAGAACATTATTTTTTGTTTTACTTTGTATGTCTGTTTATGAAACATCATTTAGCACAAACACTAACTTTTAGATATTAGTGAATCAATTGTTTTACTAAAAAACAAGACATAAGGTAATGCACTAGTAGTGGCCACAGTTAAGCATATTTTATGTCTTTTTTAAACTGTGGGTCTACAATATTAATTCTAGTTTTTTAGCTCAATGAACGTATTATAGCCCAACTATTCCTAAATCGTCCCATTTTCTAAAAATGCCAGAATTTCAATTTTTTATCCATTTTTCCCCAAACTTCATATTTGATCCAATAGTGGCCACTCCAAAATCTCAGATTTTCAGTAGTGGCCACATGCATGAGTCAGTAGTGGCCATTTGACATCCTTTCCTTTGAATTCACATTACTCACTTTAAATTCAAATAACTGATGGATAAAATTGATTCAATATGATAGTTACATTAAGTACCAATATATTAATCACATTTTTATTGTACATTTCTTTCTTCAAAGTACATACGTAATTAGGATAAAATAAAAAGTTTTTAGTAGAAAATTTGTATTTGTATTTTTTGTTCGCTAATGTAAAAAATAAAGTAAAAGAAAATGAATGTACTTATATAAGTATTCTACATATGAACTTTGGTAAGTATGAACTGAACAATTATAATCACTAGGAAATCATCTTCAGCTGAAAGTCTCTCTGTCCGGAGGATGTCTGTAGGATGTCTGGATCTCTGTGACGCGCATAGCGCCTAGACCGTTCGGCCGATTTTCATGAAATTTGGCCCAAAGTGAGTTTGTAGCATGGAGGTGTGCACCTCGAAACGATTTTTTGAGAATTCGATGTGGTTCTTTTTCTATTCTAATTTTAAGAACAAAACTATCATAAGATGGACGAGTAAATTTCGAAATTATCATAACGTGGAACCGTAACATGGGCACAAGCCAATTGGCGAGATACGAAATTATCATAACGTGGAACCGTAACATGGGTACAAGCCAATTGGCGAAAAAATTCACCATACATTACTTGTAAATATACATACTATCCAAAAGACCTTTTAATTTTTCTATTACGGGCAAAGCCGTGCGGGTACCACTAGGTACTAATAAAAAAGCTGAAAGTATCTCTGTATATCTGGATCTCTGTCTGTCTGGATGTCTGTGACGCGCATAGCGTCTAGACCGTTCGGCCGATTTTGATGAAATTTGGCACAAAGTTTGTTTGTAGCAGGGGA
Organism: Uloborus diversus; assembly: GCF_026930045.1. Classification (NCBI taxonomy): domain Eukaryota; kingdom Metazoa; phylum Arthropoda; class Arachnida; order Araneae; family Uloboridae; genus Uloborus; species Uloborus diversus. The sequence continues at coordinate 162,783,003 of NC_072737.1, read as the reverse complement.
GTGTGCACCTCGAAGCGATTTTTCGAAAATTCGATTTTGTTCGTTTTCTATTCCAATTTTAAGAACATTTTCCCGAGCAAAATTATAAGATGGACGAGTAAATTACCAAGTTATCATAACGTGGAACCGTAACATGGACAAGCCAATTGGTGAGAAAGTCACCATACATTATTTGTAAATACATAGGCGAACTAAAAAACCTTTTAATTTTTCTACTTTGGGAAAAGCCCTGCGGGTACCACTATTTCATATGAAAATAGTAAGTACACAATTCAATGTAATTCTAGGACAATTTGTTTCCTACAACTTACCAAGGTATATCAATGGATATAGGAAATTGGTAGCATAAGTTTTGAAAACTACTAAAGGTTTTGAAAACTACTTGTGTCCATGCACCTAGAAAGTCATGGATTTCGGCTATGATCAAAAATGGTCATGGAAAATCATGATTTTCGGCAAAAAGTGCTCAAAAATCATGGAAATTAACAATTGGTCATGGATTTTGAGTTCAAGAACATTTTGAATATTTATCGAATTTTACACATTAGATTAAACACACACATCTTGGCTATTTTTTACGCTGTTACTCGTCTAACTGAATTTTTCGCACATTTCGAAATCCGATTGCATCCGCTTTTCTAATACTCTCTCGTTTTTCTTTTCATGAGATTTTATCATTTGGACATTTATAATTATGTATTTAGCATTATTTTTAACCCTCCTTATATGTCTTATTGTGTAGTTGAAGACTTTTAGACTTCTAGTTTTGCCGATCGCATTCAATGAGAAAATGTTAATTCATCCGTTTTGCTTCAAGAGACTCATAAAAATTATCATTAATTATCAGCTGTGTCTTGAGTTAATGAAGATTTCAGAAAATAAAATCGGTCTGAAGAATTAATTACGGACGTTTTGAACATCGATAAAATACAGAAATCAGGAAATTTTCAAAGGTAATTTTTTTAAAAAGTCCGTAAATGTTACATATTTCACAAATTCGGAAATTTTACAATATTTGTAACCTATCCTAATACTTTGCGGTAAATATCTGGTATTGTCTGGTAAATTAATTTTTCAAGTAATTTGATTTAATATTTTATTTTTTTTCTGATTATTTATGTTATTTATTGTAAACATAATTTTAGTAAGCACTAAATTATTGCTAGTCACAGATATTTTAAAAAATTACTAGTAGTACAATGCTCGTATTTTGTTATTCGGTATTCGGTTCGTCCCCCTTCCCAAAAATTTTGAATTTCGGGTGCCCCTGAATATTAGCAGTCATTAATAAATATGAATCAATAGATTATTAATTGCAAAACACATACTGACATGATTTAAAGACTTTCAAAAGAAAAATGGCTCCTTAACGAAGCTTTATAACTAAAAATTTATATATCATGGCTTTTACTAATTTTACGGTGTGTGACTTCGAATAAGAAAATCTGTATTTTGAAGAAATGATTTCTTAAACCTAAGAAATTAAAAATTATCTGCTTTGATTAGAAAAGGGATTACCTCGTTCAAATATTAGGCCCTTCCCCCTCCATTTTTTTACCTTCTCAACAGGCAAATTGCAATCGGTTCTAGTTGAATTTTTCTCCTCTATATATACTACCGCGCCAAACTCGTTTCTTTTCTTTTTTACCAACAAGCTATTTAAACTTTTTTTCCCTCTATGATATGCGTCCCTAGGCTGGGGCCTAGGGGATGGCGTGATGAGTAATCCTGGACTGTCCATACAAGAGGTAAACGCACCTAGCAGTTGACACAGTGAAGCATATTTTGTGGCTTCTTTAAACTGTGGGGCTACAAAATTAATTACCATATTTGAAATTCAATGAGCATATTATAGCCCTACTCTTCCTCAATTGTCCTATTTTTTTTTTAAATGTCAGAATATCAATTTTTAATTTTTTTCCCCAAACCTGAAATTTGATACATCAGTGGCCATTGTACATGAGTCAGTAGTGGCCATATTGTTGTTTAGAAGTGGCCACCGGGTGGCTACTACTAGATCACACATAATTTTACATTAGAAATGAGGCAGTTTATTATGTTAAGGTATTACAACCTATTAAAAGCAAAATCGAGATGATTTATGAAAAACCTTCCTGATTCAGTAGTGGCCACTCGATGGCCACTTATGAATTTCCTAACATTTTTGGTATCAGTAGTGGCCACATAAACATCAGAAGAGAAAACAACTATTTGGAGTTGAAAACGTTCTAAACATGATCTTTCACATTTCATAACATGGTTACAGCTCTAAAAATATTATTTTTGAGCATTTTTCTATTCATAACACAACACAATGTTTTTATACCTCGTTATGGAGAAGCGTTAGAAGACAGCTGAAAAAACATGGACAATCCAGACGACCGTACTAAATAATTTATAACAGTTTTCCACGATGCTCTACCTACACCTCCTTGAACTGCTCACTACAATATACCCAGAACTTTACCTCCTGCAAATTTGAATCCATTGGGAGACCTGGAATCCTTATTTTTCAAATTTAAACCTTAAAGTGGCCATTACTGGTGCATTTCCCTTACTTGTTCAGTGAAAATTTTTCCAAGTGTTTGTGACATCTCAAAATACTTTGGGATAGTGTAAGTTTAATTCATGCGTAACTGTTGCTTCAGGAAAAGTTATTGTGTACAAAATTCATCAAAATCATAAAAAAAATTAATTTGAATTTTGAACTCTTGAATTCAAATTATGTTTTTCGCAATCACGAGTTTGTGTGTGTGTGTGTATGTAGGCATGTGTGTTTATGTGTGTGTGCAGGTATGAGTGTGTGGGTAGTTGTGTGCATGAGTGTTTGTTTGTGGTGGGAAATGTGTATGTGTGTGTAGGCATATGTGTTTGTGTCTGTGTGCAGGCATGAGTGTGATGAGTGTGTGGGTAGGTGTGTGTAGGCATGAGTGTGTGGGTAGTTGTGTGTTGGTGTGTATGTATGTGTAGGCGTCTGTAAGTATGTGTAGGTGTCTGTATGCATGTGTAGGTGTCAGTATGTATGTGTAGGTGTCTGTATGTATGTGTAGGTGTCTGTATGCATGTGTAGGTGTCAGTATGTATGTGTAGCTGTCTGTATGTATGCGTGTGTGTTTATGTATGTGTTTGTGTGTATGTGAGTGTAGGTGTATGTATTTGTGTGTGTGTGTAGTTGTGTATGTATGCGCGTGTGTGTAGGATATGGACGCAACCTGGAGACGGTTTTCGCTATAGGAGCAGCATCGTGAGGAGTCGGTCGACGGTGATGCTGCAGAGTGTGCTGGCGGGAAAATAAAATGATAGCACATCAAAACAGTCAAGTGAGAACAATAAGCAATCGTGATTGCTCAATAAAAACATGAGTTATAGCTTGACCATGAAAAGAAGGCAGATGACCTTGAAGCAAAAACATCATTTGTATCAATTGTAATAGGTTGTTTGTCTTTATTTTGGAATAGATAGGATTAGCAAGACCATGCCTCTTTCTGTTCGGTTCTTTCTGGCAGATTCAACCTATCACAAATGATACAAATGATGTTTTGCTTCAAGGTCATCCGCCTTCTTTTCGTGGTCAAGCTTTAAGTTGCCAGATTTACATCAGTTACCACTCATCTGCTCTCAAAACCAGCCCTAACAAAACTTTTACTTTTTTCTCTCGTTCTTTTTTTCCAATAGCTTTTAGTAGTCGCTTTCTTTTTTTGGGGGGGACCCCCCCCCCGTTTTTCAGTCCCAATCGCCGCCTCTGGTGTATATTGGGTGGTTTCCCCTGTCTCGTGTGGGAAAAATTGGACTAAAGGCTTCCTTACAGTTTTACATCTATGTAAATTATTCAGGGCTAAAGCTAAAATGCTGCTGACATAGTGAAAATACTTTAATGTGTGACTTGTTAAATAATTTTTTTTTAATATCTCTTTTGACTATTTATTGGATATTTTTATCACTTTTGTGCATAAGTTGTAAACTGCTCAATTATAACCAAATATCCTTCGAATCGATTGTTGGGAAAAAAATATTTATCTGCATACTTTGCTTTCCTGAAAATTTATTATTACTAGCGGTACCCGCACGGCTTTGCCCGTAGTAGAGAATTGAAAGGTCATTTGCTTCGCGAGTATATTTGCAAATAATGGAGGATGAATTTCTCGCCAATTTGCTATGTTCATTTGCTCGCCCATGTTAAGGTTCACGTTATAATAATTTGGTAATTTACTCGTCCACGTTGTGATCATTTGCTCGGTAAAATGTTCTTAAAATTGGAATAGAAAAAGAACAAAATCGAATTTTCGAAAAATCGCTTCCAGGTGCACATCCCAGAGCTACGAACTAATTCTGTGTTAAATTTCGTGAAAATTGACCGAACGGTTTAGGCGCTATGCGCGTCACAGAGAAACATCCGGACAGATATCCAGACAAACTTTGAGCTTTATTATTAGTAAAGATTGTTAGTTTCAAGAAAGAGACAAACAGTGAGCAATTCATTCCACAGAAAATAAGACTTAAAAGTAATATTTTTAAAATGTAATGCGGCCGCCCTGGTGGCTAGTTTATTTTAATTTTTAAGTTTTCCATTTAAATTCCAATTAAATTCATGTGGTTTCCTTCTTTTTTGGAGTATACTAGCCTGTACAATCAAAATGTCAGTTGATTAAGCACATTATTATAATGATGTTATTGACGTTACCAGTACGTTTTTACAGTGGCTACGTAGTAAAAACGTGACTTAAACTCGCTTTGTAGTTAAATGCCTTTTTGGCAGTGGTTTTCGACCTGATTGAGAGGGTTTCGCTAAAAATGACTTTGTGGCTGAAGAGTATTGACAAAAAAGTATCAATTTATGAATTATTTTCTTTTTTTTTTTTGAAAGTTCATGAGACAAGCTGATTTTGATATTAAACGTCTCACATACGAGTTTTTTTTTTTTTTTTTTTTTTTTTGCTAAACGTAGCAGTAGTTTCAAAAAACATGCAAAGGTAAAAATTTAAATTATGTTCTTCACAACCACGAACTGCAACAGGATCTTATTTCTACAAATGGCCTCTATCACAGTCATAACTGCGAAAAACATAATTTGAATTCATTGTGTCAAAATTCCAATTCAATATATTCCAGGGGCAATTGGAAGTCCAGAGGTCAATAAATATATTAAAAAGATCATTGAATATATATTCCAGAGGCCCTTGGATGTAGTTCAGAGGTCATTGGATATAGTCCAGAGGGGTTTGTATTATGGGCATAGAAAAATAAAAAGAACCGAAGTTCAACTACGATCAAGAGAGAAGAATAAGCAATTCGTAACAAATCAAAAAAAAAAAAAAAAATCCTTAATGGGTTCACAGTTTTAACCACCATTTTAGGCATTTTTGTCGAACATTTTTTTTTTTCAGATTTTTAACCAACCAAAGGTTTAGCTGATGCTCAACTTCACACAAAGCAAGACATTTATCATCTAAATCCTTTATTTAAGCAAAGAAGGTGTGGCTCAAACATTAATAGGTGGGGTTACGAAAACACAGAGAGCCCCGCCCTATTACAGACAGAAACAAACGGTTTATAATCTGTTTCCAAAAATATGCAAGACGAAGAAATCAGGTCAAGCACTTCCATCAAATCCAAGAGAATTTAAATGGCCATGCTTAGCGGCTGGCAATCGTGATAGCATTATCAGTCTTGACAAAGCGATTATGGTTACTGACTGAAAATATTTCAGTAAATTTTCACGGATAGGTCTGCCCTAGTTCTGATGAGCCATAAATTTGTCAGTAAAGCTGATTTGTTAAGGAATATATCCGTACAAAAGATGGAAATGAAGCTGGCTGATTGAACGAACGTATCTGAAAATAATTAACATCCCTGATCAAAATGTTTCGATTTTACAACATAAGTGCTTTTAATCAGATTACTGCTCCGGTAGTTGGGAAAACACAGCAAACATCGCTATATTTTCTTCATATTGTGACAGCAAAACTGCGTTTCGTTATCTACTACGAACTGTCTGCAAAAGCAGCAGATTTTAATCTCCACTTGCTTGACTTGAAGCAATATACAAAAAATTTTCAAATGTTTCAAAATGTTTCTGATATAATTCTTGCTGATTTTTATAACCTCTTGAATCCGAATACAACCACTGTTTTCCCCCTACACGTCCCTCTATTCGGGAATGGCCTTAAATATTTCTCAAATCATCAAAACCTATCTTTTTATAGGAGTTTGTTTTATTATTTTTTCTCTTATTTTTTGGTGTAAAACCAGAGATAGGACTTATTCCTACAAGCTCGATACTTGAAAAATTTTCACTTAAAAAAATAATAAAATAAATATTGGAAGGTATCGCATTTTGCATAGTCAGAGTCGCATCACAGATCCTCAGTAAAGAACCTCCCTGAATTGTTCAACATAATTCACAGACATAATTAAGATTAAAATAATCTTAGTATGCTTATAGTATTGCATTAATCAATATTTATATTTCTGGGGAGCCACTGCCTCCATTATTTTTCACTATATTAAGAAGTAATAAGAAATAGAGCTGGCGAGTCCCGAAAAATATAAATGTATACATTAATACTATATTATAAGTATACTTAAGTTCACTTTTAATCATTATTATGGTGGGAATAAAAGTTGATAATAATACGGGAAGGTTCTTCACTAAAGATTTGCGATACGACTCTGATTATGTAAAATGCGATGCTTCCAATATTTTTTTGAAAATCGTGAAAATTTTTTGGGCTCATAAGAGTGAGTCCTATGCTCTGGTTTTATGCCGAAAAATAAGAGAAAAAATAAATAACAAACCCCTAGGGAAAAAAAAAGTTCGGTTTTGATGATTTAAAAATTTTTTTCGGGGGGGGGATATCCCCATAAGTTTCCAAACTCGCTCCAAATGTTTATGCTTTTGAACTCTGTACCTCTCTAGACCCTCAAAAGATTGTAAAAGTATAATGTAACTCTTTCTTCCCCTCCAAATAAATGTAATGTTGTGAAATATGTGTGAATTGTGTGTGAAAAAAATAATGTTATGAAATTGTCGAAAACTGAAAAAAAAAAATTGGGGTGCGGCATTCCCAAAAAGTGGGACTTGTAGGAGGAAATTGATAGTCATATTGGGATTCAGGGGGTCATTTACACAAGAATCAGCAAGAATTATGTCAGAAGCATTTTGAAGGTATTTTTTTGCCGCACGGTGTTATCTGAGTGATCATCATCATCCCACAACTGCGACTCATCAATGGCTTCCTTAGACCTGGTGTCATATACTCATCATCTCACAGGAGCTCCATTACCTTTCATTTTCATTGATATGATGTTTTTCAATGCATTATACTCTTAGTAAGCCTATGAAAGCACTTCAAAAATAAATTAAAGCATGAACGTACAGTTAAATGTACACTATTTACGTAAATGAGTAAGTTAACATCTGAAAACAATAGTACGCATTGTCATTCAAGTAAAAGGTTTTACAGCAAAATTGTTGAAAACTAATAATGTGAGGTTGCAAAAACAAATCCCTGCCTTCAATGGTTTTATCCTCCAATGATATGTAAACACTTTCAGTGATGTTTGCTATATGGGGGTACCAATCATTGACACTCCGACAGAAGGTCACATGAGGTCACTGTGCCTTTCAAAAACTGTCCTTATTCGGCAAATTTTGTCTGGCGATTTGGCAAAATTATCATCATTCGCCAAAATTTGGAGTTCTATTTGGCAAAATTATCTTCACTCGGCGGAATTCGGAGTTTCATTTGGCAAAATTATCATCATTCGCTAAAATTCCGAGTTCCATTCTACAAAATTATCATCATTTGGCGAAATTTGGAGTTTTATTGAGCAAAATTCTGATCATTCGGCAAACTTTGGAGTTCCATTTGGCAAAAGTATCACCACTCGGGAGAATTCGGAGTTTTATTCTACAAAATTATGACCATTTGGCAAAATTTGGAGTTCCATTCGACAAAATTATCATCATTCGGTGAAATTTGGAGTTTCATTCGGCAAAATTATCATCATTCGTTAAATTTCGGAATTCCATTCGACGAAATTATCATCATTCAGCGAAATTTGGAGTTTTATTCAGCAAAATTCTGACCCTTCGGAAAAATTTGGAGTTCTATTAGGAAAATTGAGAATTTCCAAGCTCCCAAAAATTTGAGTTCGGGGTGCCCCTGGTACCGATCACAAGTTTTTAATGTAGTTCTGTTTAGAGAAAGAGTGGGTGCCTGCTGAGCGTCGTTACCCTACTTTCCCTTAATTGCAAACTTCTGTCTTGACTAATAAGAACTACCATAAATAAATGAATTAATTCATTAAAATTAAATTTCTAAAAGTAGCTAAAAATAATAGAGCTGTCTTCTACTATCTGGAAAAGGTAAAATGCTTTAAAAAACACACACACACATTTTTAAAACGGTCCAATCAATTAATTTTCGACGCAGCTTTAGAATGGGATCGTTTCCAAAATTTTAAAAAAGTTTTTTTTTCTGAAAGAACATGCTTAAAAACATAGGATCTAACTATTTTTTAAATAATTTGTTTAAGTTTAATATTTTTAAAAAATTACTTAAATCGGTGAGCTTTCATTGTTTAAGCTTCTGCCAATGATGTCACAAATGATGAGATGCCATTCTGTGTTGCCATTCATAGAGCAAATTATTTAATTTCCATCTTTACTCACGTGTATTGGCAACGATATGGTTGATAGCAAGCGTAGATCACAATTTTAATTCGCTTCTTGCTTATCATAACGCGGAAACGTGGAACAAAGATGCGCCAAATAGCATTATTTGTGACGTCATCAAGACCACGCCTTGTTTAAAAAATCGGACAGTTTACAAAATTAATTAAAAAATAGCCGTTGGGAAAATAAAAGAATTTTTTGGGTCCATGTTTTTTTTTTTTTTGGTTAGTCTACCAATTTCAGAGACTAAAAATACTAATTTTGACTAAAGGAAACAACCCCATTAGTCGAAACAATAAGGATTATCAAATTTTAGTTTTCTTGTGCCTTGAATTGTCAAAGCAAAAAACAAGCGATAAAATCTGTCGCGAGGGAAGCATGACCCAACTGCTAGAACGCTCTAAATATTGTTGAAATCTTATCGAAGGGAGAGTTTTATTTCGAAAACGATCTTTATCAATAATACAGAGCAGCTTTGTTTTTGACAGGCCTGTGGAGTTGGAGTCGGAGTCGGACTGATTTTGGGGTAAAGGAGTTGGAGTAGGAGTCGTTAGAAAACATGCCGACTCCGACTCCGGGCTTCTTTTTTTCTTTCCTTTTCACTGACTCTCCTTGCATTTTTTAAAAACTGACTACCAATTGGTTCGATTACATGTATAAAAAGATACTAATGAGAAAATAACTGCCATTATGGCAATCAGCTAGCTTTAGTGCTTACCGAACTTTCTGTAGCCGTCCCCTAGTTTGCTTGCTTTTTAACTTAACTAATAGCAACTGTCAGCGAACGGTTTTGTTAACATTTTCAAGTAATCACTTTCAAATAAAAATATAGTGTTTTGTTCGATCTCAGTTATAAAATAGTAAAAGAAATGTAACAAATTAGTAAGTCATGGCCCTAGCTAAGGTTGAAACGTTTAAGGATGGTCGGCAAATTCAAAGAAGTTCTGGGCGCAAAAGCACGAATCCAAAAGATTCGATGAAATAATCTAATGTTTTTTCTTTATTAAGACTATTTCTATAAGCTTGGTTCTCACTAAAAAGTATGGAACAAAATAAGTGTAAATGATTTCATAATTACAACACTCAATAATTACAGTTAATTTTAAAACGTTCATATTAAGGTTAATTCTAAAGCAGCCAATAAAATTTAAATTAAAAATTTAGCGAAGTAGAAATATAGGTATAGTAAAAACTATTCGTACAAATTATTATACCGCCGCATTTGGTGTAAAATTAGCTCCTGACGTATATGTGCCCTGTTTTCGTTGAAATTTTATTGATGAAATATAATTTAAAATATATTCGCGAAAATTTTTAGAATTACAATATTTATATTTTTTATGAACTCTGAAATTAACTTTGGGTGTCATCTATCAGATGGGTGTCACCTGGGGCAAACCACCACCTCTCAAGAACTTGGATTTAGAAAAAAAAAAGCTTTTTTTCTCTCAAATGACAGCTTTCAAAAATTGAAAGCACACGATTTGATCAATATCTATTTGTTAAACATTAAAAGGGGGCAAATTACAGATAATCCTTTTCAAATTTTTTAAAAAGGATTTTTAAGTCATCTCACTTTTTAACTCGTAACTATTGGAAAATTTGATTTTTAAATTGAATTTCTAACATTGTATGCGTCTTAAGTTTACAATAAAAAACAAAATGTGAAATTTTTATAAAAAGGAATTAATATTTCAATCTCTGTTTTCCCCTTCCCCTGAAGGGAGAGAGGGAGTTGAAAAAATACAATTAAAAAAACTTTAAAAAATCCGGAGTGGGAGTCGGAGTTGGAGTCGGGGGTTTCAAAATCCAGGAGTCGGAGTCGGGGCCGGAGTCGGCCATTTTCCTTCCGACTCCGCAGCCCTGGTTTTTGATGCGATTCAAACCAGCTGCTCTTAAATGATTTAATGGGCTGTACATTTTTAATGTCACTTATCTCGAGGAAACCCTTATTTTTCTACAATTTTAGTATGGATGTAACATTTCAGACATGGTTTATTTACAATGAAAACGAAAGTTATTTGAAATAAAAAAATTTAGAAAAAAAAAATAGAACCGACTTCAAAATTGCTCTAAAAAGTGAAAAATAATTTTATTCTTTAAACACCATCGATAATGCTTTTAAACATAATTTTTGAAGTTGGAGCAAAAACAAAACGTAAAATCCAGTGTAACCATGCTTTGTTCATATTTTTTTCAGAAAAGAATCCAAAGTTACGAACGAAACATTTATTCGGAACTCCAGCGCTCGAATACGCTACCTTGCGGTGATTTATAAAACTGCGTCTGCACCTAAAACATTGCCACGTTGCGCATCACGTGTGTCTGTTGACGTAAACACAGGCAGTTTGTTCTGAGTATTTATTAACGCAATCGATGTGTCTTAGTTTGCTTTCAGCTACAGAAATTAATTCGTCCCCTAAGAGTATTCTCGAGCTTCTCAAAATAATGTTAGTTTTCCTTATTTCTTTCAAAAAAGTATTAAATGGTGGAAGCGTAAACAAGAAAAGTCTGGATTAACAAAATTGGATAACGTAATACCAGGTAAAATTTTTTATTGTTTTGTATGAATTTGTAAGAATATGAGTTTTTTTAAATCTTAAATTAATTTAACTAATCATATTTTACAGCAGCATTTAGTTGGAATGGACAGTATGCAAAATATTTTCTTGAATTTATTATCGTAGAACAAAATGAATAACCGAGAAAGAATTTACTTTATTCTTTTTATTTTCAGCTGAAAGGTTTCGCCAAATTTGTTTAGGGTTATAGTAGTTTTAGTATTGTGCAAGCAAAGTAGCCTTGGCGAGTTTTCGCATTTTTAGTTAAACCATTTTTAATTTTTATCATGAGTGGAATAAAATGATAGTAAGATTACAGAATTCGATAAGCAAAAAGAAATAATGGTCAATCAACTGAAAAGAAAACTACCACCATATATAAACTGTGAGTACACATTTTATTTATTTTGTTCTGAGTGAATTTGAATCAGTTTTTCAATTCGATGGAAAAAAAACGAACTTAACAACATTGACTGGACACTTTTCCTTAACCTAATTCCACATAAATGATTTAAATAACCTTTGTTACTACAGTATCCTACTGAAATAGACAGTATGCAAATAAATTTTCTTGAAAATATTTATCGCAGAACAGATTGAAAAATCCAGAAAGAACGTTAAGAATTTGAACAATAAAAAATAAAAGTTCGCCAAAAATCTGTTTATAGGCTTATGGTTTTAAAATTATGTGAAAGAATAATGTATCTTGACAAGATTTCGCATATCAGGTAAATCATTTCCATGACGAATGAATTAAATGCATGATTTCTTTGGATATCCAATCATATAGTCATAGAAATAAATTATCTAGTGTTAAACGTTACTCTTGACAGTCTGCCACGTATGTGCACTATGTGACAAAAATGTCAACAAATGCTGGAAATGTCACGAAACTGAACTTAATATGTACTAATGTATAGAAAAAACGGTACAAAATGAAAATGCCGTTCGAAGCGAACCAAAAATTTATGAATTCCGAATTCAACATTGTGCTGCTTCAGAACAACTTACTGTGTGTTCTGCATTAATTGTTTACTTTCGTAATACTTTTTGGTTTCTAATCTCTTTCTATATGGGTCAGAATAACCAAAAGACTTTGAAAAATCTTTTCAAATGAATAAAGCGAAAAAATCATACATACGAACAAAAATCACAACACTTTTAGCATTTTCTTCGTTACCACATGCGTTTGTTTTAGTTTTCAATTCCGCCATTAGACAGTGACTGCAGTGCCCCCTATAGTTCGTTGGAGTTGCGAATATCGTTATTCAAATATGTTGTCGTCAATACATAATTTATGTGATAGTGAAGAAACGGGGCCTGGGTAAATTTATAGTTGTAGTTGAGTTATGACTGTGAATGATTTTATCTATCGTTTTTGCGCCAACTTCAAAAATTATGTTTAAAAGCATTATCGATGGTGTTTAAAGAATAAAATTATTTTTCACTTTTTAGAGCAATTTTGAAGTCGGTTCTATTTTTTTTTCAAAATTTTTTTATTTCATTCTTTTTAGTGTAAATGTAGATATTTCAGTAAAAGTAAGAAGTTACCTAGTAAGAAGTTCGGCTTTATATCACTGTATTGCTTTAGAAAAGCCTTTATTCAAAATTATCATTACAATTACTATTACTGTTATATGGCACCAAACTTTTATAACAATGAGTTTCATTTGTCGCGTCGATGAAGATAGCGAAGACAATGTGAAAGTTAAATGAAGCGAATACTCGTTAGTCTCAACTCGAGATCTTTATTCAGAACCACGAATGAACGTTACATCTCCTTATATACAACTTGAGAAAGTGCTGGAACTTTCCAGACTTGGAAAGATACAGAAATTCATAGAACATTCGAGAAAATACGGGAAACAGTAGAAACGAAATTTAAGTAAAATTCACTTTGTCCTAGTCGGGATTTGAACCCGAGTCGCTCGTGTGGGAGGCGAGAATTCTACCACTGAGCCACCGTTATCCACGGATGAAAAGTGCGTACTTCGCTATAATATCATTTTAATCATTTAATAGGGAAATTGCATAAAATGTACTGTTTTTTGCCCATAACTTTTTTTCTAAAGAACAAATATGGTCAAACAAAGTAATGGGACCTAAGTTGAGCCATCCCCTATCCATTAAGAAAAGAATAATCAAAATCGGTTCACTAGGTGAGACGCTATGAGTGGACAAACAAAAAAAAACATACATACGGTATGAACTGATAACCGCCTACTTTTTGAAGTCGGTTAAAAATACCTATTGTTTAACCTAGCATCATATCCTTTGTACCTAACTTCAAATACTTAACAGACTTTTTTAAAAATTAACTTTAAACAGCAGATTCAAGAAAACTTTCAATAAGAGGGGTAATGTTCTTTATTCATTATCGCAGATATATCGTTGTTCCAGGAGAACAATAAAGTAACTGAATTTATTTTTGAATAATTTGAGTTTGAATGCTTAATGGCATCAGAAAAACTTAGTTATACCATTAAGCATAAAACTTAGAAACAAGGAAAAATTAAAAATTAACAGGGTTGTCGTTTTTCTACTAAAATAGCGATGTATAACTTCATACAGAAATACCTCCTTTGAAGGACACCTCCAAAAAAAGGGGGAGAAACCCCTATATAAGGTATATTTTTTCTTCCCCCAGTTATTTTAAATATAAACATCCATGTATTTTCCTCTGTTGAGGGTCATCCTTTTAAAGAGGCAGTTACAGAGAAAAAATACAAAAATTAACACATAGATAAATATATACCGTCCGAAACGTCTGAGATACTGTAAAAATTCATTGAAAAGCAACAAATTGCCGTATCAATATGTGGTTTGCTCCATAACACTATACAGGTTCAAGATTTTTTCATGACATCGTAAAAATGAGGAAAAGAGGAAAAAGAAAAAATAATAAACGTAAGTAATCGCTGTGTCGTCGCAGTTAGAATTAGTTTTACGTGCTCTGGACGATATAGCCGTCAATGTAAACGTCTTGTAATTGCAGTTTTTTTTATTTTAGTTGCCCTTTTTTCACGATGTCATACACAATTCTTGAACATAAGAAGTACTATGACGTAAACCGCATATTTCTATCAGGATATTGTGCCGAATGATAATTTTGCTGAATCGTCCGACAAAATTTGCTGGATGGATAAATTTTTGGAAAGACACCAGTGACCTCCCATCGGGGCGCATTTGGTGACAATACTGACAAAGAAGAATCAAATTATGAAAAAGATAAATAATATGAATTTTGTCATCTTGAATTCAAATTATGTTTCGCGCAATCACGAGTGTGTGTATGTAGGTGTGTGTGTTTGTGTGTGGGGGGTATGTGTGTTTGTGTGTATGGGGTATATGTATGTGTGTGTAGGCATTTGTGTTTGTGTGCTGGCATGAGTGTGTGGGTAGTTGTGTGACTGAATGTGTGTGTGGGGGGGTATGTGCATGTGTGTAGGCATATGTGTTTGTGTCTGTGTGCAGGCATGAATGTGTGGGTAGTTGTGTGTATGTGTGTGTGTATGTGTTTGTGTATGTGTAGGTGTCTGTATGTATGCTTGTGTGTTTATGTATGTGTTTGAGTGTGTGTGTGTGTGTGTGCGTGTGTGTGCGTGTGTGTGTGTGCGTGTGTGTGTGTGTGCGTGTGTGTGTGTAGTTGTGTATGTATGCGCTTGTGTGTAAGACATGGATGCAACCTGGAGACGGCTTTCGCTATAGGAGCAGCATCGTGAGGAGCCGGTCGACGGTGATGGTACGGAGGGTGGCGGTGGGAAAATAAAATCATAGCACGCCAAAAACAGTCAATTGAAAGCAATAAGCAATCGTGATTGCTCAAAAAAAAATTAATTTGAACTTTGATATCTTGAATTCAAATTATGTTTTTCACAATCACGAGTGTGTGTGTGTGTGTATGTAGGCGTGTGTGGGGGGGGGGGTATGTTTGTTTGTGTGTGGGCGGTTTGTGTATGTGTGTAGGCATGTGTGTGTGGGTAGTTGTGTGTATGTGTGTTTGTGTGTAGGGGGTATGTGTATTTGTGGGTAGTTGCGTGTATGTGTTTGTGTGTCTATACGTATGCGTGTGGGGGGGGGTATGTTTGTTTGTGTGTGGGCGGTTTGTGTATGTGTGTTTAGGCATGTGTGTGTGTCTGTGGGTAGTTGTGTGTATGTGTGTCTGTGGGTAGTTGTGTGTATGTGTGTCTGTGTGTAGGGGGTATGTGTATGTGTAGGTGTGTGTATGTGTTTGGGTGTGTATGTATGCGTGTGTGTATGTCTTTGTGTGTGTAGGTGTATGTGTGTGTGTTGGTGTAAGTGTAGGCAAATAAGTGTCGCAACTTGGAGACGGTTTTCGCTAGAGGAGCAGCATCGTGAGGCGGCCGGCCGGTCGACGGTGGTGCTGGCGTCAAAATAAAATGATAGCACATCAAAACAGTCAAGTGAGAACATTAAGCAATCGTGATTGCTCAAAAAAAAAAAAAAAAAATTAAAAAAATAATTTGAATTTTGACATCTTGAATTCAAATTATGTTTCTCGCAATCACGAGTGTGTGTATGTAGGTATGTGTGGAGGGTACGTGTGTTTGTGTGTGGGGGATGTGTGTTTGTGTGTAGGGCGTATGTGTATGTGTGTAGGCATGTGGTTTGTGTCTGTGTGCAGGAATGAATGTGTGGGTAGTTGTGTATGTGTGTTTGTGTATGTGTGTGTTTGTGTGCGTGTGTGTGTAGTTGTGTATGTATGCGCGTGTGTGAAGGACATGGGTGCAACCTGGAGACGGCTTTCGCTAGAGGTGCAGCATCGTGAGGACCCGGTCGACGGTGATGCTGCAGATGGTGCTGGCGGGAAAATAAAATGATAGGACATCAAAACAATCAAGTGAGAACAATAAGCAATCGTGATTGCTCAAAAATAAGAGTTCATAGAGATAGTTTTGGTTATAAAACGCCTCTTATAATAAAGTAAGAAACCTGATTTGACGTATTTTCCTGAAATGCTGATTGTGAATTTTGCAATGATGATATTGATTCACATCAGGGGCACAGCCAACTCAAATTTTTGGGCGGGTGGAAATTCTCAAGTTGCCGAATGGAGCTCCAATTATTGCCGAATGTTGATAATTTTAATGAATAGAACTCCAAAATTTGCCAAATTGCGATAATTTTGCTGAATAGAACTCCAAATTTCGCCGAATGTTGATAATTTTGCCGAAAAAAAAATTCCAAATTTCGCCAAATGCTGATAATTTTGCCAAAATGAACTCTAAATTTCGCCGAATGATAATAATTTGGCAGAATAGGACTCCAAATTTGCCGAATTATGATCATTTTGCCGAATCGTCAGACAAGATTTGCCGAATAAGGAAATTCTTGTGAGGTCACGGTGACCTCCCTTGATCTCCCATCGGGGCGCCCCTGATTCGAATATGGACTCTTTCTTATAATTGAATCACTACATAGGAATGTTTAATCCCAAATTTATTTTTGTGATGCAATCTTTCTTCTATGGATGCAATTCATTATCACAAATAGATTTCACCGCGGGAAAGTACAACCTTTTTATTTCCCTAAGGATAAACTTCATTATGTGGAGGTTATTTTGAACTCGAGAACCTTTTGAATTCTCAATTCGTCAATACCAAGATATTTTTCTCTAGAGACTTACTGTGCGAGAATTTCCGGATCTACTTCTTCTTGTCGATGGTTTTCCTGAGACATAATAGTGTAATCTAAGTCTGCGTTTTTCTCAACCTCTTTAACGCACGTATCAGTATAAATTGGCGAAAACATTACTAGGATCGGTGAAGTTTATTATTATTAGTTTTTTTTTAACAAAAGAATCATCACTATATTAGGTATTAAAGAGCTGGTATATACTTTTATCGAAAGATTTTATTATGTATTTACATACAATTATTTTCAAATACGAGTATAAAGAAAAGTAATTATTGTAGTTAAAGTTTATATAATAAACCTTCATTGACTCAGACCGTATTAAACCAGACTTCGCTTTATCTGAACAGCCATTTAGATGGACATTCTGTACAAATATAAGGCGAGTTAGTACAATCAGGGCTGCGCCGTCCCTACGCGCAAGGTCGTGCGGTGCACGAAGGCGCCAGAGTCAAAAATGGCGCCGAGCTGTACCGATCAAAAATGCTCAAATTGAAGGGAAAAAATCTCCAACCAAAAAAAAAATAATAATTGAACTTTTCATTATATCTAAAGGTGGTGAAGAAATTATACCACTCACATTGAAACAAGCAATCTGTCTCGCTGCTGGAATCTAAAAGGAAAATTATTGCCTTCTTGTGTCTAAATAAGCTTTTCAAAAAGGCAACTTTTTATCATGAAAACACGTGATGCTTATTATTGCGTACATTAGCATTTTTTTCATAATGTGGAGCCGTGAATGCTATTTCGGTATGTCTACAGTACACAAGGTCGAGCATACCAATCCCAATGCTCCAAATAAGTTCTCGTAGTTAACGGCATAGCACAGGATTTCATTTCGGAGTTGTTCTGATTATTATATAAAGTGTTAATAAAAGAAAAAAACCAATACAATACAATATTTTCCTGTATCCAATTTTGCTAAAAATCCTCCCAAATTTGCTAAAGTTCCTTACTCATTTCGGGGAGGGTTCTGGCTCAATGGATACACTCTTGGCAACGCCACTGCTTTTGATCAATATCTTTTTTTATAATTCATAAAATACGTATTTTTGTGTTTTCTAACTATTGTTCGTGGTAATTCGACTGCTTCATGTTATCATACATAAAAATATGGCAAGCACATTTGCATATTAGTTACTTGTGAGTAATATTTAATATTGTAGACAATAACTTAGGTTAACTTTTTAGTTCCGTTAAGTAACGACTTGACCATAATTACTCGATTCTCTCCCCCCCCCCCACCCGCCTTCTGCTTCAACTATTTGTGTACTAAATCTAAAAAGGGCTTCGGACAATGCATTTATTTTAGACTAGCATTCCCGTACCCGACATTGCTCGGGTAGTGGAATTAGCAGAGGTTAACAGTGCTTGGTGCACCTAGTTTCGAAAATCCCCTGTAATAATTACTTATTACCTATATTTTTTTCTAATTTTGGGAGGATCCCAGGGCCCTTGGACTACTTATATGTATGCCCTTGTCCTTAACCTATCTTTAACTGTTATTAACTATCCTTTTAAAGTATTGATTATCTTTGTAAACACAGGCCATCCACATTTTATTGTTATACCTATGTTTAAGCAAGAACTTCTATGTGTACAACATTTTTAGTTTTTTTTTTCTGGTGCTAAAATTACTAAGCTGCTTGATGAACTGACTTTGGAGCAAGCTACATAAAATTGGCCGTGTTGAAAAAAAGTCTTCTCTTAAATTGATCCCTGCTACTTTTAATGTCTGTCCTTGTGACTTATTAATGGTTATTGCAAAGCAAACTTTTACAGGAAACTGCACTCTTCTAAATTCAAAAGGATAGTCCGCCTGTGATGATGTTCTTAAAAACTTCGTTTCTGGTTTTGAAAAAATGAAAGCAAAAGACAGTAAATTATTATTTGACTTGAGAAAAGTCTCGAAGAATCACGTGAGAAACAAAAACAATATCAAATTTAAAATTCACGCTAGCGACCAAAAGTTGAGATGAAGTACTGAATAATGATTTGAATGGAGGAAAGCCACTGAAAATAAGGGATTTAAATTTCAATGACAGGTTTTAACTTAACAGATATTAAGGGGTTTTAATTAATTTCTCCTGAACTAATTGATATTTCCGAAAATCCTTTCTTAGTGGATACTTTCGTAATCATGTGGACATGTCTGCCAAATTTCAAGTCTGAGACTGCAGCGGTATTGGCTGTGCGTTGATATATATATATATATATATATATATATATATATATATATATATATATATATATATATATATATATATATATATATATGTGTGTGTGTGTGTGTGTGTGTGTGTGTGTGTGTGTGTTATCTCAGGACATTGATTTTTATATATTAAGATTTTAAATTCAATGCCCTTTTAACGATTCCATACTATAGAATTACTTATTTTGCAGGAAACAATTTAAATTTCAGATTTTAAGGTGGAACATCCTCTATATTATTATGCTTCAATTGAGCAATGGAATCAGTACCTTGTCACGTTCTGGTGGCATAAAAGTTAGATTAATTATTCGTCAATTGAAGATTAGAGAGATATTTAGAGCGGCTATAACTTTAATATTAGAATGAGTTCTATTTCCAAAACCCATTAGCATATCAGATGAGCTACTGAACTCGAAACAACTTCGAGACATGAAGTAAAAACGTACACTGCATTCCAAAATTAAAAATTTACCCATTGTTTTTTTAATAAATTAAATTTCAAACGTAGTTTTTCAACACTATATATTTATCTACAAAACCACACTCCAGATGTTAACTAGATTTTCTCTGAATGCCACTGAATAAAGCCGCTCAAAAGACATTTGCACGCTGGCGCCGATCCGGCTTGGCGCGGGCCTGTGTACAATAATGTATTTTTGTAGGTCTCTGCTATGTAATGCAGAACCCTCTTATGTAATATACAGTAGAACCCCGATAATTTTCGTATTAATTGGGATCCGACCCAGTCCGAAATATTGAAAATCCGGTTCATCCGGAGAATGAAAAATAAAAATGAAATTATTTTCAAATAAAAAAAGAACCGACTTCAAAAAACAAAAAGGAACTGAAAAGTAAAAAATAATGGATCATACTTACATACAAGCTTTTACCCAAACGTATAAATAAAATTTATTTTACAATTCCTGTACAAAAATCAACTAAACTAAACACCCAATTATAAATTAAACACTAATTTTTACTACCGGACAATGAATTATTTTAATACCTAATTAATTATATACGATCTCTTAATTTTTAATAACCTTTTGAAGTCGGGGCCTCCTATAAACTACTACTTAACGTAACTGACAACACACTAGAGTTGAACACTAATTTAACTAAATGCAAAATTGGTCTTTAAATCTAAACCTACTCAGTTACGTTAGGAGGCCTCGACTTCAAAAGGTTCACGAAACTGCAGTCCTCGGCTGGAATTGACTGAGCTGGCGGTGTATTTCATGTATCTACTAAAAAGTTGGAATCCAGGCTGAATATTTTTTCGACATTTTTTTGTATATGATGCGATACTAATTAAAATTAAAACTTGACATACATAGTGCGATCCTTTTATTATATTTTACACGATTCATTCTTTTCAAAACAAGTAAAAAATAGCTTATCCTAATACGTTTGTTACCTTCCAGACGCAAATAAAATATGATCCCCGCCAAACCTATTGCTAAACCCTCGCGATTTCTAATATAAAATATCGGTTTGGAAAATATTACGTAAGAATGAGTTTGATCCCCCCTCCCCAAAGTAAGGGTATGTAGAGACTTTTCCAACCTCCCTCCCCTCGGGACCCTTACGTTAGTAGTGAACGGCCCCTAAAAACACGAACCTTTTACACTGACTCTCCACAAAATGCTCATTATTTTGAAAACGTGTGTTATTACACTCGATTCCCTCCCCATATCCTCATCCTCAGGCCCGTCACTTTTGAATTTTCCGGAGAAGGTGAACAATGGGTATGTACTAAATGCTTTTTAAAGAGAAAACCAACAAAGTACATAAACAAACCGTCGCCTCAGATCAACAGTAGGATCTTAGTGTTATTCCTGGGATTATATGTCTTAGTGTTGCTCTGAGGCGACGAAACGCTTAATTACGTTGTTTCCAATTGCACTCTTTTGTTCTCTGGGGGGAGGCAATTGACCCGCTCCTTCATTGTAAAAATGACGGGTTTGCCCCCCCCCCCCGTTCCCTAGCCTTTTTCATTTTGAAGTGGATGCACCCTTGCAAAGCAATGCTTTTAAAATTTAGTTGTAAGTCAATGCATTTTTATCCATCACTAAATGAGAATGTTATACAAATACAAATACAAAAGTGACGACCAGCAACAGGCTCTGGGCCCAGCTAGACTGGTCCTAGTCAATTTACAATCCCCAGTGAAGATCAATGGCCCTCTGAAAACTGTCTACTCCCTTGCTCATTACCACCTCTTCCGGTAAGCTGTTCCAAGGTTCCACTACTCTGCTAAAACAATAATTTTTCCTAATATCCATGTTAGCCTGAGATTTAAATAGCTTAAAACAATCACCCCTTGTCCTGTTTTCAGTGCTAAACTTTAGCCCCGTAACATCTTTCGTTTTAATAAATTTAAACAGCTGAATCATGTCCCCTCTGTCTCTTCTTTGCTCAAGACTGTACATTTTAAGCCTTCTAAGCCTGGAATCATAATCTAAGTGGGAAAGTCCACCTATTAGCCTTGTAGCCCGTCTTTGAACCCTTTCCAATACATTAATGTCTTTCCTAAGATAAGGAGACCAAAACTGATCAGCATACTCCAAATGGGGTCTTACCAAACTTCTATATAAGGGCAGAAGAACTTCTTTAGATTTGTTTGAAATATATCTATTGATAAACCCAAGCTTGTCTTCTTTACGGTTAATAGACAGAACATTACTAAAATGTGGCTTACCTTAATTAAACCTCTATAGTTCTGGAGCTAGCATCACTGTTCTATCCATAGGTCCAGTTATTTCCGTAAAATCAAGATTCTTTACATAATCCAATGTAGTATCAAAGATTTCTTCTGATTATTTTCAAGAAATTGGCTCGACGCTTTCACTTAAACAGTTACAATCCGTGTTCTTAAAAAGTAGTCACTAAGAAGTCACTTAAATATGCAATAAGCTCTTGATAGCTGATAACATGTCTACCATTCTCAAAAACATTTCACATGAAAAGTTAATTTTCTACTTTTTCTTCAACTTCATTTGATTATTACAATATAAAAAGTTATATGTGACATAGCTGTACTTTTTCTGTAGATAAATAAGTTAGTTTAATATAGTGTAGTTAAAAGTTAGTAAGACCCATAGAGTGATATGCTTGTTTGACATGTAGATAAAATTTCATAAAGATAATAATCTCGAAGCTTATTGAAAGGTTGGAAATATAGTGAAGTACTTTGTAAACATCGTACAGAATAAGAGATTTATGTATAGTCTAATCTATAAGTGCTATAACTTTTGGGCTGACTCTTACTATGTCTAATCACAACTAAACTCCTCTAGTAAGATTCGAAATAATTCAGTTATTATCACATATTATTTGCTTTAACTGCAACCAGCAAAGTTTTACACCACTGGGTGGGAAGGAACGGTTCAGATTGCTTGGCCTCATCACTCCTTTGCCCGAATATCACCAAACAGCTCTTCAAGAACAAAAATAAGAAGTCCCAAATTTTCCAAAGCACTTATTAATAATTCTACTTCTGTTTCTGAAATTAGCATTTTGAAATTCTATTTCTCAAGTCTAACTGAAGAGAATATCCTGTTGTATGTACAGTATCACACTAAGGAAAGCGATTTTTAGGTACAGTACTCTATTCTATTTACATAAAAAGTAAATCTAGAGTGTCTAATTTTAAAGAAAGTTTCAAACATAACTCTACGCTTGATGAATTTTCGGCAAAATATTTCCATTTACATAGAAGCAATGCGTAGGAGTTTTATTTCTCAAAGTTGGAAAAAAAAATGTTTTCAAGTCTTTTATAGTATAAAATGTTTCTACATATGCAACAGCGTAGGCACTAAGTTTTTTTAAGTTAAAATATTCAATTTAAATTCCACGCCACTGTCATAAACTACGATATGATTCATTAGTAGAAACGCAATTTTTCCGTTTTGAAAATTATCATCAAAATTGTTTAATATTTGCATAACGACGGCAAAATAGAAATGCTACTGTGTTACTAAATATTCAAAAATATAAGAAAACACGAAGAATATATTTTTTTTCCTTCTAAAACAACGGCAATGGGTACTCGCAACACATTGCTATGTAGATTCTACGAATCCGCTAAGACACTGCTCTACCTTCTCAAACGAACCGCTACTAGTGATGCCCTGTATCCTGGCATCGCATCAGTCGGGGCTCCGCCCGCTGATGACGTCATTGGAAGCGAGGAGCATCATGGGGCGACGGTAAACAGCGCCCCAAGGTTTCGTTTCCGTCGGAGAGTGGCGATTTGAAATCCGTGCGAAGGAAAAACGGAATGGGTACGAAAAAATGGGATAAAACCAGAGCTACGGAGTCGGACGGAAAATGACCGACTCCGACTCCAACTCAGGAACTTTTAGAACCTCCGACTCCGACTCCAACTCCTTCATCCCCAAAATCAGTCCGACTCCGACTCCGAAAGCACTGGCAAAGTTGCGGACTTTGCGGGGAAAATGATCGACTCCTACGCGTACAATGGAGCTCAATCATTTCGTGGGACCATAGGGCCCGCACAGCGAATTAGCTGAGTTTTGAAGGCCAGAATAGACATAAAAGATTTAAATTTCTTCTACATAATGTATGAAAACACGCCAAAGGAAAGAAAATTACCAATCAAGAATTGTTGTAATAATTACTTATGTTATGAAATCTAAGTTCGTATCAGTTTTCCCAGAAACTAAATGAACATTTGTTTTCAAATTTATTTCATTGTGACCAATGGCGTCTGGAACTTAAATTTTTGGGAGGGCAGAAATCCTCAATTTGCCGAATGGAACTCCAAATTTTTCCGAATAGAACTCCAAATTTCGCCGAACGATGATAATTTTGCAAAAAGAACTCCCAATTTTGTCGAATGATGATGATTTGACTTTATCGCCAGACAAAAATCGCCGAATAAGGAAATTGTTGGGAGGTCACCGTGACCCCCCATTGGGGCTCCCCTATTTGTGATTATTCATTGTTTTTGTTTAATAACATTGAACGAAACAACTGGCCACAAGGTGTTGCTTCGTGGGCAGCATGCAGCCCACCGGCCGTAGGTAGAGTGCCACTGAGGAAAAAAATATTCCCCCAAATCTAGTCCGATTTTCACAATATCTTACACTCAGAAATGAGCATTTAGAATATTGTTATATTAATAATATAGTATTTAGACTATCTCTAACAGTACCCATTATGTCTGATCTAATTTGAAAATTCATATTTCTTCCCCAGTGCCGTATTCGCAAAAATAGCAGAAGGCAGGAATGCCCATCCGTTCCCCCAAAAGCGATGGTGCCGGTCTCTCCAAATACAGTGACCTCTCACTTATACGCGACCAAAGGAGACAACGAAATTTTCGCGCATAAGTGAGATTCGCGCATAAATGAAACACCCCAAAAATAAGCTTAAATGCAGTAAGTTATCAACCGTTATAGTAATACTAATAGTACACTACTGATACTAATGAATAAATACGCACATAATTTCCATTTATGCATTGTAATTTAATAAAAATGTAAAATTTGAAGTTGTACGTTTTGTCATTTTTTATACACTGTACAGTATGTAAGCGAATTCCACGAAACCTAAAAACTGTCGCGTGATCAGTGTCATAGTCTGTGAGGATACAAAAGATCCTTGATACGCTATGTCAATGCTTTCCGCTTGACCACGACTTTTAGGAACGTCAACCTTTTCGCATGTAACCCGTTCTCCCCTCTCGATGTCAATAACAAGACTAACTGCACCCCCAATTGCACACTTGCGCGAAAAAAATGCGTTCTTGGAAACATTTTGAACATTGGAATAAAGGTGTGTAAAAGCATTCCAAGAGACATCAAAAAGGGTACAAATCTTCCGATAAGCAAAGCGTGGATAGGCAATTTAACTAAAACTTGAAAAATTTTTATCGCGCATAAGTGAAAAAGTGAAAGGTGCACTTTAGGTTTCGCGTTTTCCTATATCGCTGGCCGGGCCCGTGAGAAAACGCGTATAACAGAGATCGCGTATAAGCGAGAGATCACTGTACTACGGAGTGCTTACCCTCCAAAACGGAAAAAATATCCCTAAAACCACCCGTCTAAAAATTTCTAATGCGCAGTCAGTGCCATTGCCTCCCCCCCCCCCCACATTCTCTCTTCGTCGGCACTGTACGTAAAGGGAGGTCGCGGAAGGTCAGTGAGACCTTCCTAAAATGTCCTAATTCGACATTTTGTAACTAACGATTCGGCAAAATAAGTATCATCTGAATTGAGGTTTTGGGTCACAACCAGGGTTGCCAGGCGTCCCGGATTTCAAGGGACAGTCCCGTATTTTGAAAAATCGTCCCGCGTCCCGGGGAACTTCCATACTGAACGGTTAAAGTCCCGTATTCTAGTCGATGACAATATTTTACAGAACGAGACATTATGTTAGGGGAAAAAAATTAATTAAAACAAAAAAAGTGAAATAATGAGCAATAAGAAAATCATGTGGCAGCAAAGGCAAAAATTATTTTCCTTTTGGTTTTGTTTGTATGTTTTTGTTTTGGCAGTAGATCATGACTCATGAGGAACCGAATGGTTGCTTCTTCTTTACTCATTGACTAATGTTGGAAATACATTAAAATCCCGTTATAACGAATATTAATACAACGAAATATCCATTTTAACGAAAGAAATTTTCAGTCCCGATTTAATTTTCATTACATTGCTTAAATTCCATTACAACGAAATTCCCGATTCAACAAAATTTTGCGGTCCCTTGAAGTTCGTTGTAACGAGATTTCACTGTATATCTCTGCGCATGCGTCGTCAATCGCAATGAAAACGATTTTTATAATTTGATTGGCGACTTTTCGTGAGGTTTAATGCTTTGTTGCGATTAAATTTTTCAGATTTATCATGAACAGACCGGTTCAAAAATATCCCTCCCCCCCCCCACCTTTTCACTCCTAGAAACCTGTCCCGTATTTACTGTTCTTAATTTTAGCAACCCTGGTCACAACAGGACCAATCCATTACTGGATGAAAAATGTTCAGAAATCTCTATATTTTCCTCATCTTTCCTCAAAAGTTGATGTTTAGAGAAAATTCCTTTCAAAACAAACGAATTTAAGAAGGATAAGTCAGCTCTTCTGAAAAATGTTTTAAATTTTTGGATTAGTTAATTTAAAACCAAAAGCGACTTAGTAAATTAAGCTTATCATGAAGCAGAAAAACATCAAAATAAAACGACTTAAAAACATTACATTTAATTATTGTCAAATAATAAGTTTCTATAAAATCGTTTTTTAAAGATAGTTGTGTGATTTACCGTTATTTGGATGCCTCACTTCTCAAATCGACTAACTCCATAAAACAAAAAGTAGATAGTAGTCATGAAGAAAATTGTGTTATATATATCCGTAAGAGTAGATAGGTCCTTGTGTTACATTTTCTGCCATCACATGGTCAGAAATGTTCCGAATCAAAACTTTAATATAAATTCACATGCGTCGTTCGTATTTCGTTCTTCACCCACTCCGCCCACACTGTAACAAATTTCGGAAACGTTTCTAGATATATCGGAAACGTCTCCGAAATAGTAAGAATCCTTCATCCAATAGCGAACTCCTCATTACTCAGAAAGCTTTTTGTTATTTCAAGAAATCTAGAAGCGGAAGTGAGGCGCAATGCTTCGAAACGTATTTTATCCTTCGGCGCCAGTGAGTCGAAAATAACGAGAGCTTAATTTTTTCCTTTTCTATGGTTGCTGCAGTCAGCAACTGTTTAGCATTGGATTGCTTGTTATTTCATGTCTAGAGAGTAGTAAATTGTGTCGAAACTAATTTTACGCCTTTGCATTTTGGGCTGCTCTTGATTTTTTAGAAGATGTACGCAGCTATTAAGTTAGTTAATAACGATTTGCTTCTTTACAACTTCCGGTGCAACCATGATTACATTTATATTGTGTGTTTAAGCGTGAATAGTTTCAACACCCGTTTTTATACTTAATGAAACGAAACCCTTTGGATTACTTATCCAGTTGTAATGGAGGTACTTAGATTTTCTTTCGCTCATGTTCACTTGTAAGTATTAATGAATATTTTAAAACATGTTGTTATATACATTTATATTTTTGTTGATTTGCATTTGATGAGGCTCCAATTGTAACTGTTTTTGGGTTTATCGAATTAATTTAAAGTTATCCTACATACCTGTGAGCGCAGTGTACTATTTGTTGTAACCAGTTGAAACTGATTAATTACGCAAAAGAAATAAGATTTATATTTGAAAAGCAATTACAGAAAAGTTATTTCGAAATACTTGGATATACATACATTGGTTCAAAAAAAAATCAATTGTTTAATTCATTAAAAATATGGTAATGCAAATGTTTTCTAGAATTGTAATATGCTTCACAAAAAATGTGCCAGTATTATTTATCTTTTTTTATTATAATTTATTCATTTATTTAAAAATATTTATACCATTAGAAAATGGCCCAGTTATCTATTAGTAAGCTACATAGTTATGCAATTAATTCATGTGCTTATTCATTTTGTTAAATGTGGTTGACAATAAAAAATTCCTTGACATTAGTTGTTCGGTAAATAACATTTCCTTCGTGGATATACTAGTTTAATATAGGACAGTCAGGAGGAATGAGCCAGAGGCAAAAATGGAACAGCTGCATTTACAAGCCGAAATAAAAAGAAATATTATTTCATGTCATTGTTTTAAAAGTGATCCCTTTTTAAATACTATGTTATTAATTAAATATACAATGTACATATGGGGAGAAGACGAGGGGCGTTCACCACGCAGACTGCCATTGACATTTTCAGGAATTGCTTTTTTTAAGGGGGGGGGGGCACTTTATAGCATTTTATGGGTTCACCATCACTCTTATGGTGTGGGGGGGGGGATCTCGTATATATGAAATGGAGTAATCATGCAATAGAATTCAATGTTTTAATAAATAAAATATGTAATGCATTTTGCGCACATTGTAAAAATAAAATCAGTAACCTATTTTGATAAAGTATTTATATTTGTGATGAACTGGAAAAGGGCAAGAACAGAAGAATCACCCCGAATGGTACCAACAGGAGGACTTGGTGTCATATTTAAATTCACCAATTTCTCTGTTGGCACTTTTCGGTACACTTTTTTCATCAGAGAAATAGACTTGACGCGAAGGGAAGGTAAGTTCTGTCAAATTTTATCCGAAAATAAAAGCTATCAAGTTTGATACAAGATATGTTTTTAAGTTCTGCATTAAAAATACAATATGTTGATAATTTTGTCTTGAAAATATTGTGAGAAAAACTGAAGTTTAAGATTGTTTAACAAACAATCCCACTTTTGAGAAAGTACCCCCCTCCCCTCCCCTGACGATTTTGTGAATAGGAATGAAACTACAATATTATTTCATAAATTTTCAAAAATTTATAACTGTGCATATATTATGCTGTTAACCATGCTATTTGTCATCAGAAATTCAGAAAAAGAAAAAAAAATCCACGAATGATTCTAAAATTGTTTGTTTCATTGCTGTTAGATATGAAAGAACTGAAACTGATATGGTATGCAATACTATAGTAAAAAATTATATTTTACAAAAAATCACGGAAAAAGGATTCTGAAATTCTCGGAAACGTTTTTGAAAATTGTTTGGAGAGTTCCGAAATACTCGGAAACGTTTTCGAAACTTTCATGAACCACAGCTGCACAGAATACTCAGAAACATTTCTGGAAATTACGGAAAGAGGATTCCGAAATACTCAGAAACGTTTCTGAAAATTACAGAAAGAGTATTCCAAAATACTCAGAAACATTGAAAGAGGATTCCGAAATACTCAGACACGTTTCTGGACATTACAGAAAGAGAATTCCGAAATACTCAGAAACGTTTTTGAAAATTTCATGAACCGCAGCTGCACGATATACTCAGAAACGTTTCCGGATTTTTTTTACAGTGCAGGTACACCCCCTCACCGGCTCGAAAGCACACTTTCAGGCGGCCTGCAGGACTTGAGGGTTTTTTTTTTTTTTTTTGAGCAATCACGATTGCTTATTGTTCTCATTTGACTGTTTTTGGCGTCTTTTGATTTTTCCCAGCGCCACCCTCCGCACTATCACCGTCGACGGGCTCCTCACGATGCTGCACCTCTAGCGAAAGTCGTCTCCAGTTTTCATCCATGTCCTACACACACACGCATACATACACAACTACACACACACGCACACACACACAAACACATACACATATACCTACACACACATACACCTATACATACACACATACAAACACATACACACACGCACACATACAGACACCCACACATACACACAACTACCCACACATTCATGCCTGCACACAGACACAACACATATGCCTACACACACATACACATACCCCCCACACACACACATTCATACACACAACTACCCACACACTCATGCCAGCACACAGACACAAACACACATGCCGACACACACATACACATAACCCCTACATACAAACACATACCCCCACACACAAACACACACGCCTACATACACACACTCGTGATTGCGAAAAACATAATTTGAATTCAAGATGTCAAAATTCAAATTTTTTTTTCCTATTAAAAGTGTTTGAGTTTTTTTTTTTTTTTCTCTTTGTAAAAAATAGTCTGCGGACTTTCTCAAGAATCTGCGACGCGTCAGCTTCTTGCCATTTGTGCTAAAGTCTGACCACGAAGAGTTGACCCGCGGCTCCACTTTGTTTCAGAATTGTCCATTTTCGTGAAGGGGCGATATGGAGAGGAAAGTTGGAACGAAATTTGCAAGTGCGTCCTTGGTTCTAGAATTTTTGAATACGTTACCTTGGAATTGAAGAAATTAGATAAAGAGGTAAAACATTTCAATTTTGTGCGGTCAAGGCAGATGTCTCATTGGACAGGTCACCTAATACGTAAGCGGGTGGGCCTTGGTTTTATATATTTTTTCCAGCAGCCATTGGTCAGAGATAACAACGCCTCCTATAATTTATTTCAATTGAAAATTGGCACGTGTAGGATTGGAATAAAGACTGCAAAGCTTGCCATTTTTACTTTTTCGCCAATTCAATGCAGTTATTGCTGCAACTTAAACCTTTCAGGTCTAAATAATCATATTTCGAAAGTATACAAGGATTTCTTTTTTTTTTTTTTTTTTTTTTTTGTCATATCACCAAAATGTTGCCAAACTCCAAAATATGGCACGCGTCCTTTCTTCCTTCCCTAGTTAATTTAGGGAATGGACTCGTTTTCTCAAGGGTCATTTATTCGCGATCGGACTATACCGAGTCTAGTGTCAGTGATGTAGTAAGAAAGAAAAAATGATTTAGGGGTTTGGGGGAACTCACCATGTGGCAATATGGTTTGAAACCAGTTCACATTATTCAGTAAATTACCGCCCAAAGCTAGGGCTAAAGCAGAAATACATCTCCAGCTCAGTTATTTCCAGCCGAGGACTGCAGTTTTGTGCTTATTAGCACTCATCAGCCCGGCATAGGAAAGTGACTCAGTTGGAGATGGAAAACCTCTTAAGGAAGCCAAGAGTGCCAAACATACTGGTAGCTAATATAGAATTAGCACAGACCAAATAGCTACCAGTTTGTTTGGCACTCTTGGCTTCCTTAAGTTGTTTTCCATCCCCATCTCAGTCACTTTCCTATGCCGGGCTGATGAGTGCTAATAAGAACGAAACCAAGGGCGCCGGTATACAAAATTGCAAGGGGGGGGGGGGCTCAGATTATTTCCCTATGGTTTAGCAGGATATTTTCTCCATGGAAACCTATTTCAGGACAGATTAGAGTCATTAAAAGTTGAAATTTTTAATAACTTATTCATTAATGGCTGGATAAGAAATGTTTTTACATTTATGCAAAGAAAAAAGTACTAAAAGCAAGGAAGTTCTAATTTCTAAGGGGGGGCTCAAGCCCCCACTTGCCCCCCTATATGGGCGCCCATGCACGAAACTGCAGTCCTCGGCTGGAAATGACTGAGCTGGAGGTATATTTCATGTATTTCTGCTTTAGCCCTGGCTTTGGGCGGTAATTTACTAAATATACCTGCCGTGCATTCAATATTCGAGTTGAACCGAACCATTGTTTCGGTCACTCGTCTGGTCAGTGCTAATTCTGTATTAGCTACCAGTTTTGTTTGGCACTCTTGGCTTCCTTAAGAGGTTCTCCATCTCAGTCACTTTCCTATGCCGGGCTGATGAGTGCTAATAAACACGAAACTGCAGTCCTCGGCTGGAAATGACTGAGCTGGAGGTGTATTTCATGCAGTTCACATTACATTTGCTTTATTCCTACTAGAACCAATACTTCGGAGGACGGTCTCCCCCCCCCCCTCCAAACTACAGTAGTGCCTATAATATATTTATGCCTCAATTTATTATTTCTCACCTTCCTCATTTAGTTCAGGTTAAAGGGCAAGCAAAGCAATTATCGATTTTATCCAATTTTCGTCGATAAATTCTCCCGGATAATGATAATCAGTTGTTATAATCATAACGAACTATGACTTTAGCAGCAGAATATTCTGTCAAAACACATTTCAAATGCATACATTAAATACCGTCCGACAGATCTAAGCACGTTAGATAAAAGCAGGGATTATTAGTAATAATTTATCAGATTTCTGAATTTCGAATGCACATTCATTCATATAAAACTATTGTTATGTTTGCAAATTGGCAGCTGGCAGTGAATTTGAAATAATTGAGGTATAAGACGAAATGAATGTCTAAAGTTCAATTGCATCAACATTCTTTACAGTCGATTCTCGAAAACTCGAAGCTCTATACATCGAATGTTCTTTTATCTCGAAGTTTTCATTCGGTCAAAAAAATAATATATTATTTTCAATGAAGTAATTTCTATATCTTGAACTTACTCTTTTTATGTGGAAGTTTTTACTAAAGTATCGTTTTTATTTTCTGCATAAAACAAAGTAAAAAAAAAAATAAGTTTTTTCCCCCCTTTAACATATTGCTTTGCTTATCAACTTGTGTGAGGATGATAATTTATTTACAATAGTGCACCTAAATGCCCACAGCGTTGCAAACATTGTGTGTAAAGTAGCGGAACATTTGACTTGATTCGAATATGAAAAAAATAATAATAATTTCTTGTCTCATATCACTGGACTAAACCGAATTTCTTCAAGCAGCTGCTCCTCAACGCTGTTAAAACTGAATCAAGTTGACTCAACTAGGTTTTAGTTGATTCAACTCATCGGAAGATAACGTTAACAGCTCATGTGCCTGGAGTGCCTCGCGAGTTGACTATCGTGTGAAGGAGTTCAGGCGATTCTTTCACTTTTCTACCTGATTACACTACCTGATAACCGC
This sequence comes from Uloborus diversus, assembly GCF_026930045.1. Lineage (NCBI taxonomy): Eukaryota > Metazoa > Arthropoda > Arachnida > Araneae > Uloboridae > Uloborus > Uloborus diversus. The sequence goes on along the minus strand of NC_072737.1, from coordinate 162,750,558 downwards.
CCGTGTAATGGGTCAAAACTTCGCGGCCGAAACTTCGCCGGACAATACTTCGCGGCCAAAACTTCGCGTGGACAAAACTTCGCGCGGTCAAAACTTCGCGTGACAAAAACTTCGCGTGGACAAAACTTCGCGTGGACAAAACTTCGGTGGACAAAACTTCGCGTGGACAATACTTCGCGCGGAAAAAACTTCGCGTGGACAAAACTTCGCACGGTCAAAACTTCGCGCGGAAAAAACTTCGCGTGGTCAAAACTTCGCGCGGGCAAAACTTCGCGCAGTCAAAATTTCGTGCGTACAAAACTTCGCGCAGTCAAAATTTCGTGTGTATAAAACTTTGCACAAACAAAACTATGTACGTGCATTACTTTTCGCATCTAAATAAAACTTCTTAAAAATAAGGTATTTTAGCTTTAATTGAAAAAAATCTTTAAATTACATATACAGTCGAGACTCGTTATAACGATCACGCATTTTAAAAATCATTCCATTAGAATGACTAGTGGTAAAAGTCCCAATTTTATTCCTATATACTCTATGTTGATTTGCTTCCGGTATAACGACCGTTCTGTATTGCTCAAACAAAAAAAAAAAACTTTTTAGCTAAGTTTATATGATATGTTTATTGAAGTTCATTGTTATGAATGCGCGAAGTTCTGGATAGGCGAAGTTTTGTCCGCGCGAAGTTTTGTCCACGCGAAGTTTTGACCAAGCGAAGTTTTGTCCACGCGAAGTTTTGACCACGCGAAGTTTTGTCCACGCGAAGCTTTGGCCGCGAAGTTTAGTCCGGCGAAGTTTTGACCCCAAACCAACCACCAGTTCAGAAATTGCGTGAACTAAACAGCCTACTGGGAAGGAGGCCTATATCTCCGGTTCTAATTATATATATGAGAAATTTCGAACCAACTTCATCTTAAAGAGCAAAAAAAAAAAAAAAAAAAAAAAACCTCCTTAGAATGACATAGAATTTGAACGGATGCGAGAACTCTGGCACTTCATTTTTCCACAATTTATGCTAAATTTTTGCTCCAAACATTACTTACAAAATAGCAATTTGGAATTTAAAAAAAAAAAAAATTTGAATTTTGACACCTTGAATTCAAATTATACTTTTCACAATCACGAGTGTGTTTGTGTGTGGGGGCATGTGTGTTTGTGTGTGGGGGTATGTGTGTTTGTATGTGGGGTATGTGTGTTTGTGTGTAGGGGGTATGTGTATGTGTGTAGGCCTGTGTGTTTGTGTGTAGGGGGTATGTGTATGTGTGTGTAGGCATGTTTTTTTGTGTCTGTGTGTGGGGGGTATGTGTATGTGTGTAGGCATATGTCTGTGTGCAGGCATGAATGTGTGGGTAGTTGTGTGTATGTGTTTGTGTGTGTAGGCATTTGTCTGTGTGCAGGCATGAATGTGTGGGTAGTTGTGTGTATGTGTTTGTGTGTGTCGGTGTATGTGTATGTAGGAGTATGTGTGTGAAGGTGTATGTGTGTGTATGTGTTTGTGTGTGTGTAGTTGTGTATGTTTGCGCGTGTGTGTAGGATATGGATGCAACTGGAGACGGCTTTCGCTATAGGAGCAGCATCGTGAGGAGCCGGTCGACGGTGATGGTGCGGAGGTTGGCGCTGGGAAAATAAAATGATAGGACGCCAAAAACAGTCAAATGAAAGCAATAAGCAATCGCGATTGCTCAAAAAAAAACCGCTACTAGGTACAAATCCCCTGGGTCCAAAGTAATTTTGTACCAAATTTCAAGCGTGTAGTTGCAATGCGGCCTCCCATCCCAGGGTCGACGAGAGACCGTATCAGCCTTGTCGGAAACTAGTCGCCCGGCTCGATCTCGAAATGGTATAAGTATTTTCAGTTGTATGAGGGCAGGGGACTAGTGACCCAATGTGGTTGTTTCCTTCAGTCAAAAGTCCTTCTTTTAGTCACTGAAGTTGATAGAATGAGCAAAAAGAAAAAAAAAATAACATGAACCCAAAAAATACTTTCATTTTCCCAACTTTTATTTTTTAATTATTTTTTTAAAGCATCCGATTTTTCAAACAAGGCATGGTCTTTATGAAGTCACAAATGATGCAGTTTGGTGTATTCAATTGGCGTGTTGAATGTTTACGCTTGCTGTCTACCGCATTTATAGGTTGTGATAATTCAGAAGCGAATTAAAAATATTGCGCTCTACGTTTGCTATCAACCATGTCGTGCCACTACATATGAGTAAAGAATTTAATTAAATATTGCGCTCTGCAACAGTGAATCGCAGTTCATCATTTGTGATGTCATGCGCAGAAGCGTATAAAATAAAATTGAGTCAGCGCACCGATTTAAATATTTTTTAACTACAGTAAACTTTGTCAAATTGTTTTAAAAAATGGCCAAATCCTATGTTTTTAAGCATGTTCTTTCATAAAAAAAATACTTTTAAAATTTAACGACCCCATTGACATAAGTTCTCGACAGCTGCAAACACAATTTAGTAATTTCTTTAACGTTATTATTAGTTTTTAGCCTACTTTCCCAGTAAAAGTCAGAAAAAGAAGAAAAAAGCATGAAAGAAGGCTTAATGCATCTTAAAAATATCGCAAAAAACAAAAAAAAAGTCAAAAATAAATAAAGTATTTAAACAAATGTTGAAAAATTAAAAATTGGAAAGTAGGGTATTGAGATGGGGAAAAATGTCTGTCGGTCTGTCGGTCTGTCTGTCCCCCCCCCCCTAATAACTTTTGAATGAATAGTCCGATTCGAACAAACTTTTTTTGTTCAAAAGATCTCGGCGAAGACACCTCATTCCCATATTTCACTTTTTGATTTGAACTATTTTTTGTTCAATTTTGAACAGTTCAAAAAAACTTTACATTAGCGCCTACGGGGAAATTCAAGTCAATTCCGAACTGTGAGGCGAATTTGCTTGAAACAAACTTTGTAGAAAAAAGCTTTTGATGAAAAACTTGTATATAAAATATCTTTTTCATTTGAACAATTTTCCGTTCAATTTTGAGCAGTTCAAATCCCTTAACATTAGCGCCTACGGGGAAACTGAAAGTCAATGTAGATTCCGTACTTGAAGGCGGATTTTTTTCAAACAAATTTTGTTGGAAATAGCTCTTGAAGCCAAACTACAGACTTCGACTCCGAGAATTTAGTTGCACTTGACTCCGACTCCGACTCCTATGCCCGACAATTAATCGGACTCCGACTCCCCGACTTAGACTCGGACTTCGTAGCTTTGGCAAAAATTTATACACGGAGAACAAATGACTGACTCCGATTCTTGGATATTCGACTCCGACTCCTTTACCCCAAAATGAGATTGACTCCGGCTCCGACGCTATGGTTTTGACTGAGAAATAATTATTGTTGATCTGACTTGTTTTTATTTTTACGCTAAAGTTTTAATTTAGGTATTCAGTTTTCGGCGAATAAACTCGAAGTCATTTATGTTTCTACATAAAGATATGCGCAGACGATATTTTTTTTTTTTTTTTTGACAAAGAAAATTATTTCTTTAAGTTGACATTTTATTGTTTTTATTTATTTTGGTAAGTGCATTAATTCATTTAAAAAATTGTTTTTGGCAACAGGGGAAAAAGAAACGATTTTTTTTTTTTGATATGATTGTGTTTATTTTAATGAGCTTATTAATTTTAATTCTTATTTTTTCGTTTTGAAAGCTGTTAAAGATTTTTTTAATGGAAAAAAGTGTATTAGCTGCTTTGTTTAAAAGTTGCTGCTATTTTATTTTATTTATTTTTTTTTTACGCATTTAATTTTTTTTAGATGAGTGAGGAATATTTTATTCTTAGAAATCAGCTTAAAGTATTTTAAAAATGTGCTTGAAAAAATTTGCGATTTTAGCTATTTTTGAGAATATTGATCAGGTACTAGAAAGTAGTATGGGTATACGGGAAAGAAGGCTCGTATAGTTCTAGACAGAACTTCTTGTTTTAATATAATGAGATAGACTTCATTTTAATTCTATCAACAACGCTAGCGCCTCAATATCTTCCATAGAATAAAATGAATTTTAACGAAATTTTAGCATCCATTTAGCAGAACTAAAGCTTTTCTAAACTAAAACAAGAAGTCTAGGTGCAAGCACAAAACTTAATCTTGATCGGAATTATGTATGAACTGTTTCACTGATTTACTAACATTAGCCGATAAACGAGAATTCCAAAACGGATTTCCAATTCGCTTTATCAGCCATTCTTAATGCATATATGAAAAGCCTAAAATCTTGATCAGACTTATCGCTGAAAATCTCGACGTCGAAATTTGAAAATGGCGCTGATACCTAACGTTGGAATAAAATGGTTTTTGCATATTTCGAAGAAACCTTTTGGCATAGAAAGAAAAAATATCAGCAAGAAATATTAACTGCGTATTTTCGTATGCATTATGTTTCATGGTATTTTATCAAGAAGCAGTATTCTTTTGAAAAATTTATTTTAACACTATTTCATGTTTTGATATTTCAGTCGCGAAATGACCAAATATCACTATCTTTTAGGGATTTAAGAAATAGTTTTTTATGTTTTGTTTTTTTATTTTAGCATACCAGCACGGCTTTGCCCAGGAGTGCCCACAGGGGGGGGGGGGGGGTTTATAGTGCAAGTTGCACCATCAAAATTTGGGGGGCGGGGATTTTTTATTTTTTTAAATTTATTTATTTTCATTTATTTATTAATTAATTTTAAATTTAAATTATTTAGTTAATTTTATTCTGTTTACATTTTATTTCATTTATTTATTTAGTTTGTGCGTGTGTATGTCATTGGCGTAGCACTGGACTTTTCTAATAAAATAATAATTAAAAACAAATAAATAAATAAGCAAAAAATATTTTTAAAAATAAATAAATAAAAATATTTTTAAAAAATAAATTAAAAAAAAGGTTTAAAAAATAAAAAAGCAAGAGGATTGAGGTTTTTTTTGGGGGGGGGGGGAGATTTGCGCCATTGAACTTGGGGGGGATGGGCACCCCTGGCTTTGCCCGTAGTAGAAAATTAAAAGGTCATTTGGATTCGATAGTCAAAACGGAAAACATTACACAAAAAAACATTATAACAGGCTATAGGGATCTTCAACAAGCAAATGTTTCATATTAGATTTTACTTCTGTATTTCAAAGGAATATATTTACACAAAAATAAAACAAATTTTTCACTGCAATTGTACTTTTTAATTGGTTATAATTTGACGTTTCCGAGTAAAAATACAGGGCTAGCATAAAAGAATATCTCGGGTTTAAAAATTTATCTATATACATAATAGGGTCGTTTCTAAAATTTTAAAAGTATTTTTTTTCTGAAAGAGCATGTTTAAAAACATAGGATCTGACCATTTTTTAAATAATTTATTTAAGTTTAATATTCTTAAAAAATTACTTAAATCGGGTGCGCTTTCATTGTTTACACTTCTGTCGTGTGACATCACAAATGATGAAATGCCATTCAATACTGCCATTCACAGAACAAAATATTTAATTCGCATCTTTACTCATGTGCATTGGCAACGATATGGTTGATAACAAGCGTACAGCGCAATTTTAATTCGCTGCTCGATTATCATAACATGGAAACGTAGTAGAAAGATGCGCCAAATTGCATAATTTGTGACATCATGAAGACCACGCCTTGTTTGAAAAATCGGACATTAAAAAAAATTAATTAAAAAAAACTGTTGGGAAAATGAAAGTATTTTCTGGGTACATGTTTTTTTTTTTTTTTGTTCATTCTATCCATTTTAATGACTAAAAGTAGTACTTTTGACTGAAGGAAACCACCCCATTGGCTACTTCTGTGTGTAAGTATGTTCGGGCGATTTTAACCATTTTTACACCACATATAGCTACATTATCAGGAAGCAACATAGGCTATAATTTATTTCAAAAAAACTAAGTTTAAAAAGTTATGACGGAAAACAGTAAATTTCATGTAATATCCCCATTAAATGATTAAATATAAAACCCATTGTTGCAAAAATCCGTTGCCTTACAACAGCAATATTAATAGTAATCATAATGAAAATTTTGAATCCAGGTTTCTCTAAAGCAAGCATGACATTTATAGCTTTCTTAGGATTTCTATCCTCATCTGGTATAATGGGAGAACCTCTTTTTACATGGAAACGGGGAATTTTTCAATCGGTTTTTTTGCGGAGCCAGAGCGGGGAGTTACCGGGTCGAAAAGTAAGTTGTGAACGCGGCTAATAGGGAAGTTTTCGATTTTTCAATTTTATTTTTATATGATAGAGTAACATGTATGAACATCATAGGTGAAAAAAAAATTTGCGATACGATAAGTAGTTTTTTTTAAATTAATTTTTAAAGTTCAAGCGATTGTGACGTCAAATGGCACAGGAAGTGACGTCGTGCGCTCTTCCACCGCGGGAGAAGCCGAAGGATGTGGAGTTGGTTTCGAAGACGAAACGTAAGGCTTACCTCCTCGCATTTAACTCCTCGCGTTTCTGGAACATTAAACCTCTCATCCTCTCGGAAATATTCGAATACCATCATTGATGTTACTTGAGGAAGATTATTAGATTGTGCTTTAACGAATCCGGCCTTCATAGTGTGTTCAAAAGGATTATTGAATTTCTAAAAAATAAAAATATCAGCGCGCTCAAAATGTCCGCAGAGAAAACAAGGGATCTTCGGCGGAAGGCTGCCCATTAGTGCCCTGTGAAGTAAGCTCGTGAAGTTTCAGAAGAGCGCACTTTTGCGCGTGGATTTTTAAGAATTTTAAATTTTCGCGATTTTTTATGAACTGAACTGCACTGTTAAAAAAATTTCCTGAAAATAACGGAGAAAGTACCGGCAGCAAAGTTGCCGTAAATATTACGTTTCCGTTCAATGACTTTCCGTGATTTAACAGAAGTTCCATTTCTTATTTCTCCGTAGTTGTAGTTTTCCGTTTATAAATTTCTCGTGACTGAACGAAAATTCCATTTCTTATTTTTCCGTTCATTTACGATCTTTCTGTGTTTTAACAGAATTTACGTTCCTTATTTTTTCATTGCGATATTTTTTCCATTTCTCATTTTCCCGTATTTATATAAAAAGATTTTATTTTAAAAAAATATTTAAAAAGCTATGTCAAGTATTGACTTTTCGTTTCATTAAAAATTTAGTTCTTTAAAATGATATATAATACAGATATAGTTAACTGTTCTAAAAATATTACTTTTTTTTATTTGCATTTGTTACTCAAAGATTTTTTAAATTAACATCTGGAGAGACAACTTACCTAACATACCAAGCATCCATTTGCTGACCAAAACTTTTTATATCAACTTCAGATGAGTCAAATTAATCAAATAGTACTAGCAGAAAAATTGATGGATTTGAATAGGAC